>NC_045702.1:4240172-4545010 GCF_009834535.1 Camelus ferus | reverse complement strand
CAAGTAAATGGTTGCCTGGGGCAGAAGCTGGCATCAGGGAGGACAACAAACGGGCATCAAGGACCTTTTCAGTATGACGGAACTTGATCTTGTTGTGGCAGTGACACACACTGTGGCAACTCACTAAATGGGTGAATTTTACTGCATGTAATTAAACCTCAATTGTTAAAAGTAAGAAAAAGGTTAGGGGGCCACGACCAAGAAAACAGAAATAGGAAGTATGCATGTAAATAACTAGAAAATGCAATGCTAGATGACAGATGCAAAGAGAAAATGTGATAAAGCATTCACATCACTGAGACTAAGAAATCAATTAGAATGGTTAGTTTGAAATTCTTTCAAAATTAAATTCAATAGGGTAAAGAAACTTGAGCCTTAAGGGAAACCACCTTAAAAACAAAATACAGTATATAATCAATAGAAAAAAATACCAATGCAATAATAGAAAGCAAAAAAAGGAAAAAAGTATTCACCTTCACAGAGCTCACACAACAGTAAGGGAGACATAACTAAATGAACTGTCAGGAAATAAAAGGTGCTACAAAGAAAAGTAAAGCAGGAAGAGCGGGTAAAATGTGATGGGAACTATGTTTTATTTATTTTTTATCCTACTCTTTTATTTTGAAATTTTTCAAACCTTCGCCAAAATGTAGAACATGGCATGGATTTGAAATTTTTAATGTAATTTAAATATTTAATTTAAATATAAGAAACAATCATTAAAGAGAGTTGTGAGGAAAATTGATTTACATTTTAGAATGAATTTTACATTTTAGAATGACAATTTTTGCAACTGTGCTAACAACCTGAAAGTAAAGAGCAGAAGCAGAGACACAACTTAAAAGGCAACTATGGCCTCCTGAGGGTAACACAGACGAACTAAGAAGGCGGACAGGAGGGTAAGTTAGCACTTGTCTGGGTTATCTTCTAAAGTTGAGCTACAAAATTTAGGATATGAGGTATGAGAAAAGACAGAAACCACAGATTAACTCAAAAGTTTTTGGCCTAAGCAACTGGGTGAATGTTGGTATTATTTATGGAAATGCAGAAATCCTGCGGAGATCTGAGGCAGACGTAGGATCAGAATCCACAGTGGGTTTGGATACGTTATGGTGCAGGGTCTAGTGTACTTTCAAACGGAGATGTCACGCAAACAGATGGATAGGCGAGTCTAGAGTTCAGAGAAAGGTCAGCCCTGAAATGTAAGTGTGGGGTTCACTAGCACACAGACAGGATTCAGCTAGCACACTGAACAGAAGTAAACGTGCTGAGGACTTCGACCTGAGGACTCCAGCATCGTAAAGGCGGGAGTCTTACAGATGTCTTGCCAGCCAAGACAAAATGGGGAGAGAGATGCGCCAAAAGCAAAAGAAAGAAATGTTTCAAAAAGATGGGAATCTTTAACTGATGGATGATTGCAGTTTTATTCATGTCTTCAAGTAAAAACTTACGAGACTACACAGCTGAATTACACACAGATAGGTTTTATCACATCCTGTATTTCTTTCTTTAAAGGATGAAGAGAGGGTCAAGAACAAGAGCATACACTAGTAAATCAAACATCAGTCCTTACGCTAGAAGTCTAAACTCCCTTCTTCTACTGGAAATGGCACACTGGTCATACTCTGCTCTGGTCTGAGCAGAGCAGAGTAACCTGTGAGACAACTGCTCTGTCCTACAAACACCCAAGCCACAGACATACTCCACCCCACCTGCACACAGGGCTTTCAGCCTCAAATTTAAAGCTACAAAATAATAAAATTCCACCCAGACTTCTGTCCTAAGCTCGCACTCTCTGAATTTTCTCTGTACTCAACTCACTGCCCCTCTTCCTGCCACTCATCTCCAGCCCAGCTCCATTCTCTCACCTGATTTTGGCTTCTACACCGACAGAGACCAGGGAGCTTGAAGATTCCTCAGACACGGAGCGCTGAAGCGCCGGGACTGGCTGCTTGCTATTGTCCACTTCTGCTTCAGCATCCTCTTCTGCTGACTGTTCTTTGATTTCTGCTTAATAGTAAACAAGAGAATACAAAAAGTCATTGTGTGTGTGTGTGTGTGTGTGTGTGTCTGCATTTTGCAATCTTTAGTGAACTCGTCTATAAAGCATACATTGTAAAGGAAAAAGGATGTAACAATAAATGACAATATCTAAGTAGCACAGGAAAAATTTACATATATAATTAATGGCACTGTTTACATTTATTCTCTATTATAAAATGATAACCAAAATAATGGAAAACATGGCATACTTCCCCAAACCACAATTGACTCAGAGAAGTTTCATTCTTTTGGTGATTATAGCAGTTCATCTACAGAACCAATGTATTTCAGTGTGACTCATAAAAAAGATTCCTCATAATCCATATAGTGAAATTATCGTTAATTTAAAACAAGCATTGTGCTCGCTTCGGCAGCACGTATACTAAACAAGCATTGCAGCCTCTAATTATCATCCATTCTAAAAGCTAAATGACTGAAAAGAACACACCTTGACTCCACCATCCTTTTCAATCATCCTTAAGACTCCAACTCCAAACAATCCACACACACTTTCTTAGTAGGCAACTGAACCGCCGAGAGGGTTTTCAAACACCATCACCCCAAACGTCATTCCTCCCTTTAAATAAAACGAGACACCCACTCCGTCTCTCACACTACACTGTTAGACGTTAATGGCACTGTCTCTCCACTGGTGCTCCTGATGCAATCCCACACTCTTGGCTCGATCTTTCTTTTCTAACTCAAAGTTCACTTAGGCCTTTTTGCACCACTACGCCCAAACCAAACAGACAAAGCCTTACAGTCCTTTGAGCTCCTCCTGTCCTTCCTTCCTTTCACCACCAAACTTCGTGCAGTGGGACCTAGAGTGGGTGCTCTCCACCACCTCCTCCCTCAACTAACCCTCCTGAAAGGCATCGTCCTCCCTCCACACCACTGTCCCCTCCACCGCCACTGGTGGTGACGGGGCCATGCAGAAGCCTTCAAACATTCTGGAAAGTCATCTGGCACCAAGGAGTACTCCCTCCTTAGTGAAACACTCTTCCATCTTTTAAATGCAGGGAGATATAACGGATTACAATGGGCACTGGACTCATAAAGACTTGGTCTCGAGTATCAATTACACCAACTACCAGCTACACAACTTCATGGACCAGTCATCTCTCTCAGCCTCAACTTACTCCCCTGTGAAGTCAGAAAACTACCTTTGTTAACAAAGACTCAACGATCTAGTACCTGTCTCTTCAGCTGGTTTCTCTGAGTGCAGCTTGTCTCTGAAGGATTTAATTATTACCAGGTTTCAACAGTCTCCTTGGGACTTACTGATTTTTATTTCACTCAACATCTCTAGCCCTAACTCCTCCCCTGAACTCCAGATCGAACTTGAGCTACATCCCGGACATATCTAGCGGCCTGCATACCCACTTCATACCAAATCTCATCTCTGATCTCTCAGATCAGCACTTCAGTATGACTTCCCTGTTTCTGGAACTATCAAAGTCTTCTAGATTCAAATTGAATTTTAGGGAAGTGCTCTGATGAATAATTCTAAGAACTACTAATTTTTTAGTTAAAAAAGAACAACAAATAACTAAATCCTGTGAAATCAAAAAATTAATGATGAAATGTGGCATCAAATAATTTTGGTTTTCCTATTAAAAAGAATGTTTCTTTTAAAAATCAAAGTAGAAGAGTTGACCATAAATCAAGTGCTTGTGGAACCTATCAATCCTAGCTTATGTCCTGTCTACTCCTAGGCACAAAACTGATAAAGAGCACCCAGAACCAAATCCACAAATATAAAATACACGTGCATCAAAGAAGGATTATGAAAAGATCTGCAAATTTTACTAGAATATTAAATTTCTATATGACCAAGGACCCACAAATGAAATTTTAAAACATGTCACAGATTGAAAGAAAATGCACGCAATTTGTATCCCCAAAAAGGTATTCAAATTCAGAATGTGCAAAGAACTCCACAGATGAACAAGGCACATAACCACGTGGAAAATGGACAAAGGACAAACTCTCTTTCTCTTATGTTACTCAAGTCTGAATAGGCACATAACTGCTCAGCTACAGACTTTATTTGCTTTTTTTTTGCAGCTAAGCATGGCAGGTTCTCACCAACAGAATATGACCAGAAGTAACCATGTAGTTTCTATTACCTAAAAGGAAGAGATTTGCTCTGGACTGAATTATGCTCCCTTTTTCTCACAGACTGGCCCACAGACATGTCAGCCACCAGCTGCAATGCTGCTGACGGCAACACCACTCAGGGGAGAGAGGGCAGACAGCAAGATGGAAGGAACCTGGGCCCATTAACAACCACAGAGCAACCCCATCAGCCTGGACCTCTCATTCTCAAGAATATATGAGAGAAAGATGAATTTGTTGTATGTAAGCCACTGCTGTAGCTGAGGGTCTGTTACAGCAGTTTAATCTATGCTCTAATCAGACAGAAACTGCCATCAGCTGTGGAGAACTCTGCGACAAAAACAATACACACAGGTGGGCTGCTGAGACACACAGAGACACAGGTGAGGACAACAGCGACAGTCGTGTTTGGAAATCAACTGACACCTTCCGTGCTGTATTGAAATATCTGGGAGAACTGTGACCTGCAACAGCTCAAGAAGCAGACTGGGTGCCCGCAGAGCCTGTGGCTGCAGGGAAAGCGCCTGCAGAGAGCCAGGAAGGAGCCCGTGCTGCGGGCCGCCTAGGGCTTTCACAGCCCGAGACAGACAGGGTCACAGCACTCGCTTGAGAGAGTCTGCTGGTGACAGAGTTACACAGAAACACCTTTAAAGAAGCAATTCATTTCTACCCACAGATGCCCAGAGCAGACGTGGGACACGCTTTTTTTGTACTATTTCTATTACGAGGTAACAAGAAAGGGTACGAGTCAAGAGAAGATAACTGTAAAGGGAGAAAAAGACGGGGGCCTCAGCAGCTCACAGACAACGAGCCAAACGGACGAGGGTCCTGCAGCAGAAGAGTCCCCTGTAGGAGCTGGCTCCGTTCAGCCTCCACCCCCAAATCACAGCTCCCCCAGGGCGTCTGGCCTGTCTGCCTCTCCTCTTATGCTACCATCTAGCACCATGGCCCCAAGTCAAAATTTTTCTTCTGGCAAACTGAGGCAAAACCTCAGGTATTCCCTTATTTTTGTCCCCCAGAAAAAGAAAATACGTAACACTTCAAACATTTGGGGAGGGGGGTTGTTTATTGCTTATAACTAAGGGAAAGCAAGTAAGCGGACAGCCTGCCTGCCCGTCTCTCTCTAAATTAGACCAAGAAGGAAACCGGGAGGCTAAACACGAACGTTACTGGTAGGCTAGCAGGTCTGCAGGTACACAACCTTTTGAAATTTCAGAGGGGAAAAAAAAACAGATGCAAACAAAGATGTTTGTCTGTTTTTACAGAAATGGGACCAGGAACAGGCCTGGCCCGCAAGGAGGACAACAGTAAAGCAGCTTTCAGAGTTCACCGTCGCTTCTTTCCTCCTGCAGCTGTTATCGCTGCTGGCTCTGCCCAGGGACTCACCCTGGAGCTGCCAAAGACACAGGAGGGGCTGGCAGGTTCTGGTTTTATTTCTGGTTTGGATTTTGTTTTTCAATCATTTGCTTTTTAAGAAGTAAGGAAGAGTCTTATGACTGCTTCCTGGGGAGCAGATCCAGCCACAGAATAGAAACAGAAAAAGGTATCCCTCAATACGTGAAAACTACACAGTAACAGAACCTATCCTTTTAAACTATCACTCCTCATTCAGTAGAGCAAGTTAGATCTCACTATCTGTCCAAGTCAAGGCGGGACAATTAAACTAGCGTTTACGTCTCTCTCTTCTCTTAGCCCGAGGCTTTAAAAGATTGTCGGAGTTTGGCAGCAGGACGTAAAACAGACTGCTCTGGTTGAAAATGATATCCAGAGCACCTCTGGATGAAATGACCGCAAACGCAGAGACAACTGAGGGAACAGATCTGATGCCAGTACTCGGTTATCTGCACCTTGCACAGTTTCTACCTTTCGTGGGGTTCTACTTGTTCAAATGCTTACAGTCCAGATCTGTACAAATTAGAACAAGCAGGTATCTTTTTTTAATCACTAAAAAAACTTAAGTGTTATCTTTTTCTTTGATATAAAATCTCCAGTGTATCTTTCTCCTTACTTTGAACCTGATCTAAAATACTGGCAATGTCAGTTGGTCACAAGATACTCTAAAGCCAGAAGGGTGGAGTCCTCTCCAATCCTGTGGGTGATGAGACGGGGGTGATTTTATTTGTAGCACCTGTTTGTGTTTAATCTCAAACCACCAGGTGTCACATGTGGGTGGCAACTACACTAAAGAGCCTACTTGTGTGGAAGGAACTTCCTGAGAGAACGTGGATAGCCTGTGGACTTCCTGCAACAGCATCGCCTATGTGCTGGGAAATCTTGGTGGTAAGTTACCCCTAGCTGCCCTTACACAATGCCATTCCACCTCTCATGACTCTTACTTTAGAATTCTAAATAGTTGGTTCTATGACACGAAAAAGTTTAAAATTAATAGCAAAGGCTATTTTGCTGTGTTAGTTAAAATCAAAGGCTTGGAATCAAATGGTCCAGAATTTGCATCATGGCTCACTCATTTGCTAGCATCGTGACTTTGGCAACTTGCTTAGCCTCATCTCCATTTCAGTTTTCTAATCATTTAAAAGATAGCTAATGCCACCTACTATAAAACTGTCTTTAGGAATAATAATAATAACAATAACAACAACAACAACAACAACAACAACAACAATAATAATAATAATAATAATAAAAAATACTGCTGCACTGGGCATTTAGCCCAATGCCTTAAATATATAGGAAAAGTAGGTATGTGGTAGCTGTTGATTACCTACATTCACACACTATACTCTAACTCCATGTTTACTTTTTACCTAGTTGGCTATCATCCACCAGATATGAATTTTTTTATGTCAGATGACACATTATTAAGTTGTATTGTGGGAAGTAACAGAAATCGAGAGAACGTTTATTTACCTCCTGGCTCTCTGCTACTGATTTAATAAATCATTACTTTAGGGTGATTTTTTTACCAAACAAAATTTTAAGTAACTACTACGTAATGTACGTCCTATTCCAATGGTAGACAGTATAAAACAGTCAGGATCCCTGTCCTCAGTGGATCCATAGCAGGTGATGGTGACAGGACACAGTAACTGTCCTGATGGAGGTACAAGGTACGATGGCAGTTAGGGAGGAGGTGGGAAGAATAGCTTAGACAGGCTTCAAAAAGGTATCAGAAGCCCAGCTAAACCTGAAAGGACAAGTGCAAGTGTGCCAAATAGTCCTCTTACTTAACTCTTCTCTTTTAAAAAAGAATACAATATGATATATTATCCTCTTTGATAAGGAAACTGAAGTCTGAAAGTTAAACAGCAAGCTTGAGGTCACATAGCTAACAAGAGGCAAAGCTGGGATTCAGAATCAGACTTCTACGGCCCAGAAGCCCAAACCTGCTCCTTCCACTCCTACTCACGGCTGGCACATCACCTGACCACAGCACATAAATTTAATGAGTAAATTAGTGTTAAAGAGAAATGTTACTATTTTACTTGGATGATGTTACTGAGGAATCATTTGCTGAATATGAAGAATGAGATGAAAGCTGAAAATACAGTTTTTCTCTTTATTTCTTGAGCACTACTGAATAAGATTATGAAGTAGAGAGAACGTTTACCTCACAGCCAAGTCCATGGAAATAAAATATTTGATTTTGAACAATATGAAATTATCTCCCCTAAAGGTTAAATAATTATTTGAAAGGGCTATATGTATCATTTGTATACCTGTATATATGTATATCATAAAAACATATTCAGCAAACTCCATGCAAGCAAACAACATGAGACCACGATAGACTGTAAGATGTCAAAAATATTCTAGAATCCAAATATGGCCTCCTTACCAACACACACTACATTCCTTCAAAGCACCCTATCTTTTAATTAATTTTTGAATGTATTTAATCAGAGGTTCTAGAACGCTGGAGGGAGAAATTACATCCTTGTTTTTACTAACCTTTGAGATTAAGAATTCTAAAAACCCATTTGATTATGAATATATGCACAAGCAGAGTGGTACAGCAATACTCCTATCTCTGTCACCATCAGAAAGCAGAGAATTTATCACATTCAGTTTGCAGATATCCCCAAAGTACCATTTACCCTCATCACTATTGCAAAATTACAGTAATTATACACTCGACTTTTTAAGTGTAAATAAAAAAAGAACACATTACAAAATTACAAATTTGGCTTTTTACTATTGATAATATTTCAATATAACTATTTTCCTTTGCAATATTATTTTATTTTATTCACTTTAAAACATTATTTGGAAAATAATCTGCCAAAGGGGTCAATGGCACAAAAAAGTGTCCTATTCATAGGATACAGAATCCTACTGGAAGATATGCCCTATGAAAGCAACCATTAATATCCTTTATACAAACCTAAGCCTATCACAAAACCTGGGTGATGTTCAATATTGATTTTAAAATTGGTTATTATTATACATTGTGCAATATGAAGCAAAAAGAGAAATCTTATTATACACACACATATATAAATTACAAAGAAGCACAGAGGATAATAAACAATATTTTAAATGGGCCAGTATCTGGTAGTTACTTAGTAACACCGACATCCATTTTCTACTAGTTATCCAAACAACATGTATGCTTCTATGTTTTAGCCAACTATTAAGTAGAAAAAAATCTTTTTCCTCTCTCTTCTTTTACCTCCACAGAATTGGCAATACTTTTCTTGCTTTCTTTATAGTACTAAGACTACAGAAGAAAACATATCTAAGGAATTGTGTAATCATATCCTTTCCTTCTTTTGGACCTGACCTCTGAACATGACAGAACATGACCCACGGATTTTGTTCTTTCTTGGGATTTTAATTATTTTAGTTTTATTAACAAATCCTGGCTGACAGACTCTAATAAATGAATATCAAGTTTCATACACTATTCAAGGAAACAAAAGAGGCTATACATTCTATTCAACTGCCAAAAAAATGTATGTAAACTAACCACGTATTATGATGCAGAGAAAACTCCAAAAAATATCTATTTCACTAATAGCAGACAAGGTAATCTGGAACAACCCTCCCACTGAAGACAAATAAGAAAGCTGAGTAAAATATTTTTTTAAAGTAAACAAATCTTAAAAGCATGAAAAATGAACACGCCAGTAAAGAACTACCAGACAAAACCCCAGGGAAGGAACATGAGGAAAGCGAGTGTGGTATCCAGGGCTGCCTTTCCCATGGGGACTTCAGCCTTTTGGGAAGAGGCAGCTAAGAGCATGCACGTTTGACTTTCGAAGACTCATGGATGGTCCTAGAAGTTTACAAACATCCAGGGATGGGAGCTCAGGGATGGCAGGAATCCCAAAGGGCTGGCATTGAGAGTAAGAGTAAAGCAGAATTTAGCCCCTGCAAGGGCTGCTGCACAGCTTTGAGTCACATGCTTGGAACAGAAAACAGAGCCGTAAAACTGAACTGCGGTGGTCCTAAAATACTAGTGCCCCTAGGTACCAGGAAAAAATCCAAGAAAAAATCATCTTGGGGTAGCGGGGGGGGGGGGGGTACACCATCAATTTCTTTCCACAAATAAATGGTCAGATACCCCGTCCAGTACACAAGCATAGATCATCAGCTATGAGGAGACAATATGACATGAACAAGAGCAGAAACAACTGCAAAAAAGCCACAGACTCCAGACACGGGAATAATCAAACACCAAACCAACTGTATTCACTGTTATTAGTAAAGGTAATAAAATCCAAACATTAAAATTTTCAGGAGAGAAATGAAAACTACAACAAGGGGGAGAGTACAGCTCAGTGGTAGAGTGGACGCTTAGCATGCACCAGGTCCTGGGTTCTATCCCCAGTATCTCAGTCGAAATAAACCTAACCATCTGCCCCAAAACTAAAAACAAATATAAAAAAAAATTAAAATAATTAGATTAAATTTTAAAAACTACCAGTTGCAGATTTGAAAAAGAATAACAAAGAAACTTTTAAAACATAATAAATGGACTCAACTGACATGCTTAACAGGGGACAAAGTTAAAAGGGGATAAGTTAACTAGAAGATCTACATAGGATGATCTATCTAGAATAAAGGACAGAGGGACAAAAGGATAAAACATCAAAAGGAGAGGGTAAATGGCAACAAACACAATGATACAGTCTAATGAACATTCAATTAGAAAAAAGAATGGTACAAAAGCAAGATTTCAATATATAACAGCTGAGAGTTTTCCAAAGCTGATGAATATGTCAAAAAATCTCAAAATATAAAATATAAAACATGTACAAACCCAAAACAATATAATAAAATTATAAATGAATGACAAAAACAAGGAGAATAGCCAGAAAAATAATTGGAAAATTTTAAAACTCTCTCTAAACGTCTCAGAGATCAAAGAGACCAAAGCTATAACTGAAAACCATTTAGCAAATAAAGATAATAAGAACAATTAATATCCAAACCTGGGAAAAACACTAGACGTCATGTTAAAAGACACACCGCCCTTAAGCACCATTTGAGGGAGGCTTAGTAATTCATAAAAATTAATTAAACATTTACTCCATAGGTTGGAAAGGATATGTACAAAAATTTCTGCAGCTAACATGACACAAATAAATTTAATACAAAGCAAACATACAAAAAAAAATTTTTATATATTACTAATGGACAATTGGAAGCCAGTTTCCATCCCCCCCAAATGTATCATTTACAATAGCTCCCCTTCTCAGGGCTTTTGGTGAGAAGTTTTGCCCCCAGATCTGCTAAACTCATTCAGAGATAAAGAACGGTTAAATATCGTGCCTAGACTTACAGGTAAATCACAATATCCATTAAAACTGTCTCCAAATAGAAGTAAGATACGGGGGTCGGGGGATACAGCTCAGTGGTAGAACACATGCTTAGCATGCACGAGGTCCTGGGTTCAACCCCCAGCACCTCCACTAAAATAAAAAATAAAAATAAAAATAATAATAATAATAATAATTATTATTATTATTATTATTATAGCAGAAGAAGTAAGATAGACACTTCTGGGTGTGCAAAAATTCTAGAGAAACAGACTTCTCTAGAATTTCTGAAGGCAGACAATTTCTGAAGAGGAGGTTGGGTCTGTATTCACTGACAGAAGTGTTGACGTGGTTCTTAGAAAAAGACTTGGTAATTGAGAGAATGGTCTATACAAAGTGAAAGCCAAGACACAAGCATGCAACCAGTCTGAGTATGTTCTTCCTTTGTGAGAAATGAGGTCCCCTGGGCAAGACTGGAGTCTAGTATAAATTAAGCACACTAGATAAAACTGTTAATGATGTAGTCTGAAAGTGTCACTTACCTTGTGTTAATTAAAATACAGAAGTAATGATTCAAGCAAATGTTCACCAACTCTCATAAGAGTCTGGAGATCTAATGTACCAGATGATGACTACAGTCAATAATAGTGGATTACTGGAAACTCACTAAGAGAACAGAACTCTGATCAAAAGAAAGTAGGAGAAGCTATATTAATTTCAGACACAGCAGACTTCATAGCACGTACAGTTATCAGGGATAAATAGGAATATTACATGATGATAAAAGGATCAATTCTCTAACAACACATAGCAATCCTTAACATACATGCACCTAACAAAAGAATGTCAGATGCATGAGGCAAAAACTGACTGAACTACAAGGACAAGTATGTGCATTCACTATTATATATGGGGACATTAACTGCCATTTATCAGAAATAGACCCAGCAGACAGAAAACCTCTAAGGACACAGCTGAACTCAACACCACTATTAATTAACTGGATGTAATGAATATCTTTAGACTACTTCATCCAACAGCAGCAGAACATACATTCTTCTCCAGCTCACATGGAATGTTCATCAATAAGCCAAATAAATTTGTTTCTGTGCCATTAGAAAGAAGATCCTAAAATCAATTAACTTAGCTTCTATTTTAGAAAACTAGAAAAAGAACAGCAAATTAAATCCAAAGTAAGCAGAAGAAAATAAACAATAAAAATTAGAGCAGAAATCACTGAAACTGCAAACAGGAAATCAACAGAAAAATCAAGAAAATCAAAAGCTGCTTTCTAAAAAAGATCAATAAAATCGATAAGCCTCTAGCCAGGTTAACTAAGAAAATAAGAGAGGACACAAATTACTAATATCAGAAATTAAAGAGGAGCCAACACTACAGGTCCCATGGACAGTAAAAGGACAATGAAGGAATACTACGAACAATTCTATGCTTACAAATTTGATAATATAAATGAAATGGGCCAATTCTTTGAAAGACACAATCTGCTAACACTCACCACAATAAGAAACAATCTAAAGAGATCTATATATACTGAAATATTGAATCAATCATTAGTAACTTTTCAAAACAGAAAGGACCAGGTCCACATGGGTTCATTAGTGAATTCCACCAAATGCCTAAGGAAGACATTATACTAATTATTTACAATCTCTTCTGGAGGAGAGAAGCAGAGGGAATAATACTTCCCAACTCATTCTATGAGGCCAGCATTACCCTAATACCAAAAATAGACAAAGACATCACTAGGAGGGAAAAAAAAACCTACAGACAAGTATCTCTCATGAACATAGATGCAAAAATCCTCAACAAAATATTAGCAAATTTAATCTAAAAATGTATAAAAAGAATTATACACTGCTACCAAGTGGGATTTACCTCAGGTATGCAAGGCTAGTTCAACATTTGAAAATCAATTAATGTAATCCATCACATCAACAGGCTGAAAAATAAGAATCACATGATCATATCAGTAGATGCAAGAAAAAGTGTTTGACAAAATCTAACATCCATTCATGATTTAAAAACAACAATAACAACTTCCAGTAAGCTAAGAATTGAGGAAGTTCCTCAACTTGATAAAGAACTACTACCAAAAAACTTACAGCCAGCATCATATTTAATGGTGAGAGCCTAAAAGCCTTCCCATTAAGATCAGGAACAAACAAGGTAAGGATATCCCCCTCTCACGACTCATTTTGAATATAATCTGGAAGTTCTAGCTATTGCAGTAAGACGAGAAAAAAGAAATACTGATGGGAAGGTAGAAATAAAAAAACTGTCTCTATCCAAAGATGTCATGACTATGAAGGAAATCTGAAAGAAATCAACCAAAAAACTCCTAGTCTGTACAGCAAGGTTGCATGATACAAAGTTAATATACAAAAATGCATCACTTTTCTATACATTAGCAAAGAACAAGTGGAATTTTGGGGGGAAATTCACATTAGCAACTCCCACTCAAAAAAAAAAAAAAACTTAGATGCAAAAAACTAACAAAATACGTACAAGATCTATATGATGAAGACTACAAAACTTGATGGAAAAAAAAAATCAAAGAAGAACTAAACAGTTATTCCATGTTCAAGAACTGGAAGACTCAATATTTATTACCAAGATGTCAGTTCTTCCCAATTTGATCTATAGAGTCAAGGCAATCCTAATCAAAATCCAGCTCATTATTTTGTGCATAGCAACAAACTGTTTCAAAAATTTATATGGAGAAGCAAAAGACCTGGAATAGCCAACACAATATTGAAGAAGAAGAGCAAAGTTGGAGCACTGATACTGTTTAACCTCAAGACTTCCATGAAGCTACAGTAATCAAGATTGTATAGTATTTGCAAAAGAACAGACAACAAGATCAATGGAACAGAACTGACAGTCTCAAAACAGACTCACATTAAATACAGTTGACTGATCTTTGAGAAAGGAGCAAAGGCAATAAAATGGAGAAAGACAGTCTTGTCAACAAAGGTGCTGGAACAAGTGGACATCAAAGTGCATGCACACACATGCACATATACACATGAAGAATCCAGACACAGACCTTATGCCTTCAAAATACTAACTCAAAATGGATCACAGAATGTGAAGTGTGAAACTATAAAACTCTTAAAGGATAAAGTAGGAGAAAATCTAAATGACCTTGGGTTTGGCAAAGACTTAACTCTTAAAACTCAACAATATGAAAATAAACTGATTTTAAACTAAGCCAAAGACTTTAACAGACAAAATAGTGGAAGAAGATGTACAGATAGCAAATAAGCATATGAAAAGATGCCTGACAACATATGTTATCAGGGAGTGTAAATTAAAACAATGAGATACTACTAAATGCCTATCAGAATGGCCAAAATCTAGAACA
Organism: Camelus ferus; assembly: GCF_009834535.1. Lineage (NCBI taxonomy): Eukaryota > Metazoa > Chordata > Mammalia > Artiodactyla > Camelidae > Camelus > Camelus ferus. The sequence goes on along the minus strand of NC_045702.1, from coordinate 4,530,742 downwards.
CTGACAACACCAAATGTTGGGGAGGCTGTGAAGCAACAGAAACTCTCATTCATTGCTGGTGGGGATGCAAAATGGCACAGCTACTTTGGAAAATGGTTTTACAGTCTCTCACAAAACTAAACATTCTCTCACCATATGATCCAGCAATCTTGTTCCTTGGTATTTACCCAAAGGAGCTGAAAACTTATGTCTACACAAAAATCTGCACACAAATGTTTATAGCAGCTTTATTCATAATTGCCAAGAGTTGGAAGCAACCAAGATGCCCTTCAGTAGGTGAAGAGATAAGCTGTTGTACATACATAAAATACAGTATTATTCAGCAATAAAAGAAATGAGCTATCAAGCCATGAAAAACACCTTAAATGTATATTGTTGAGCCAATCTGAAAAGGCCACATACTGTATGATTCTGATTATATGACATTTTGGAAAAGACAGAACTATGAAGACAGTAAAAAGAATGATAGTTGCCAGAGGTTAGAGGGGAAGAAAGATGAACAGGCAGGGCACAGAGGACTTTTAGGGCAGTGGAACCATCTGTATGAGACTATAATGACGGAAACATGCCATTATACATTTGTTCAAACCCATAAAATGTACAATAAGAGTGAAACCTAATGTAAACTCTGGACTCAGGGTGAAAAGAGTGTGGCAGTGTAGTTTCATCAATTGTAACAAATGTACCAGTGCTGGCAGGGAATGTTGATAACTGCGTAGGTTATGCATGTATGGGGGGCAGGAGGTGAATGGGAAATATCTATGCCTTCCACTCAGTTTTGCTGTGAATCAGTAACTGTTCTAAAAACTAAAGTCTATTTTAAAAATTATGCTAGCAGTAAACTGAAAGGATCAACGTGAACTGAATTTGTAAGCACGTGTATATACCCACACATCTAATTATTAGTGTATCACTGAAACAGACCAACATAACTAATTCTCAACAGAAATAGTATGATACACATTCTTAGATCCTAGATTTGTATCTCTAATATTGGTTTCCACTAAAAAAAAAAAACTAGGAATCCTTACAGAGTAGTCAATTTCATATCCTAGGGCACAGAGTATTAAAGATGGGCCTGAAAAATACTGTTGCCCACAAGCAATGAGCTTTGAAACATTTTGAGATGATACTAAAAAGGACTCAGAAGCCAGCCAAAAGCTAGTCAACCCACTAGCCATATTATGACAACTTGAGAAGAAAAAAAAGTGTTTAATTATAATTAGCTAAATCATAATTAACCAATTATAATTAACTAAAACAAGCCTGCAAAGCCTTGATTATAAAATGATCTCAAAGAGAAGTGGAATTTCTCTTTTCAAGTAAGTAGCACTTCATTCAAGTTGATTTTATTCATAAAGGAAAATACACACAGAACTGTCAAGGGTCACCATCTCCAAAATAAAGGCAAGATGTTCTTCCATAAAAACTTAAAGTGACCTGTGAGACTTCCTGCTACTTCCCCAATGACCACTTGAAGGATACTCATTCCAACCACTTACCCAACCTCAACACACACACACACACACACACTCTCTCTCTCTCTCTCTCTCTAAAGAGTACTCACTTGAATAAATACTATTAGTTTACTACAAACCATTAAAGAAATGTGTCAAGGCATAGTTGAGGGTAAAAGAGTTTCCAATAAACCTTGGGCCTTGAGACTTCCACAGAGATGTTAGAGCCTTGCAGTCAACTGGAATGTGCTTTTAAATTGACTAGAAATTTATGGAACTCTTCTCTTTGTTTGCAAGTTGGTAATTTTAACAATTGTTCTTTCTCCTTTTCTTTATTATTCTTTTTTGCCCTATGTGTTCACTAAAGGAACTGAACAAAAGTCGTTCCAAGGACAAAGACAGAGCAAAGGCTAACACATTTGATTGCATTTAACTTTTGTACAGAAGGCCAGGATAAAAAAATATGTATGTATCATCCTGCTCCTGTTAAACCGTTTCACGAAAATTTCATTTGCTTTGACATCTCATGGGAGATGGTATGAGAAGACAGTCTATTTGTGGGGCTCTTCAGGTAAAAAAAATTAAATGTCAGAATTTTAGTTATGTGGTGATGTTCCAAGAACAAGAGTAGCCTAGGAAAATAGTAAGAACGCACTACTGCCTCAATTAGTAAGTCAATGTCTACTATGTGCTTGGCAGTATTAGAGGCACTGGGAATAAATCAACCAACAAGACAAATTCCTGACCTCATAAAGCTTATATTCTAGTGTGAAAGGCACACAATAAATATGTATAAACAACAAGTTTCCACTGTACAGCATAGGGAACTACATTCGATATCTTGTAGTAACATATAATGAAAAAGAACACGAAAAGGAATATATATATATATATATATATATATATATATATATATATATATATACACATACATGTATGACTGAAATTATGCTGTACACCAGAAACTGACACAACATTGTAAACTGACTATAAATAAACAAGCAAACAAACAAATAAATAAATAAGACACATGCACACAGAGGTTCACAGCAGCACTATTTACAATAGCCAAGGTATGGAAACAACCTAAAAAACATGTACTATGATGTCAAAACTGCTAAATACTAGGAGGAAAAGTAAAGCAAGAGAAGAGGACAGACCACACCAAGTGCTGCTTTTCAGACAAGTTGGTAAGGAAAGGCTTCTCTGACAAGAGAGCAACTGAGTAAAGATTTGACTGAAGTAAGGGAATATATGGGAGAAAGAGGTTCCAAGCAAGGAAGACAAAAAGTACAAGTGACTGAGAAAGGAAAGGCTGGAGCCTGGAGAGTAAGGGGAAGTAGCCAAGGTCAGTAAAGCTTGAAGATCAAGGGAAGGAAAAGACTCTTACTTTGGGTTTTAAAACATCACTCTGCTACTATGTAGAGAACAAAACTAAAATGGGTAAAGTAAGAGTATAAGCAGTGAGCCCAGCTGGGAAGCTTTGGCAGCCAGCAGTGGTGCTGGCAAGTTCTGGAGCCACAGCAGTGGAGAGGAAAAGTGTCTGAAGCCAGGACGTATTACAAAGGTAAAGCCCATATAGTATTTTCCAGTGATCATATGTTTAGCCTAAACAACACACAATGTCATTTACTGAGGCAGGAACAGTGAAAGAAGAGATTTCAGGACAACAATAAATTGTTCCACAGGAAACATTAAGTTTGAGATCCTCTTTAGACATCGAAGAGATGTTAAGAAGTAAGCTAAAGGTACTGATTGTGTTCAAAGCAAGAAAAGAGCTGGTAATACAATTTTTAGAGTTACTAGCACACAGATATATTTAAAGCAGCTAAACTGAATGAGACCACCTAATTTGTGCGAAGATGAGCAAAAGACAATGAAAGAGATCAGTGAGACAGGAAAAAGCAAGAGAATGTGGTGTCAAGAAAGTCAATTTTTTTTTTTAAAGTTTCACTCTTAAAAGTGGTTAGCTGCGTTAAATGCTACTAAATAGTTAAGGCAGGCAAGACTGAATGGTGGTTCTGGCAACGGCTTTAGTAGAGCAGGAGGAAGAAAGCCTGACTGGAGTAGGTTCATGAGGAAATCGTCAAAAATAAGTAGCAACCTTAAGTACAGGTAACTCTTTCAAGGATTTCTGCTATAAAGTTGAGCAAAGAAGCAACACAGTAGCTGAAAGAGGATACCTGATCAAGTACTTATGTTTATGAAGGGTGAAATGCAGCAAATGCTGCAGCTGATTCATCAAGAGAAGAAATTCATGATGCCGGAAACCAAGGAAAACTGAAGGCACAAAAGCCACAACAGAGGACAGGGGACAGAATCCGGGACACGGGTAGAAGAGTTGGCCTTAGATAACCTGAAACACTTTTCATCCCATTTTCACAGGAGGGAAGGTGGAATATAAGGGCAGAGATGCAAGCAGGAAAGAAAATTTGATGGTGGATGAATGTGGAATTTCTCTCCTGATTGCTTCTATTTTTCCTTTTTTCACTGAAATAATCATCAACTGAAGAATGAAAAATGAGATAGAAGAGAGAAGAGAAGGTGGTGAAAGAATTATCACTAATAAAGGGAGAGGGGATTCTAAGTAAAAGTAAAATAACTGGAGGGGAGCAATTATGACCCACTTGAGATTGACGTCATAAATTTAAAATGCCACCAGTCAGCAAGTTTATGTTTTTCTCCAGCCATTTTGGCTGCTAAAATGCAGAATTTGGGTTGTGTTATGAAGGCAAAATAGTGGGAAGATGGCAAAGGAATTTGGGGTGCATAAGAGAGTGACTACAATGACGGATCACAGGGTCTGAGCTAGGAAAGGAGGCTGACAAGTCCTATTGGTAAAAACACTGGGCTGGAGGACTCAGTTTGGTTGAAGGATTATTGTGGTGTGGATATTAGGAAAAAGTGAGCTAGAAAAAGGAGAGGTAGTAGTCAGAGGGTAGGACAGTTGAAACTGAGATTTTGAAAGTGAAACAGCAAGTGTCCTAGTGATACAATGACAAAGGCTGAAGTATCCCCATAAGAATAAGTGCCTGAGGCGGGCTGGAGAATAGGTGTTTTGAAGAAACCAAGGAGACAAGAGGTCTGCATATTGAACAGATTACTAAACTGACAATGGGAACCCTCCTACACTGTTGGTGGGAACTAAATTGGTGCAGCCACTATGGAGGACAGTACAGAGGTTCCTTTAAAAACTAAAGACAGAGTTACCACATGATCCAGCAATCCCACTCCTGGGCATATACCCAGAGAAAAATATAATTCAAAAAGATACATGCACTCCAATGTTCTTAGTAGCACTATATACAATAACCAAGACATGGAAACAACCCAAATGGCCATTAACAGATGAGTGGATAAAGAAGATGTGGTGTGTACACACACACACACACACACACGAATACTACTTAGCCATAAAAAATAAAACAATGCCACTTGCAGCAACATGGATGGACCTGGAGATCATCATTCTAAGTGAAGTAAGCCAGAAAGAGAAACAAAAATGCCACATGATGTCACTTATATGTGGAATTTAGGGGGAAAATGACAGAAATGAACTACTTATTTATAACTTAGATGACTGATTTTTTTTTAATATGTGTAGGCACATTTGACTGTCCACTATGAATGGATTACTATATCCTGTTGATTCTTTGTGGTTGGCTTTATTCTTTTTTTTTTTTTTTGATAACTACGTAAGTTTAAAAAGCTAAAGCTCAAAACTATTCGTACAAACAATAAATACTACATGTATGTAAATTAAAAATTAGAAAAATAAAATTGACAATGGGAGAAGCAGAGGAAAATAAAAAGGGAGGTGCTAAATCTTCAGAGAATGAGAGGAGTACTGAGGAAGACTGCTGCGAAGTGCAGCATAACAGGAGCTGGGGCACAGCCTGATAGCACAGGTTTAAAGGAACTTGCAAGTAATCCTTACATGGGAAATGTCACTTGAAACTACAAAAAACTTCTCATTAGAAAGTAACAGCACAAAGTACAGAACAAAATTTTAAATTAAGGGAAAAATCATAAGAAAAATACCTAGTGGGGAACTTATATAAATTCAAGTTTAAAGTAATGTGGTAATGGATGTGCACCAAAGGGTAAAAAAGCAGAATTCTGAACGTCCAAGCTTCACTCATGTCACTCTCCCTAACTAGACCCTCTGGGAAAAGGGATGAGAACTGTAGAAGAGTTGAAGGCTTTTCTAAGAACTACAGGTACATAATAGCAACACATTTGACAACTAAAAATATTTTATGGAAAACTGTATTTTAAAAAATATATCAATTTCTAACTTTTCTCTAAAAGCTATGTGACATTCTGTAAAGATTAGGAGACAACACTCAACTCCAGAGGAAAAGCCTATCACTATGTTGAAACTATTCAACAACCGTAAAAACACTGACAATGGGAGACCGCCCGTACAGAGGTACTCTGATTACGATATGAAACCGAGTCCCTTTGACACCTCATTAAATCACTTTATGTAAATTTTAGAAACTACTTTGGACAACCCATTCCGCTTCCTCTTGCAGACACACAATACGCATTAGCTTATTTAAGGCACCTCGAAGTCCAGAGCACCAGGAAGCATCTGGTCTGGTTTAACCACGCATCTCACAGTACTACTGGCTAATAGAACATAATTTTTTCCTCACATAGTACTAACACAATAAGCTTTAGACAAACACTAGATAGTTCATAAGCCAGAAATATAGTATGAGCTCTTATACTAATGGCCTGGAATTACTATTTATTCCAGTTTTAATTTTGCTTTAATAAAGTATTTATCTACAGAGATTAAATGATTTCTACTAAATCAGGGCTTTAGGGGGGAAAAGAGAACATTCAGCTTTTTCACTTTGCCATTACTTATCAAAATATTTTAGTAAATGGAAATTTTAGAATTTTAGAATAGTATGTAGATAAATGCTAAATTTGTAAATTATTATGAAAGTTTTGAAATTTTTAAGTTCAGTTTTGGTACCTGTTTCCACAGTATTTTCTGTTTCTGTTGTCTCCAGCCCATCCATGCTGTCCTCATCTTCCACTGCAGTTTTTCCTCTACTTCGAGGCCTACAAAGAAATAAGTACATATAACTAAATGTTACATTTTAAGGCTTAGAATTATACTCAACATAAAGCAGTAGTTGAAGGTACAAAGAAATAAAATAATTTAGGCAAGTTTTTCCTTCGTTTTATCATAAAAAAAGTAAACATCACACTTTATAGTCATTTTGCCTCCAAATCTAGCCTTTCTTTATATGCACATGTGGAGACAGGCCCGTATTAATATATTTGTGTCATCACAACTCACTTCTTTGAGTTATTTTAGATTTTCCTCTTTCACCAGACTTTGAGATGACTCCCTCCATCTACAGTAGTGATTTTTAACACCCAATGGGTTCTTCTCAAAGTTTGCACACCAGGTTATACCTCTAGATCTAATGAAACTGAGGAGTGATGCCCAAATGTCTGTATTTTTAAGACACTTATCCTTTAATGTAAAAAGTTATGCACACCCCTGCAAACCTCAAAAACCTGGTACACGTGATTTAATCACACCTGCCTTACAAAAAGGATGCTGAATTTTAATTTATAAACACTTCACTAAAGTAAAATACATTTAAGAATCATGGTAAAGTAAGATTTTTTTGACCCAATGCAATTAAAAAAACCTAAAACTAATACCTTTAAAGATTTTGAAGCCTCATAAATAAGGGATAGAAATGAGTCAAAAGAAAAGAAATTAAAAACACATAAATTAATAAAAAACAAGACATTACATATAAAAAAACTTAGACATTGACAAAGCAGTATTCATATAATTTCAGAGCTTTAAATTATTTCATTACTTAAAAAGAAAAAATACAAATGAACTCAGTATTTAGTTGAAAAACACTGAAAGAATAGAAAGCAATAAGAAATAAAGGACAATAATACGGGGAAAAAATTTAAGGCTATTTTAAACAATAGGAAACCCTTTCAATCTTTTTTTAGAAAAGGATATTAATCAATCAAAACCAATAAAAAAAGATATAAGAATTTCTTAATGATGATTATAATAAGTCCAAATGGTTTTATAAGAAAACTACTTCAAACTGTCAAAAAGTCGACCCTGCTCCCCACAAAATTAAAAAGGAGTATCCGAACCAAAATCCTAACATATCCAAAAACTATGGATGAAAAAATTATTTAAACTTAGTAAACATAATCAGCATGCAAGTATGATTTAACAGTAGAAATCTGCCAGTGTAACACATCAAGTCGAACAGCCACAACAGCGTCATTCACGAGGGAAAGGGGGAAAGGAGGCAGAACCAAAAACGCGACGGAAAGAGTGATTAAGGCTAAGGTCTATTTTACTGTTCATGGAAAAAGGGAGAGATTATCTTTATAAAGTCAAAGTAGCCATGTTTAATTTAAAAGAAAACTTTAGAACTATCAGAGGAGAAAGAATGAGGGAAGTTTGACCAGTTCAACAGCAGGCAGAAAGCGAGAAAAATACATAATAAATAGAACATAAAATTAAAAGATTAAAAAATAAACACAAATATGAGTTTCTACTGCAAATATAAATGACTCAAACTTTGCTGTCATTATTTAATGATGAAAACAATAATTTACCAGTATAATACAATTCAACAGAACTTCAAATCACATAAAACAAACATTTACAGCACGAAGAGAAATTGATAGTTTCACAATCGTTATGGGAGAAGTAACATCCCACTCTCAGACACTGATGGACAAAGCATTATATTAAAAGCATTTTAAGCAAATATTTGGACAACACATTTAAAAAGCATCATTAGATGATTCGATCAATCCTCCTTGTGTCTGGCTCTGTTAAAATGAAGGATACAGAGGCAAACAAAACAAATCCCTGCCTTCGCTAAACTACATTCTAGTGAATGTTTGTTACTCATAAAACACATATAATATCAAGAAAATACTACAGTAAAAATAAGGCAGATAATGAAGGACTAGCTACCTTTTTAAATAAGACATTTAAAAAACAAAGTTTATACAATAAAATTCTATCTGAGTAAGGAGATGCTTCTGCAGAGATGTGAAGTAGAAGAGGAACCAAATCATGCAGATATCTGAAGGAAGAGCGCTGCAGTGGAAGGAACCACAACACAAATTCTTAAGAAAAGAGTCTGTGAAGTGATGGTCGGGCGGCAAGGGCACACCGTAGCTGGAGCAGAGTGACAGAGGAGCAGCAAGGAGATATGAGGTCTAAGAAATTTTTTTAAGGGGGGGGCGGCAGTTAGTTTAAAAACTTGTTGACCAGTTTAACAGCTAGATACAAGAAGACAGGAAATTCTTGAAATAATCCCAACATGACTGCTACAGTTGGACGAGGATAAGAAATTAATTCACAAGGTATTATGGAGGTAGAATTTACTTTTCAACTTTCCTTTATATCCTTCATAATTATGTACACTCGCTGTTAAAGAAACTGAAACACACATGGCTTAGCTGGCTTTGTCGCTTAATCTTCCAAGCCAATGTTCTGCTCTATTCTAAGTTTCTCTCTCCACTGCCCTGACCATCACTAGCCATTATTCTGGGGGGCACAACCGGCTTTATTTCAAACTTGTTTTATCTAGTTAATATCTCAATATGTTGGTTGTCTGCATTGTGGTATTTATTAGTTAAAAATAAATTTTAATTTTTGCTTTGCTTTTTTTCTTCTTCTGATTTCTCCTATTCTCGATTTTGGCACCAATAAAACATGTGTTTTATATTCATCAGTTCATCAGAATTTTATTCATTCTAGCCAATGGATCAACTTACAAACATCATGCCACCTTTAAATTTCCCATATTTCATTCATGTCTTTTTATTGCTGCTCATTGGCTTTTGGTATGTGATCGTTCTCACTAATCAAACACTGAACTTGTTTTTTCTGAATGCAAAAAATGATGGTCATACTGTCAAACCACGTCAGTTGCCAATTTCCATACTTAAATGGTAAAACAGATGAATGTGTTTTATATTTCCATATTGTATTCAGATGTTCTCAGTTTTGGTTTTAAATAGAACTTCGAAGTCTAATTGTAAATGATAACACAAAGATTATTTTAATCTTTCTTTGGTTTTTTTCTTCTTTCTTCTATTTTCCTTTCTATCTCCTAACCCTTTCATTTTAGTTTCCTTTGTTTCATTTTGTTGCAAAGAAATATGAAGTAAAATATTACTACTAACTTTACTGGAGAAAATTTTCCACCAAAAATTCAATGTTCTTTGTTAATCTTGTAAATTAAAACTAATTTGAGTTCCTAAAATAACATAGAAGGCTTCTACCTAAAGCCACATGGGAACAAGGTTTAAAATTACCTTTAGTCATGAACAACTAGAAAATCAGACAAAATATAAGAAACGCCAGTATGAGACACTAGAAAACAGGCAGGGACATGACCGCAATCCCTGAAAGAAAGGAAACAAGGTGAACCCTACCATCGCAAAGGCTTCCTGTATGTAGTTAATTTCCAAACTGTAGCACAGAGAGGGAAGGCCATTGTGCCGAAATGAGCAGAAAGAAATCATGAGTTCAGGGAACTGGAGGCGGCTAGAATCTGTGGAACAGAGTACACAACAGGAGGGAGCTGGGCACGGAAAGGGCTCCAGGAATCTGCATAAGGGTACCCTCGAGTTTTTATCTGAATACCAATCTGTATAGCTGTGGTGTAAAATCCCACGAGGCTGAACAGGAACAGCTTCCAAAGAAAGAACAATTTCAGAAGAGCTGCAATAGGAACAAGTCCCAGAGCTCCCGGAGAGCCAGGAATCAATTGTGTGCCCTCTAGCGAGAGTGCCAAGACCTCAATAACTACATAACATATTCACAGAAACTAGAGCGGAACATGCCTTTAGGAATAGGGCTAAATGAAGCCTAGAACAAATGCCTAGACAACCCATGCAAGAGCTTACAAAAGTCTCAACAGAATCAAAGCGATACACATTTAACTGGTAGCAAAAAAAAAAAAAAAAAAAAAAGTTTAACACTTGTTAAAGTATTAAGCAACAAAATCTAGCTTTAAGCAACAACAAAAAACCCCACAATGTGTGGCATCCAATAAAAACTTACAAGATACACCAAGCAGCCAGAAAATGAGTCACAACCAGAAGAAAAATCAAGGAAAAGAAACAATAGAGCTGATGGAAGGGACAGGCATGGCCATTAAACCAGCTATTATCAATATGCCTCATGTTTATTGAATATGGAAAACATGAATATGAGAATAATAATGAAAGATAATTTAAAATGTTAAGAAAATGGAATAGAAGTAACATCAAAAGATGACATCAAATGAAACTTTCACTTTGAAAGATTTAACATGATTAGAAATTGCAAAAGAAAAGATGACTGACCTTAAAGACACAGGGGAAAAAAGAAACTCTATCCAAAATAAAGGACAAAGTGGAAAAAAGATAAACACAGGTGCAGTGTCCTGTGGGACAATAATAACCAGTCTGATACGTGTGAGGCTGGAGTTGGAGCGAAGGGTTCAGAAAAAATGTTTAGTGAGGTAACAGCTATAAGTCTTGCAAATTGTATAATTAAAACCCCACAGATACAAGAAACACAACAAAACCACACACACACACACACACACACACACATACACACACACAAGTCGATAAGGCATTTTATAGTCAATTTGCCAAAAAAAAGAGTAATAAAGTCTTAAAATCAGCCCCCCAAAAAATACAGTTTACAGAGTAACAAAAATAAGAATGACTGCAAGCTTTTCATCTGAAACTATGTAAGCCAGAAGACAGTGAAACAACATACTTAAAAAGGATTAGAGGAAAATTTTTAAAAATAATAAACCTTGAATAAAACATACAGCAGAAACTAGCCTTCAAAAATAATAGTAATGTTAAAAACTTTTTCAAACAAATGCTGAACAAATTCTTCACTAAAAAAAACCTTCATTTCAAGATACGTTGAGGAAATTCTTCAGAAAAAAAAGGAAAATGATACTGAATAAAAACTTGGATCAAAATTCCTGTATGTGAAGGAATAAAGAATGATGGAAATGGTAAATACATGAGTAAATATAAAAGGCTTATTTTTAAATCTCTTTAAAAACTAACTCACTGTTCAAAGCAAAAATAATTTATTGTGGGCTTCATAATATATATGAAATTTTGATGTATGGCAACAAATGGTTCAAAACACAGGAGGGTAAAAGTGAAAATATACTGATGTATGGGTCTTACATTACATTTCAAGTGATAAAATGTTACCTGAAGGTAGATTCTGATGAATTAAAAATACATAAGGTAAATCCTAGAGCTACTCCATTGTATACACACATGTGCATGCTTAGCTTATTAGTCAAATAAAGATGAAACAGAATCCTTAAAAATATACAATTAACTCCAAAAAGGAAGGAAATGAATAAAAGGGAACAAAAAAAAGGGACTGAGAAAGAACAAATACAAAACAAAGCACAAGTAGATTTAAACTTACCCACATCAATAATTATGTTGAGTGTAAATGGTCTTAACACTACAATTAAAAAGCAAAGACGGGGGGAGGGTATGGCTTAGCGGTAGAGTGTGTGCTTAGCATTCTCAAGGTCTTGAGTTCAGTCTCCAGCACCTCCACTAAAAAGTCTATAAAATACACACTTTTAATATAAAGACATTTATAGAACAGAGACAGAAAGATATAATGTGACAACACTAAAAGAAAGCTACAGGGACTATATTATTAAAAAAAGTAAACTTGAAGTAAAGAATATTGCAAGAACTAAAAATGGACATTTCATAATGGTCAAGTGTCGATATATTAAGGAAATATTAGTCCTAAATATGTATGTACCCAATGCAACACTTCAAAAGACAGAATAATTGAAAGGAGTAATGTTCAAATCCACAATTATACTTGGATATTGCAACACCCAGCTCAATAACTGATATAGGTACACACAAAACTCAGTAAAAAGAAGACTTAAAGACTACTACCAATGACATGGAGCTAACTGACGTTTATGGAACAAACACCCCACCTAATGGCAACAGCATTTCTACTCTTTTCAAGCATACGATCCCAAGAATAAGCCGTATTACAGAAGTTAAAACAAAGTTCAACAAAATTTTTTTAATTGAAGTATAGTATTTAATTGAAGTATTGTAATTTCTGGTGTACAACATTGTGATTCAGTTATGCATATATACATATGTATATTCCTTTTCATATTCTTTTCCATTATAGGCTATTACAAGATATTGAATATAGTTCCTTTGTTGACTATAGTCCCCTGTGTACAAATTTTAAAAGACTGAAATCACACAGAACATGTTCTCTGTCCTGGAAACAAACAAAAAAGATATATGCAATCACCTCAAATATTCAGTAAAAAATAAAAGAACAATTTTAAATATCCCATTAGTCAAGAAAAAAATGACAAGGAAATTTTAAAATAGCTTGAACTAAATGCAAATTAAAGCACACATTTCAAAATTTGTAAGATTCAGGTATGTAGTGAATGCAAGGAAATTTAGTTTTAAATAGTTATATAAGAGGCAAGACGGGAGTAAGGGATTAAGAGGTACAAACTACTATGTATAAAATAAATAAGCTACAAGGGTACATAGTACAACAAAGAAGACAGCCTATATTTTATTAAAACTATAAATGTAATATAATCTTTAAAAACTGAATCAATTGTCAGTCACCATGTTTTACACCTGAAACTTATGTAATATTGAATCAACCATAGTAAAAATAAACAGTAAAAAATAATTGTATCAGAAAAAAAGACAGATCTCAACTCTAACTGTAATCAGGTCTCCACTTCTAAGAAATTTAAGAAATGAAAATGAAATCAAGCCTGTAATAAGGGAAGAAATAATAAAGAGCAGAAATCAATGATACACAAACACAGTAATAATTGAGAAGTTTTTAAAAATCAATAAAACCAAAAGACAGTTCTTTGGAAGAATAAAATGACTCTCCAACAAAAATGACAAGAGAAAAGGAAAAAGAAAAACAAAACTATCAACAGAAATATTAAAAGAGGGGTTATTACCAGAAAGACTACAAACATTAAAAGGATGAGAAAATATTAAAAATAATTTTATGTCAATACATTAGCAACTTAGATTAAATGGACCAAAATCTTTGCGAGGGACAAATTACCAAAAATGACTTAAGAATAGAAATAAAAAATTTGCATAACCCAATGTCTATTTCAAAACTTGAATTTGTAAATATAAACCTTCATACAAGGAAAATCCCAGAAAGCTTTACTGATGAACTCTATCCAACTTTTTTTAAAGAAATAATACGAACTCTACACTATCTTCAGTAAGTAGTGGTGGTAGTTGTACTTTCCAACTTACTCGACGAGGCTAACATTACACTGACAGCAAAATCAAAGACATATAAAACCAATATTCATATGTCTTAAACACAGACCTGTTCTAGAGAATAAAAAAGGAAGACTCTACCAACCATTTTTTGTAAATATTACAACTGTTATACCAAATCAAAACTAAAGTAATAAAAGAAAATAAAATCACAGCCTATTTTCACTTTAAAAACACACATAAAAATCCCAAACAGAAGATTATCAAGGGGTTCTAGTTCTAAATAAGATGGAGGAATATATGCCAAACTTTTTCTCTTACTGAATGCAAGTGTAAAACATGTAAATAATACATTAAACTACTATTTGAGTTTCCTTAAAAACATATAACAGCAGGTTGTTCAGTAATAGACATCAAAACTCAAAGTACTAGCAAAGTATCACTAAGTTTACTCCTATTTTTACCTCTCCAGTATCCCCTGGCCTGAACTCAAAGAAGTCTAAAACACACGAGTGCTGAGGTGCAGCAAGAGGGCTGGCTTAAACTGACCAATGACAACCTGCTCACAGCTGGACCTGATCCTAATTAGTATAACAAAACCTTTCAGAACTGAGCTAACAGACCTCTGGCCAGGCCCCAGACTGAACACTTGGTACTGCACACACAGTACAGATAGAAACAGCCCTGCAAAGGCTTTCAAAGCTAACTGACCTCACTACAGCCCACAGAAGGCTGGCTGAAACCTGTAGCTTATGCCTACAGAGCCAAGTGCCAGCTAAATCAAAAATACCAACATTCTCCATAAAACATTTAGAAACCAGAGTTTTATAATACTCAAAATGTTCAGAAACCAATCTAAAATTACTTGATACTCAAAGAACTACAAAAATATCAAATCACATGAAAAAATACAATGAGCAAAAGAAAAGCCAATGATAAAATGACACGAGGTTGGAATTATCTGACGAGCACTTTAAAGCAGCTACTGTAAAATTTTCAAATGAGCAATTTTGGACACTCTTAAAACAGAAAGTATCAGCAAGGAAAGAAAAGATACAAAGAACCAAGTGGAAATTTTAGAAATAAAATTTACAAAAACCAAAATAAAAGGTTCACCAGAAATAAATAACACATGGTGGTCCTAAATCAAAGCAAATTAACAATTGCATTAAACATAAATGGTCAAACACTCCAATTAAAATAGAGATTGCCACAATAGAATAAAAACATGACCTAACTATATGCTGTTTACATAAAACTGAAATCAAATAAAATGACATATTTAAGGAAACGGACATACCATGAAACACTAACCAAAATTATGCTTGAATGGATATGCTACTATCATACACAGCAGACTCAAAAAAAAAAAAAACGGGAAAAGAAGGACATTAAATATTGATAAAAGGGTCAATTCACCAACAACACATAATTCTAATTCTAAATGTTTATGTACCTAACAACATAGCTTCAAAAAAAATGAAGCAAACTCCTATCACAAAAAAAACCCCTTAAAACACATTACTCTCACTGAATCCTCTTAACTATCCTGCTCAAGTAGGCATTATTGTTCCCATTTTACAGATAACCAAATTAAAATTAAGAAAGGTTAAGTAACTTACCCAAAGTCACTTTTAGAGCCAAACTGTAGTGAGGCCAACATACTGGGGAGAAGACCCAGGAACACCCCTGCTGAGGTCTGCTTCTCCTCAATTTCAATTAAAAAAAAAAAATTACAGGGGATGGGGGAGCTAGCTGTCTAGGGCTAGTGCCTATATTTGCTACCAAAAATCATAACTTTAGTCAGAACTCCATTACTTGGCCCCTTACACATCAAAGTAGGCAAAGGAAAACATCGTACAAGCTCAAGTCCATCTCTCCCCTAAGCGTCTCAGATTTCACTCCACTGGACCAGCATCCATTAACTCACACACTCTCAGAAAAACAGGAGGTTGAAAGCAGGGACCATGAACAGGTGTTTGTATACCCATGTTCGCAGCAGCTTTAATCCCTCTAGGACCTCATTCCCGTGATTCTTCAACCTTACAAGATCTGCCAGCTCATCTCCCTACCACTTCTCAGGGTCTAGCTAAGAGGTGGCTGTAATGCAGCGGTTAGAAGCATGGAGAGCCAGGCTGCCTAGATTAAAAGGTTAATCATCAGCTGTATGATTTGTTTAAACTCAGGACCTCAATCTCCTCATCTGTAAAGTGGTATAAAAGCACTACCCCCTCAGGATTACTTTGAGGATTAAACGTACAGCCCCTTCAATGCCAGCTCCCCGGCAGGAACTCACTGTTAGCTGTCATCACTGTGACCCTCTCCTCGCCCCCATCTTTATTACGTCCTCTTCCAGCTTGGATCCCATGGTCAGCAATGATTATCATTCAGTTACACAGACCTTCAATATTTTCTGCCTTCATTTCATTCCATTATATCTGCCTGGCAAAACCGCTACCCATTCTGGCCCATGAATTCAAGCTGAGGGAAAAAGACAGCCAAGCTGCTGGTTTCACTCTGTACGTCTAACCTCACACCTCAAGCAGCCCTCACTGCTGTCCAGCAAGCTCCATTTCATCAGTTTACTCTCCAGTTCCCGTAGTTATTTATTTCATACTTCCTTGTCTTCAAACATTTAAGACTCTCTCCATTCCCCACCCTTCAGTTGATAGAATTTGCTTATTTCAATGGAAAAACAGAGGTAGTCAGAAGAGTTTCCATATCCTCCTCTACCAAATCCTCCAATTTTCCTGAATTTTTCCCCATATACTCTACCTTGCCTCCTATTACACAGACTACCTGTGTGCCTAGCTGACACCAATCCCTCTACCTGTGCTCCTGATCACATCCACTTTCCTGTTCATGAGCTTTGCACCTACAGTTAGTTGTCCATTTCCTCTCCTAGATTACCTACCAATCTTTCCAACTCTGAAAATCAACCCCATCAGTATACAAATTTATTGCAACAATCTTCTAAAAAAAAGAAAACCCTCTCTGGACTCCACATCCTCTCCCAGCTGCTGCTCCTTCTCTGCACCACCCCCATAACAACACTCCTTGAAACAGTTCTGTATCCTGTTCTCCACTTCAGCTCCATTCTCTGTCTGAATGTCCTTCCCCACATCCCACTGAAACGGCCGGGATCAATGTGACTCATCCGCAGGGTGGCATACAACTGGGTTTGCCAGGACAGCATCAGTTTAGGTCTGTCATACTCACATAATGATTGTGCTCCTGTCACATTCAAAGGTGTCTTGCTTTGATCAATAAATTACCTAATTAGTCTACCAAGGACCTACAACTTGCCAATTCCAGTGGGCAATCCTCAATCTGTCAGACGCGCCTAAGACCTGTGATCATTTTCTCCACAGCTTCTCGGACATAACACTCCTAATTCTCCTACCACACTGGCTGCTCCTTCTCACTTTCTTTGCTGGTTCCTCTTCCTCTTTATTGACCTCTAAATGGTAGCGTGTCCAGGACTTTGTCATTAAACCTCTCCTCTACATACAAAGGCTTCTTCCCTGTGCAACCTCAACCACTTCCTTTGCATATATTCTGTTAACTCCTAAGTTCCTCCATTCCCTACCTCTCCACTGAATTGTAACTGTCTGCTCAACATCGCCACTTGGTGTCAAAGTTAAGCATCTTTAAGTTAACATATCAAAAGCAAAATTTGATTCCATACCCTCCCCTCTGAAATTTGTTTGTTCCAATGTTTCTCACCTCAGTCAACAGTGGTACCCATCACCTGAGTAGCTCAGCTCTGTAACTTTAGATCCCCTGCTCTCATATGCCAAATATCCAATCAGCACTACCTTCAAGACATCCAGGTATCTCGCACTTTTCAAAAGCTCACTTAACGCCACTTTGTTTTTACAAGAGACCTATATTACTACCTGTTTCAACTAACCAAAAGAAATATGAAGAGGATTTTCACTTTTATCCAAATAAAGGTAACTACTTCTTTGCTTTATGCCATTTTGGCTTACAAAAGGTTTCATAAGAACACTCTCTTCAGATAGCAGGAGAAACCTGTATTCCAAATGTGCAAACTTCTCACCAGGGGCAACAGCTAAAAGCCTAATGTCAGCATCATTCTTTTTGTTACTATTACAACTGGGAATCATACAACTAACCTTTATTGAGCATTTAGTATGTAAGAGGCACTGTTCTATTACCATCTCTATTTTACAGATGAACAAAATGAAGATAATGGATACCTCAAATTTACAGGTCTAGCTCCACAGCCAACATTCTTTCCCACTGGCTATATCACAATCAGTGGTCTCCCTGTGCCCACTCTCACCGGCCAAGAGGTTCTCCAAATAATTCTGAATGATCTTTTTAAACATTAAGTCAAATCAGGTCACTCTCTTCCTCTCAATCCTCCAATGGTTTCTCATCGCACCTACACTAAAATCCGAAGTCTTACATGTCCTACAAGGCCCTACCTGATGTGGCTATCCTGATTACCTCTGATCTCATATGTAATCACTCTCCTCCTTACACACCGCCATCCTCGCACTTGCCTGAACACAACTAAGATGTTCCAATTCAGGGCCTTCGCATTTATTGATTCCTCTGCCTGGAACACCTCTCCCAGATACTCACAGGCTTCTCTTCATTCAGGTTTCCACTGAAATGTCACATCCTCAGAGAGGACTTTTCTTAACAGCAAATCCACAAAATAGGGCCTGTCACTTGCTATCCATTTCCCTGCTTCATTCTTCTTTGTGTCCCATGTTACATTTTATTTGTTATTTTATTAATCTGGCTCTTAAAATAGAATGTAATCTCCATGAGGCCTGGAATTTTGTTCTAGCCACTACTGCACTCTGCACACCTACGAGCACCAGACATTTCACAGTCACTCAGTATGTGCTTTGTTGAATGAATACAATGGCTCTACAACTCAGGAGGAAAAATACAGATTTAATAACTAGAATTGAGGTAACTATCTAACCATTCCATAGATAAGCAAGTTATACTTCTGCTTCCCATTGAATGGAAAAATAAAATTTCTGGGGGAGGGTAATAGCTCAGTGGTAGAGAATGTGCTTAGCATGCACGAGAGACGAACCTAACAGGGAAAGGGACAAAGAATACAAACAAGAAATTCATAAACAAAATGAACTGATCCATAAAACATGAAGTGTTCAACCTCACCTAGTAATCAAGGAAATCAAACAATCAAATGAAAAATGAATAGCACAGATCACACTCAGTGATCACAGGAGTACAGGAGAGACAAAGACTCACACACAACAGCTGGCAAGGTTGTAAATGGTACAGCATATACTGGAAGGCAATTTAGCAACATCTATCCAAATATGAAATATGCACATGTGATCTATCAATTTCACATCTAGAAATCTATCCTACCTCATGTGCATAAATACATAGGTAATAAATATAGATACATACAAGGATGTTCACTACAGCACAAACAACATAAAAGCTGACCAAGGGAATGTTCAAAGTGTGCTCTACCCATTCAATGATCTGCAGTTTCTGGTCACTACAAACAATGAGGCAGATCTTCTTGTACTAAAATAGAAAGATCTCCAAGACATAGTTTCACAAGGGAAAAAGTACATTATAGAATATATATAAGCCTATGAATCTGTATAAGTATATACAAATGTACAAATATGCATGTATGTTTTATAAGCAGTTATTTGCATACACATAACAAGATATGCAGCAAACTATCTAGAATGATACACACCAAAATGATACCAGTGGTTTCCTCTTGAGAGATGAAGGAAAATTGAGGGCCAAGGAATGGTCTTTAATTTTTCACTCCCTACAAGTTTTTTATAAAGAGCACATATTCATCTATACTTTAATAATCAGGGGAGAAGTTTAAAGATATTTTCCTTGGGAACCACTGGAAGAGAGCTTTATTTTTTATGCCCTAGTAGTTCAGGGATCATTTTTTATCGCCTTCAAATAGTAAACCTTCCAACCATTATACAGCTAATGGAGCTAATGATACTTTTTAAGGAGTCACATGAGAAATAAAGGGATAATGTTTAGAGTTTATTCATAACAGTTAGAAATGTCCCTGTGATTAAAGCCATTCCTACTTTTCAACCTCTGATAATTCTATTACTGAGTCCTTATAATGCCCAGACCATCTAGAAACTGAAATTTTATGCCAATTATTATTCGGATTATAAAATAAAATTAAAAAATCCTTGTGATCACTTTCTTCAGTAACTTGATTTATATCTAATGTATGTGATTATGTCCATATACATACATATACACATGCAGTAAAGATCAAGCGCAGTATTATTCCTCTATGGTCAGAATATAATTTGACCCTTAAGCCATCAAAAAAAAGTCACTTACTAGATAACATTAAATATTTTTTCTTAAAAATACTACTAATACAGTAATTTTTATGAGGACAAATTCTTAATAGAAAGTCAAAGAATAGTCATTTTAAACACAATAAAATGGTCTTTAAACATGAGACAGTCAACCGAACAATTTTAGAAATGGAAATTAAAGCAAGGAGGTACCATTCTACATATCAAATTAGCAAAGAGTGGTAACACCCTCAGCTAGGCAAGTTACAGGAAAACAAGACACTAGTAGGAGTGCAAATTGTACAACCATACCAAAAATATCCTAAATACAGGACCTAAACAAAGCTCTTTAGTCTCATATGTCAACACGGTTTTGAAAGAAAATTATAAAGACTAAACCACATAAGTAATTGTCAAAGTAAATTTACGTAGCAATAAGGTCATTATAGCCAAAGCAAAGAAAAATCAAAAGTAGCCATATTCCCATTAGATTGCCAGTAATCATCACAGCAGCTCAAAACTTGCATCATCAATTAAACTGGCATCATCCTTTCTTTCTACATAAGTGTGAGCTCTCTACAGTCAGGGGTACGTACCACTGATAATTACATACAGTAGCAACTATAGGTGTAACCAGAACATTTGGAGTGAGGAGGAAGTATGATTACCACATGGATAAAAATAAAATTTTCTAAGAAATACCTGAAGAAATCATTTTTAACACTGTTGTTTCATTTTACCACTCTGCAATCAAAGAATTTAGAGTGGTACAGAATTCTGCAATGATGGATGGTTGTGAAGTTTAAACATTTGTTAAGAATGGCAGTTCAAAATAAAGACAAGAAAAACACAGGAAGTAGTCCAGGCAAAGATTAATTTTTCAGAAGGTCCCTGAATTTAAAAATAATTACAAACTCTAACATCCATTTTGTTTACCAGAAATTTACTTTTAAATAAGGTGCCTTGGTGGGAGGAGTATATGGGAACTGTACTTTCTGTGCAATTCTATAAACCTAAAAAATTAAGTCTTTTTTTTTTAATGTATTGATCCATTAAAAACAAATCTTCCCTGTGTTCTAGTAACTATTTTCAAAACAATGTTTTTCAGTGAAATAGGAGGACAGGATAAAGGAAAGTACTAAAATTACGGGGAAGGGAAATTTATTTACAGAGTATCAAGAATCAAAACTGTACCAAATTTCTCAACAGAAATATTGTAAGTAGAAAACAATTAAAATAAAAACAAACATGGAAAGGGTGGAAAGTATTTGACAAATACTAAGCATAAAATAAGGTGGTAGAAATCCAAACATGTATCAATAACTATAAAACATGTAAATGAAATAAAGTCTCCAGCAGAAAGACAAAAATTATCAGAATAGATTTATAAACAAAACACAGTTTTTAAAGCTATGAAGAGATATCTAAACATAAAGGCAAAGAATAGTCAGAAAATAGTGGAAAAGACTGAAAAGGTGTTCAATTTTATAATCAGAAAAATGAAACCTAAAACAATATTAAAAGGTATTTCTTATCTACTATATTGGAAATGTTTAAAATCTGTTAATATCAAGAGGTGGTAAGAAACCAAAGCAACGGGGACTTTTAGACTAAATAAGGAGGGTGTGAACTGGTTCAGTCATTCTGAAAAACACTCAGTGGTACCCAGTAAAGTTGACATATGTGTATACCACATTTGCACTGGCATGGTTTTTAATCATGACTGAGAGTAAGAAACATATTTCAAACTGTGACCACATACACACCCACAGAATACTATACAGAAGTAAAACTATCTTTCAAAGAAGAGGGCAGTTGTTTGGAAAAACAAAACAGAGATTTTTGCACCACCAAAAGACACCAAGCAATTAAATTCTAAAGTTTCAGAAAGAAGGAAAGTTCTCCCAGTAGGAAAATTTGAGATGTATCAGAGAACGATAAGGAAAGAAAAAGTAAACTTGCCAGTATTTCTAAACAAAACTGACTGTATGAAAGAAGACTAATATTAATGTCTGATTTACGGGGTTACAAGAGTTATATTTAAAGCAGTAAGATGACGGACCAGAGGAGCAGTAAGTCAGGAGGCTGGGTGATCAGCAGTAAAGCATTTTAAACTTGCTATATTGTTCAGAAGTAAGGTGAATTACTGATTCTGCTACAGCTTAAATATTTATGCTAATATTTCTAGGAAAGACAGAAAAACAATACATATTGAATGTATACCTACCAAAGGGGAAGAGTGAAAACAAGATGGAACACGGAAAAATATCTCAATCCAGAAGTGAAAATGAATAAACTGCAGTTATGAAAATGAACACAGATGAATCACACCAAAGGATAAAGGCAAGTTTGTACAGAAGACTGTACACGGTATACACAGTATGATTCCATTAACATAAAGTTTTAAGGCAGGCAAATCTAAACACATACAGGGATACAGACAAATGTGGTTTTTTAAAAACTATAAAGAGAACCAAGGAACAATTAAAAACAAAACTTCAGCGTGATTACCCTGGAGAAGAAGTGTGGTCAGGGAGAGGCATTTAGGGGACTTCAAAGAAAGTTGGGTAATATCCTTTTTCTTAAACTGTAAGGTAGGTACACAAAAACTTGTTATTTTTGAAACTAAACTATATGTAATTGTAAATAAAATTACATATAGAAGAATATGAAATTTCACAATTTAAAAACTTAAAATCCCCCTCCACTCCAAATATCCCAGATTCCTCCAGTCCTTAGCTACAGACTTCTAAAATGTCCTTGACTACACATCTCCTCTTCCCCGAAGGCAGTACCATTAATTAGGTCCTACCTTGACATCTCTTTTACAGATGCCTTTCATTATTACTAAAACTGTGATGTATTAATTAACTATTCCAATTTTCTTTTTACTTTTTTGTTTCCTCTCTAGACTGTATGCTCTCTAAGGCAGACCTATTTTCTTTTGGGCTTCCTGCCCTGCCCAGAATCTGCTAGAACCTTTCTTTGTACAAAGTAGATATTCAGATATTTATTCATTTTTGTACTCAACTCTAGACTTACATCTGCATATACCAGGATATTTACTTCCCAGACTCATGTTCCTTAAAGAGTTAACATGAAACAATAATTATGAACCATGCAACCCAATTAATTAGGAAACAAGTCTGAATACTTTCCTCCCTCTGAAATAAATTATTTTCCTTAGTGATTTAAGTCAGAAGTCCTGGGTTTTTTAGGGACAGCATCTTAATTTTTCTGTGCTCTATTTTCAACTTCAGTGACATAGAATACGAAGTCTCTTACCTCCTTTAAAAATTTACAAGGAATCAAAGAAACTTCTTCTCAACTCTTCCCAGCCTTCCCAGCCCAGCTTTGGAGAGACTCCACACACTGCCTTTCTCCACCTCCTCATCTCCCATTCATCCCTCAATAAGGCCCTCACTACACCAATGAAACTTTTTTTCCAAGGCCACTTTTTGAGCAGTTTCTAAACTCCATCTTCCCATTCTTTCAGATGAACCAGTTTTCCCAAGACACTGTACAGATGTTTAAAAAAAAAAACAAAAACCCAGTGACATACTGAAGTATTTACTGATAACTGAAATCTAGAATCAAAATCACAGGGAAAGGAAGGCGAGAGGAGGTGAGAGAAGAGCGGGGAGGAGTGATGCACAGATGCAACAAGACTGACCACAAGGAGACAGCTGTCAAAAGTAGGCGATGGGAACACGGGTTCAATATAAAAATATCTCTACTTTTACGTAAGTTTAAAACTTCATGATAAAGTTTTTAGAAACACTTATTTACTACTCGATCATAAATGGATGACTAAAAGTGTATCTAAAGAAGCATCATAAAATCTCCATATTAGCAGGACTTGTTCAACTTGTTCCCCAATTAATGAATTCCTCCTAAAATATCCCAGACAAGACACAGAGCCTCTACTTCAATCAACACACAGCATATAACAATAACTTCCGGATGGAGATACAAGTATGAATAAGACAGTCATCAAACTTAAGGAATGTGTACGTGGGAAAGCAATAACAGAATGCCTCAAGTGCAGTGACAGCAACTCAACTATGAGAGAGATCACTTCATGAATAGTAAAGACTTCACAAAGAAGAAGAAGTAAGACTTCAGACCAGAAAATGGGAAAGGAATGAAAACGGGGGAAGGGAGGAGAGGAAAGTAATTCAGGTAGCAGGAATGGCTTACGTTGGTCGAAATGGGGGTAATATTCAGCCTTATTCAAAAGAGAACAAGGAAGTGTTGAGGGGTATGTCGGACCCACGATATGGAAAGGACTTAAATACCAAGCTGAGAAGTCTGAATAAATTTCAGCAGAGAAGCTCCAAAAGTTTTACAGCAAAAAAGCATCAGAACCAACTACACACGAGAGGAAAAACCTCAACTGTTTAATAACCCAGAGTAGAAAATGAAACTGCCCCGTTCTGTGGGAGAGCAGCTTGAGTAGTCAGTCGCCACGTTTAGGGTTTTTTTATTCAAAGCCAAAATGTGATTACAACAAATATTTGCGTGCTGACTATGTGCGAGGCGCTGCTCTAGGCATGCCAGGAATTTCTGTTTATTAGTCCCAGTTCTGTCCTCTAGAGCACCGGTTCTCAACCGGGGAAGCAGGGGGGCAATTTCTGTCACTCCACCCACCAGGACAACTGGCAATGTCTGAAGACATCTGGAGTAGAGGCCAGGGATGCTGCTAAACATCTCTCAGTGCACAGCCCAGCCCCCAGCAAGGAATTAGCCAGTCCCAAACGTCAACAGGACCAAGGACGGGAAGCCCTGCCCTAAAGCGGCACACTCTGTCCACGCTCCTGAA
This sequence comes from Camelus ferus, assembly GCF_009834535.1. Classification (NCBI taxonomy): domain Eukaryota; kingdom Metazoa; phylum Chordata; class Mammalia; order Artiodactyla; family Camelidae; genus Camelus; species Camelus ferus. The sequence goes on along the minus strand of NC_045702.1, from coordinate 4,505,807 downwards.
CACCGTCATACATGGTACCTCCATCTTCTCCTATTTCTATTTTACAATAGAGGCTTTTCTGTATCTTAAGAAATGCACAACACCATTTTAATAATGTGGCAAGTGAAACTAAACATACCATGAATCTAAAGATTTGATTTAAAAATGTTTACACGCTATATTTATTCTAGAATAACTTTTAGAAATAAAATTGTCTTCCTCTCTTGACATGTATTCTCAAAATCTCAGGCTAACAGCTCTGAGTAATGTTTGGTTACTCCTTTTCCTTGTGTCCCTACAGCAGTTTGTTGCCGCATTCTGCCCCCTCTCTCCACGGAGTGCTTCACATTCAGTGTATCCCTTTCTATGCCCAGTGCCCTCCTCCAAAATGCTTCACTCAGTGTTTTCTCTGAAGCTCTGGCGTCGTCTGTCCCCCTACTCCCTCCCTCGCTATCTAACCCTGCACTCTGTACCTGCTCAAAAGTCCGTAAGGTTGCCTACAACATACAAATAAAAACCCAGTGCCTAAAGCTTGGCATTCAAGACCTTCTTTCAACTGGCCACAACCCACCTTTCCAATTATTCCCCCACTGCTCCCCTCAGGATTATCCTTTTTCAGCAAAACAAGTTATTCTGGAGCACACAAACAACCTTTCCAGATCAGAGAAACCAAAAGCCACTCAGGCTTCATTCAGACAGAAGATAAGCTTTCAACTCAGAATAGCCATCAGAGATCAATTTATTGGGAATCTTGGTCTACCCATAGCTCTTTTTTATGAGAAGGAGCCAACCCCTTGGGCTCGCTGTCCTTATTTAGAACATCCCCTGTTCACCCTTCCACCTCCCACTTTAGGCTTCAGATTTACCAGCTTTTTAAACAATTCTCCACCTGCCCTAACACAGAGGCGTCTCTCCCACCACCACCTGCCCGCCCCCCATACCTGCGGTTCTCAAGCCATTTGGCAAATCACGTGTCACTTCATTTCCATTAGTTCTCTTTTATATTCAGATAGCTAAAGTTGTGACTGAGCGTCTGCAAGCTGAATGAGGGCCAAAGGGTTATTCGCATTCCCAAACCAATCTTCAATCCTCTTTTTTTTTCCCTTCCAGTGTTATTGAGATATCACTGACACACAGCACTTAAGGGAGCATGATACCTCCAGCTCTGTTCTTTCTCAAGATCGTTTTGGCTATTCAGGGTCTTCTGTGTCTCCATACAAATTCTAGAATTATTTGTTCTAGTTCCGTGGAAAATGCCATTGGTACTTTGATAGGGGTAGTACTGAATCTGCAGAGTGCCTTGGGTGGTACAGTCATTTTAACAATATTCTTTCAATCCACGATGAGCATGGTCTAGCCTCCCACTTGTTAATGTCATTTTCAGTTTCTCTCATCAGTATCTTACTGTTTTCCGAGTACAGGTCTTTTACCTTCACAGTTAGACTTATTCTAGGTATTTTATTCCCTGTGATTCCATTGTAAATGGGATTGTTTTCCTCATTTCTCTTTCTGATAGTTTGCTATTAGTGTATAGAAATGCCAACAGATTTCTGTGTTAATTTTGTATCCTGTAACTTTACTGAATTCATTGATGAGTTCTAACTTTTTTTGTGGTTTATTTTCTATTTCTTCTGTTTCCAAACATATACATATACATACATAATTTTTATGCGTAGGTAAAAAACTAAAACCATTAAGCGTAAACCTTAAGGCGGTGGATATTTTTATTTTCCTTTGGTGATGAAGTTTAACTGTATTAATTTTTTCAGATATAATAAACATTTTAAAATCCTGTTTATAGTTGAATGGCAATCTTACAAAACCTAAGAAAACCTGGTTTACTGTATGTGGGAGAAAAAAAATGCTACAACATCTCCCCACAGTTCAATGATCAAATCGTATCATCAGCCACACCAGAAGCCCCAGGGAAGACTCTACTAACCTAAGACTACAGGGAAGAACAGGAGACCTGGAAACCCTGAAAGGGAGGGGATTATATGACGCATGTTATGGGGACCGGATAGTGTGTGCCGGGCACAAAGCATAAACTCAGATGAGAAGAAGGGTGTCGTAAAACCACAAAGGACCATGGGAGTGAATTCCACAGGCCGAACACTGAGGTTCCAGGTCACCGCTGCCTCAAGCAGAGCCTTGCACGAGTCATCTGAGTTCCCCTGCACATCTGCTCGTCTGCATGTACACTGGGGATCACAGCATGCCGAGAACAGTGCTGGCACCACAGTTACATGCTGGTTAGTCATCTACAATTACTGTCATCACTACTCTCATGTCTATGACAACAAGCACAGGGCTCCTCGGACAGCACAGTGACTTCTCAATCACTGCAACCACTTTTTCTGAGACAGCCTCCTTTCTGGCCTTGCCAGTTGCCCAAGCTCTGAAAAGAACAAGACAGAGGCCTGAGGGGTGTGTGTGTGCGCACGCACGTGTGTGTTTTGGCGGGGAGGGGGAAGAGGAACAGGGAATAATATCAAGAAAGAAAATCAGTCTGTATAAGCAGTTCAGAAACAAGGCATCATGAATCACTCCCCAGAGTGCTGCCAGAGTGATCTCCGTAAAACGTGCTTCTCGTGTCACTCTCCTAGATAAAACCTTTCAGTGTCTCTGCATTGCCTTCACAGTTAAGTCAAAACTCTTCCTAAAGCTGACTTAAAATCTCTACTTCTTCTATAGCCTTGTCTCCTGACTCTCTTAGGCCAAGCCCACCCAGCTTTCGGTTACACTAAATTTCCACACTCACAAGCTCACTCATTTCCCAGGGCCTCTGCACATGCTACTCCCTCTGACTGGAAGGTAACCACTCCTCCAGGGGAAACACACTGCTATTCAGCCTTCAAAACTCAGCTCCGGATCAACTACAGAGCCCTTTCCCAACCCTCAAGCTAAGGACTGCAGCCGTGTGCTCGTGGGACGTGCACAATACTGTCTCAGGCACGCTGGACTGTTCTACCACCAGCCAGTGACCCTGCAGAGGGATCCTGCCTTTATCTGTGAATTCTGAGTTACTTTCCTGCACAGTGACTAATACATAAGAAAATAAGAATAAGAAAAATCTATTAAGCACAGTTGGGAAATGCTCATGAACCAACTGATTACACCACAAACCGGTAAATGAAGAGAAAGAATCATTTATCTTGCCTTTCCTACATAAACTGTTATACTGGGCAACCAAGTAACAGGTGAGTGGGGCTTTTCTGTTCATAAAAAGAACCCCAGCTGAAAAATGAAGGAACAACAGCATTAGAACATCATCATGTTACAACCTAGTAAATGAGTCACACCTGGACACTGGTCATCGCGAGCTGCCTGTATCACAAAAAGACAGTCAGAATCAGACATCACGTGCCTCCTGATGAAAGAACGCACCACAACGCAAGGAGCAGGCATGGAAAATAAAACCGAACTTGCATCTGATCAAGCCTCTAGCTCCAACTACTTGCAGCTGACCCCTGAACCACATGGGTTTGAGCTGTGCAGGTCGACTTAACACATGGATCTTTTTCAACGAATAGGTACGACAACACTACAAAATCCATAGTTGGGTGAATCTGTGGATGCAGAGGGCTGACTGTAGTTACAGCAGATTTTCAACTGTGTGGAGGGGGTTGGCGTCCCTAACCCCAGTATTGTTCAAGGGTGAACCTGAACTTGGAAATGCAGAGAGCAGAGAGGCATGTTAAACCTTACAGATAAAATCAGCAAAATCCAGACACTAGGAAACTCTACAGGGCAAATAACTTGCTTCTTCAACAAATAAACTGCAAGAAAAAAAGGAGGGTAGCAGCCTACAGATTAAGAGACAAATCATAATGTGTGGGAGCCTGATTCAAACAAACATTTTCCCCCCAAAACTGAGACCTCTGCTTAATTTGAACACTCAATATTTGATGGTATTATGGATTTAACTGTTAACTATTTTTAGATATGATGGTGGCATTAGTTTTTTTTAAGTCTTTACTTTTTAGAGATACATTCTCAAGTATTTATAAATGAAGTTATATTATGCCTGAAATTTGTTTCAAAATAACATGAGAGAAGTAGGTAACAGTATAAAAGAAACACTGGCCATGTGTTGATAGTTGTTTAAGTTAGGGGTTCATTATACTGTTCTCTACACACTTGTATTTGGGCAAACTTCCTATAATAGAAAGCAAAAAAAAACAAAAAACAAAAAACAAACAGAAAGGGAAAAGGAGTGACTATAAATCTACTGAATATCAGGGCAAGGGGAGGGAAGGAAAAAGATCACAGATGGAGATGGCAGCAACCTGAAAGAAATTATTTTAGCACAAAGAAGACCTTTGCTGAAAAAAAAAAGACACCAAAGAGAAGAAAGATGCAGGAGACAACAGAGGGCGGGGGGTTAAGTGAAGCTGCGGCTGCACAGGACTTTCAGCAGGGATGCTACAGGGAACACTGCCTGGATTCAAATCCTGCCTCCACGCATGACTCAGTCTGTGCCTTAGTTTCCTAGATGTTTAAAAATAAAAAAATGGTAACAACAGTCCTTACTTTGGAGGACTTTTTAAAGAACTGTATAAGTGACTACGGTTATAATATACAGTTCTCTTAAAACAGTGCTTCAGAGAAGTTCTCAGTAAATGTTAGCTGTTCTCTTCATCATCGCCATCCTGTCCACTTTACAGACTGACTCTCAGACCCCTAAGACGCAAAGGCACTTGCTTAACAACTTTAGAATCATCTTCCAGGCTGAATACTTACTGCAAAGATTGGCTGGCTATTCACCAGACAACTGTCCTTTCCACATGGGCATGCAGCTAGGCTATATTTCCCAGCCTCCCTTCCGAGTTCCTGACAATGACATGTGGGCAGAAGTGATGGATACCTCTTCTCTACTCCCAGGCCCTGCCCCCAAACCTCCCACACAATCCTGCACCCCTCTCTCACCCATCTGCCAAGTAGATAGCAATGCCCAGGGCAATCTTGGAAGTCATATGTATCAGACAGCAGAGAACAGATTAACTCAAGTCCCAGTAGAATAAACTATTATTGTCTTAAGCCCCTGAGATTTCAGGGTTTATCTGTTACAGCAGCTGACACAACTTCAACAAACACAGTACTTTTTATGGACCCATCACAACACTCATTACTCCTCATTTTACAGACAGGAAAAGTGAAGCATGGAGAGGATCATGGTCACACAATTAACTATTAAGGATCTGAACCAGCACTGGCTTAATACAGGGATCAGGCTCTTAAGCGTCTCCTAAGATCATAATACCAGCAAGTGGAACCAGGATTTTTATAATTTACAATGGATACATTTAATACGAATTTTGTTATGTATTCCTTTAAACACACACACACACACCCCTTTAATCTCCCAGAAGAATAACTACAAAACAGTGTTTTGTAGAAAAAAGATATAAATTGGCCCCCAAAAGTTTAAGTGGATTTTTACAATGGACAAGAGACACATCAGAGTAAGATACTTTTAAAAGACCATGTAAGTTAAGAAGACCACACTTCTTTACCCTCGCAGCACATAATACACATATAGTACGAGTTTAAGTGTTTAATCCAACTTTTTCCTATATGATTTCACCTGAGCCATCCCTATTTATTGACAATTATATAACATGATTTAATATTAGTAATTTTTAAAAACAAGACTCTGTAAATGAAAATCACTTTAATTATCACTGAATTGCCCCTACATTATTAATCAACATGTACCCATGAGAAGATGTCTAAGACATACTATTAAGCAAAAGAAGCGAGTTATATAACAATGTTTAAAGCATAATTCCATTTGTTTCCCAAAAAAACATATACTTGTCTGCTTTTTTCCCTATACATATATATCTCTTATCTACAAATGAAAAACATCTGAAAAGAAACACAAGAAAATTCCCAGTGATTATCTCTGGGGAGTAGACCTGAACCTGTGATGTTTACTTTTTGTTACAGTTTGAATTTATGATGAGTATGTATACTTTTAGAATAAGAAATATTTGAAAATAAAGACACATCTATGATTTATAGCCATGCAAAGAGATCAAGCTCCCCAAATCCCACATTACCATGATATGCAGAGTGGAGTATCTAGGTTGAGGGGGAGGGAGTAGCCTTTTGTAATGAATGTATCATTTGACCAATTTCAGTCATAGATACGGATCGATGTGTCTTTAAATGTCTATAAGTTAATCTATTTTAAAACATTTGGTAACAGTTAACCAAGCACATTCCTTTTTGTGATATGTAGTCCTAACATGAAGAATACCTGGGATTACATCAGGAAAAACAATACATATTAGAATTTTTAAGTCTCATTTTGCGTTCAAACTTTATAATCTTTCAAGGACTATTTTAGCTTTAGGCTCTCCCCGAATGTTACAGACCCTTGAAGACAAAAGAGCAATTCAAAATATCATTTGTCAAGGACCTCATTGTGTCCTAAGCACTATTCTAGATTCATTAATATAAAACTATATCACATTAATCAAAATAGCATTTGTCAAGAGCTCAGGGGCAGTTATTATTGTAATTAAAGTACATTAAGATAAATGTTCCTTAACCTAGAATTTTACACAACTGTGTGACAGTGAAGCAGAAACAAATTTTTATTATACATGTTAATAGAATTGGGAGGAGAGACTATGGCAAAGACAATTCAAAACAGCAAGTATTCAAAATAAATTTATATTTGGCTTTAAAATGTTTTTCCAACCCATTTGCTTAAGTATGAGGAATGTTCTGATAGTTTAAAAATTCAAAAGCAAAGTATGTCTAAAAATAAAGCCAAATTATGGGAAAAAAGATGATTCAGCAAAAGGTATAATTAGAGTATGGTCCTGATTCTGCTTCCAGCTCTAGTAACTGAACCTTGAACTGATGCACAAAACCTTCAGCTGAGTTCCCTACATGAAGTAAGTGTACTTGTGCGACCTTCCTTGAGTTAGAGGAGTTAAGGCTTCCTGTGTGAATTGAAAAAGTAAACAAATCGGTTAGAACCTCGTGAAATAGCCAATATTTAACCATTTCATCCTTTTAATAAAAGGCAATTTCATATGTTTCAAGCTAACCCAACCTCCTTGATTCTAGTAACTATACGAGGAAATTTTACATGCTTCCTTTCTACTTTCATCCTGTTCTCCTCTCCCCCTAAAACACAGTTAATATAGGATTGGCAGCTTTAAAACTTTAAGGTTTTATTATAAGTCCTGCTTTATTACAAGTAAGAAAAGTCATCTGCCTGGTTATTAGAACTGAGTGTCATCACTCAAAACTAAGTTTCACTGAAAATAATTAATAAGCTCTGATGTGAATTTTAGTCTGAAAGAGGTAAACTCATAGGAAATAACAAAGCTGTGAGAGCAAGACTAAGCCAAAAATGTAAAAGACTGGGAGGACCACTTGATTTAAATAAGTCTTAACACAGAGCTTCACATCTCAAAATGAGAGATTTCTACTTTTCTTGTTAGATTTCATTTGGAAATAATGATCTTCCATATCACTGAGTTAATAATATGTTATACACTAAAAGTGATGAATAACTATTAAAAACAAAGAAAAATACTGACTGAGGGAACCATCCAGGTCAGAATACTCAGCAGCCACCAAAAAAAATGAGGCAGTTATGTGGATCCAGAGAGATGGCCAGAATACATCGAAGTTAAAAACACAAGCTGCAGATTAATGTACAGAGTATGATGACATCCGTTGTCTTAAAAACAGTACATACTCAAATATGCACATTTATTTCTTACATATAGACAAAAAGATTTGCCAGACCTCAACCTCATGGCAAGGACCACCCGAGAGAAGAGGAGACAGGGCTGGAGAGAGACGACAGAGGGGGAGAAGCCTAGGACTACGCGGGCAGCACAGCAGTTACGAAGCTACATGTGGCTGTTTACATTTAAAGTGATTAAAATTAAAACTAAATGCGGGTAAAATTTCAGCCCCTTAGTTCCACTAGCTCCATTTCCAGTGGCTACCACACTGAACAGCAGAGATACAGAACAGTGCCATCACTACAGAAAGTTCTACTAGACAGGTCTGGTCTGAAATAGAGCAGAGAGACCTGGCTGAAGCCTGAAACAACTTTTAAAAGAAGACAAGACAAGGAAGAAAATATACCCCTCCCTCCACCATCCCTGAAAACTGAAACCACAACAAAAAGCAGAAATTATATACAAAGAAACTTTTAAAATAATAATAATAATTGCATCTTCAGGTGACATCTACCTGAACTAGGTTAAATTTCTTTATACTACTGTATTTAGAATTAAAAGGTTTATTATGTAACAAACCAACCTGGCAATTGGAGGGCAGGGGGAAGCCAACAGTAAGGATTTTACAACCAGCTACTTAAAAACATACAATGACATTTCTCATCAGAAAAGATTATCTTCAATGACCTCTCCCTGATAACAATGGTATTCTTGCACTTATAAATAATAAAATTGGAGAAGTTTTAATTTATAATTCAGATTTACGAATCTAAACAGGATTTCACGAAAAAACTCATAATCACAGAGACGTAAGCTCTGAATAGGTTAAAACAATTCTAATGAGCCTGCTTTAACAATTCCATTAGTAGAACTTTCTATATAACTTTAGTTGATAGATGAAATTTCACTTCAGAAATTTATTTCTAAAAGTACCATACTGTGTTGAACAGTGTCCCCAAAATTCACGTTCATCAGGGACCTGAAAAATGTGGCCTTATTTGTAAACAAGGTCTTTGCAGAAGTAACCAATTTAAGATAAGGTCATGCTATAGTAGGATGAGCCCTAAATCCAGAATGGCCAGTGTCCTTGCAAGAGGGAAATTTGGACACAGAGACACAGACACACAGGGAGAAGTCCACGTGACAATGGAGACAGAGACTGGGGTGAGTAGTTGCCAGTCAAGAAGAAACAAGGATTGCCAGCAATGACCAGAAACCAGGAGAGAAACACAGAACAGATTCTCTCTGTCTCCAGGAGAAACTGACTTTGCCAACACTTTGGTTTCAGATTTTTTGCCTCCAGATTGTGATACAATAAATTTCTGTTGTTTGAAGCCACCCAGTTTCTGGTACTCTGTTGCGACAGCCCTAGAAAACTATACACCTACGTTCTCCCCCAGTGTAACAGGCTAACTCAGAATACCAGATACCTCTCCCCATCACCAGAAAAGACAGCCACACACACACACACACACACCCTCGCTCCTGACCAGAAGGGACAAAATGAGGATATTCCAACTCACACTCAGGAAAATATCCAAGATAACCATTTAGTAGAGGAGGAAAAAATAAAGAATAAAAGCTCACCAAAACATTCACAGTAGCACTATTTTTAAAATCAAATGGCTGCAATATTGAGGTATCCATCTATGTACTTACATAGTTACCAACAGCATGTGCTCTGGATCCCAAGTCAACCCCTTACTCCAAAATGCCCTCCCTTTTTTGTTAATCTTTAACCTCTCCCCACTACCACCATTCCTGCCACTGTCTCCCTCCCATTAATCTATAAATAAGCCAGAGCCTTACCTACTTCTACATGTCCGTGACTCCTGAACCCGGCGCTTCCTTCCTCTCATAAGCTCTACCTTCTTTAGCAAGTTTCCTCAGTCATTTACACATCTTTCCCTTATCTCTAATTCAACAGAGAACCTTCCGCAATCTGGTTAACAAACCCAATGTTCCACTGATACTAGACTGTCAAATCTATCAGACACTCTGTAAGACGTCTTTACCTTCCCCCCTCCCCCCAGTTATCTACAGGATACCTGACAAGGTACATCATTACACATGGTCCCGCTGGAAATCTCTATCTCCTGGCTTCTGACCTCCCTTACAGCGGTCCACCAACCACCGGTGAAAACACTAATGCTTACTGGAATACAGCTCCCAGGCTCTTCTTTTCACTACACAGGTTCTTCTGCCCCCAGCTTCCACTTTTCCATGGAGTCTTGGCTCTCCAGTCCACACCCACTATCCACACAACCAAACTCCCAGTGACCATCTTCGCCTGAACGTAAAACAGGCACTTTAAATTCAACAGATCCAAAACTCAATCTGTCATCATCTGGCTTCTACCCAAATTAGTTCCATCCATCTAGAAACGTCAATCATTTCAGTTTTCTCCTCTTCCTAAATAACTCCTATTAATCCTACCTCTGGAACCTCTTTTCAATCTGTTGCCTCTTCGTCATCTCCTAAACTGTCTTAATTCGGGCAGTCATTCCTCTCTCACCTGCCAACACTCAACTACTTCCAATCTCTCTCCACTTACCTTTCATACTAATGCCAGACATTTTGAAAATGCAAATATGATGCCACTCCTCTCCTTTCATCCCTCAATGGTTATAGACTACAAGTCTCAGAGATGGAAATACAAACTTCTTTTTAAAAAAAGAAAGAAATACAAATTTCCTAATACAGCATAAAAGACCCTTCATCGTGCAACTTCTGCCAACCAATTTAGCCTCCTCTGCTGTCACTCCTCTACATGTTATACTGTCATCATGTTTAAACTTTTATCAATCATTTACCATTATCACTCACAATTCTTTGCCTGTATGTATGCTATCCCCTCTTCCTCAAATGCCTTCTGGACAGTCCTTACAAGCTTCCGTTTGGTGTTACCTCTTCCAGGAAACCATCTGTGTAAGCCTTGGAACAATGAGCGCCTCCTCTTTTCAGCACTCAGAAGTGTGGACGCATCTCCACTTGTATCTCCACCCCCGCGCCTTCACCCAACTTTAGGATTTACGGGCAGGGATCTCATCTTCAGAGTACTGACACAGTAGGAGGTGCTCAGCAAGTACCGAACGAATAAATCAAATTCATAGGTTGACACATACAAAAAAATTTTAGCGCATTAAGGACTTAAGACAAAATATGAAACTTGTCAACTTTATATTGAAAAGGCTTTAATATATTGGTATTTACATTTCATACATACTACTCACACACTCCCATAAATATACCGTCACGTCTGATTCTACATAACAAGTTCCTTTCCCCAACCTAGCACAATCCTACAGCAATCCTTTGCTGCGACGTATACTGCTCACATTGAGTCCAAAGAAACTAATTACCCCTCGTCATATAAATTCATATGCCCACAGATAGACAGGAAATTTTTCGGGAAGAACATAAATAAAACAGTTATTAGCATTTGTAAGGGCAGGACAGTGTTGCAGTCTGAACTGTGCTCCCCCAAAATTCTTATGTTGAAGCCATATTCTCCAGTATCTCAGAATGTGACTATATTTGGAGATAAGGCCTTTGAAGAGATAATTTAAGTTAAAATCGGGTTGTTAGAGTGGGCCCTAATCCAACATGACTGATGTCCTTCTAAGAAGAGGTTAGGACACAGACGACACAGAGGGACGACCTGGTGAGGACACAGGGAGAAGGCAGCTGTCCACAAGCCAAGGAGGGAGGCCTCAGGAGAAACCAGACCTGCCAACACCCTGATCTTGGACTTCTAGCCTCCAGAATTGTGAGAAAATAAGTTTCTACTGTTTAAGTCATCTAGTCTGTGGTGTTTTGTTATGACACCCAAGCTAATAGAGACAGCGTCCAAGAATTTATAGAACTTAAATTTCCTAAACATGTACATGGAATTTTTTTTTTAAAGAAGCCAGGAGGGCTTTGGGGATTTTCATTTCCTTCTTCATGTTGGTCTATATTTTAAAACCTTTAAAAAATGCTATTAAATTAAATGGCATTAACTGAATACCCTAGACATCAGAGTTTACCATACGCTGGCCACAAAAGTTGTATTTAAACTTACTACTTATCATGTGAAACAAAATAATATACTATGCTAAAATTAGATATTTTTACCAGCTCCAAAAGGAACTGGTGGAGGTAAAAACTGGAGAAGAGCACTGCTGTTAAACATTTCCCTGGAGATGAGAGAACTAACAGTTACAAGCACAAAACCTTGTCCTGGAGTTAAAGTCATTATAGGAAACAGGCACCACAGGACAGACTCCAGCAGCTAAGCATCTTAGGCATCATCCTTTAGTTCTTCCAACAACTCGGTGCAGCTGAGACTGAGCCCCCGTTTTTCAGATAAGGAAACTCGGGCTCTGAGAAATGAAGCCACTGGCCAAGGTTACACAGTGAGGAAGTGCCGAGACTCGATCCCAAGTCCGTGTGTACTACAATCCCACGCTGCCCGGTGCTAAGAGCCCCTGAGTGCTTAGCAGGTATTCATTTAGCATCTGCTGTATGTACTTTGCTGGATGTATGAGACAGAGTTATGCCCCAAGAAACACAGCCACTACTCCAAGGACTTAGATCTTCCTCTTTAACATTCTGTTGCATGTGCATTTTTCCTATCTCCTCAACTAGATTTTAGAGCTCCTCAAAAGAGTTGTGGTAGAAAAGGAAAAACAAAGAGCTTTGAGTCAAAGTTCTGGAAAAATTCTGGCTTTTTTTCACTTACATAAATTAGTAATTTGGATTCCTCATCAGTAAAAGGGTTGTGGATTAAGTAACATGCATGAAATTGCTGGGAAGAGTGCCTGGTGCAGAGTGGATACTAGATAAATGTTAATGAAATATGAATATTCATTTACAACCTTCACAGAGTTAAGCAAACTCCAAATTCAAACTTTTTATTTCACCAATACTCTGATTTCTCCAATGGCCTCTTCAGGATTCAAAGATTCAACTCATCACTCACTCTATCCCATTCATCTACACTACATACTACTTAATATTCAAAGCAGAAAAACGAGTATTCTGAATCTTCTTTATAGCATGGCCTTTTATAGTAGTGGTCTCCAAAGTGGAGTTCACCCAGGACACCTGAATGTTCCAAAGGCCTGAAAATATTAATAAAGAATATGATATTTAGCTCTCCTAAAATTTAGCAATCTATATTAATATAAGGGTTGTGACAGACACAATTGATTTCAAAAATAAAAATAAAAAGGATACAGGTGATGAGATTCAAACGCTTTCTAGTGGAGGCATGACTCAAACATAGTAAGTTCAGAGACAACTGCTTTAGAGCCACACTTACAGCATTCCACGTGGGAACTATCACACCAAGTATACTACATTTTGTTAACACTGAACACCGCACAAGCAGGCCTAGCAATTCCCCACTTGTGGGCCCCCCTACCCTCGAGCTGCTCCTCCTGCCGGGACATCCGCTAACATGTAACCCCGACCTTCCCAGCAAACACCCACTCGTCTGACCATGTGGTCTTTACTGATCTGTACAGACAAAGGAGGTTAGCCTCTACAAATCTAAAGCTATGAGTTTACAAGTTAAATTATAACAAACAGCTAATATAAGGAAAAATGTAGGTACCTTTCCCTTGCTCTAAGATATAACTTCATTAAGAAGAAAACAATCTTATTTATCATTATACACCCTTCAGCATCTCTTGGAAAAACATTCCTCTAGGCAAATTTTGATCAAAAGAAGTTTACTGCATTTAATGCAAACTGAAGTGATACTCCTTGTAAACCTATACTTAAACCTTCCGCCAGAAAAGTATTCCACACAAAAAGGACATAAGTGAATGTGTATTTATTTTGAGCCCTAAAACCCTAAATTACCAATTACTGTAACAGTGTTATAACTCTATTCCAATTATAGTACAGAAACTAAACCAGTAACTTTTTAGAGAATCTCTTGTCTTTAAGTACAGAACATGGAATTTCTAATGTCCTACCAAAAATATATTAGAGTGGACACTTTGTAAAAAGAAACCTAAATATATTTTCACTTGCTTCCACTGAGTTCTCTCTTTTGGCTATGCCGTGATAAGTTATCGGGCAAAAACCGTAAATGTATCTCACCCATCTGCGCCCCGCACCCAATGTATCTCGAGCCTTGGGAAGGCCTCAGAGAGCCGGCCGAATGGTGGAAATGATCCAAACTGATCTACTCACAATTTCTTTTTCAACAATGAAGTATGTAGTTAAAAGGGGAAAAATACAGCTTTTAAAAATACACCTTCTCTAATATCACACAGGTACTTCACAATGACCCTACTGCCCCACTTATAACTTACCTGATTAGTTATTAATAATCACCCCTTAGTCAAAGGTAAAAACAAGGGGCTACGGATGGAATTGTTCATCAAGTATCTTAAAGGCAGTGTTCTTAGCATTCTACATTCACGATCTCACTGAAGGCTCAGGGTTTAATTAACTTGCCTAAAGTCACATCAGAACCATCCAACTGTACAGCTCCAGGAAGCAGCATTTGCCTGTATTTTATGGGAATGCCATCCCCAGCACCACAGGAATGGAGCTGTGAGGTGAAGTGGTCTGGGTCACACAGCTAGTAAGTAGTGGGGCAACCGTTCTAGAGTAGGGACTGAAAAGTTTGTACCAAAAGCTGAACATCATTGCACACAGAGATCAATTTAATTAAAGCTCAAAAACTCTGCTGTCTGATGAGGAAGAACACACTCAAAATCTTAAAGCCACACTGCATCCCAGGTTGAAACTGAAAGATGAACAATTAATCGTACTATAAAACAAAAATCTCTCATTACATAATAAGCCAACTATCAGCTCTGTTGGTGAAGAGAGGGAGGGAGAGAGGAAGGGAAGGAAAAGTCAATAAACAATGACCACTAAAGAGAGGAACAGGAAGCAACGGTGAGAAGAAAACCTTACTGAAGAACCTCCCTCAGTGACCGCACATCTTCAGTGCTGGGAGGCAGTAACAGGGAGGTCTCAGGGGTGCAGAGGAATCAGAGTGGTTTTGTTTTTCTCATCCACCCCACTGCTGCCCCTACAAGACCACAGTGATAGTTTTGCAAAGAATGACTAGCCAGCATCCAGGTTAAAGTGACACTTGCACCTAGAGTAGGAAAAATTGTAAATTATGCATCAGTCTCTGCATTCACCTGTCCCTATTTGTAACTTTGAAAGGATTCATTTATTTAAAAATTAGAAAACTTATCTGAGTAAAAAAATCTCACTGAAATATCTGGTTTGGAAATACTTAGAATCCATTGTTACAAGAGCTTATTCTATTAACGTGCAAAGACTACTGACAAATCACTTAAAAAAAAGAAAAAAGACCAAGCCAATAGAAAAGAGGGCAGTGACCTACATAAGTCACTACTGTTACGCAGCCCCTCAACTTGCTCGGGCTGTCGGAGCCCACCCCCCATTATAAGCCTGAAAGGAGCAGATCTGGGCTTTCCTGGCCTCACCTATAGCTACAGCCTCAGCACATAACAACCACAGCCAACAGGATATGGGGGAAAATCTGCTGAGGGCTTCCAGGGAAGGTTTTGGTTCCAAACAAAAGAGATGTACATGAACAAATGCACTCCATCTCTACCAGCTGCAGTCGTGTGGACTCCTGGAGATGTGAACCCTAACTCCTTTCTCTCACATCTCACACTCGACTCCTCAACAAATCCTTTCAGCTCTACCTTCAAAATACATGCAAAATCACTTCTCTGATTTTTTTTTTTTTTTTTTTTTTTTTGGTGGTGGTGGTGGGAGAGGGGAGGAGGCAATTGGGTTTATTTACTTATTTTAATGGAGGTACTGAGCACACACTCTACCGCTGAGCCATGCCCTCCCCCTCACTTCTCTGAATTCTATCCTTTTACAAAATACCTTTCACCTGGATGCTTGCAATATTTTCATAACTAGCATGCCTGCTTCAGCCTTTATCCCCTTCATCCCAGTCTCAACACAGCAGCTAGCATGAACCTTTTAGAGTTTTAGTCAGGTAAGGTCAGTCCTCTGCTCAAAAGCCCCCAAAGGTATCTCTTCTCACCCAGAGTAAAATCCAAAGGATCCCACGATGGTCTACGAGGCCCTACACACTCTGACCCGCTGCTGCTCCCTCCTCCCTGCTCAGCCCAGCCCTCCTTCCACTTCTCCCAACATCAGAGGCACCCAGCCCAGCCCAGCTCTGCCCCCTGCCATGTGCTCCTACAGCTGGTAAGACTCCCTCCTTAAAATAACCCCACCCAGCCTTGCCCAGCCTCTTCACTGCTTTATTTTTCTGACACATTTTACACCCTTTTGTCTCCTCCCTTACCCCCACCAAAGGTAAGCTCCCTGAGGGCAATAAATGTGTTCTGTTTTCCACACAGATAATACAGCACATGTTACTTTCCATTGAGGCCACTGCCCGGTACACTGTAAGTGCTCAAGAATTATTTAAGTGAATTAATCAAGCAACCATCAAGGACAAGCTGAAGATTAAAAAAAAAAAAAAAAAGCAGGAAAGGGGACAGCACATGGGTCCTTGATAATTTCACTGAGCTACTGAATTACATCTGGACTCTGGTCACATGAGGTAAAATCTGGCTCATTTCACCCATTTTAAATTAAGGTTTTTGTTATTTTAAGCCAAAATGTACCTGTACAGAGCATAAGTAGGCAATCTGCAAAAAAAAGACGTGCTAGTGGCAAATATACTCAATTTAACTCGGTCATAAGACATGCGAATTAAAATAACCACGAAATAATATGTCACCCAGCAAAAACATAATAGAATAATACATGTATGTCCCAATTCAACATGACTCACTAAAACACTAACGGTATTTAGCATTTTTTAAATTTTATACAAAACCATAAAATTCAGAAGAGTATGATATTCCATTGCCTCTATTTTTCCCCATGCTCTGAATGTAGACAAGACAGTTCACTCTTGACCAGCACTGTAATAACAGTAGTTAACCTTGACGGGGTACTACTCCACCCCACCTACATGCTATCCACTTTTACATGCATCACTCATTGCCCATTACAACCCTACAAAACACATACTATTGTTATCCCATTTTATTATTTTTTTTATTGAGGTATAGTCAGTTTACAATGTTGTCAATTTCTGGTGTACAGCACAATGCTTCAGTCATACATGAATATGTGTATTCATTTTCATATTTTTTTACCATAAGCTACAAGATATTGAATATATTTCCCTGTGCTATACAGTATAAACTTGTTTATCTATTTTATATATACCAGTCAGTATCTGCAAATCTCGAATTCCCAGTTTATCCCTTCCCACACCCCCTCCCCCTGGCAACCACAAGTCTGTAATCTATGTCTGTGAGTCTGTTTCTGTTTTATATATAAGTTCATTTGTCTTTTTTTTATTATCTCATTTAAAAGTTGATGAAACGGAGGTACAAGAAAGATTAATGATCAGCCCCAAATCAAGTAGGTACTAAGTTATAAGGCCAGAATTTGAACCTAGGCATTTTGACCACCAGAACCCAATAAGCAGAGTTTTCTCCCAAACTGAATGTGTTGTGCAACACATTAATTCCACCCATGCCTCCTTCCTGACATTTACTTTGTGTTTGGGTTTGGACCCATAATGACTGAAGAAAAGATATTCAAGTGACACTGCCAAACTTACTAGAAAGAAACACTTTGACAGAAAAAGAAGATAAGAATGAAAAGACAAAGATTGGTATAAGTCCTTTGTCTCAGTTTTCTCAACAGAAAAAAAATGGGAATAATAACAGTATTTACTTTTAGATTGCTGGTGATGATTAAACAGATAATACAGCACATGTGAAGCACTTAGGATGGTGCCTGGCATACAATGAACAATCAATAGCTTTTACTTTCATCATCATTATCATAATTATGATGAAGGGCTTCATAAATGTCACTGAAGTTAGAAGGACTGACCAACAGCTATACATCTGGTAGCTGAAAAGAACTACAGCCGGAGACATGTTACGACTTCAGGGATACCAAAAAGGAAAGGACGGATGATTTTCATTCTGGGAACAGAGTGCTTAAGTGACTTAGAAAACGTCTATTAGAACTACCATTCCCATTTTCAGAAATGTAAGCCCTGTCCCCAACCCCAGCATGTTGCTGGTGAGGATGCCAGGGGAAAAGACATACTCTGCTGTGGGAGTCTAAATCAATACCTCATTTTCAGAGGGCAACTGGTCAGTATCTATCAAACCTCAAAACACATGTACTCTTTGATAAAAGAACTCTACATCTAGGAATTGACCTTCTCGGATATGTCAACAAGTAAAATATACAAGTACAAGGATGTTCATTGAAAGATATCGATAAAATTAGAACTCAACTAAGTGATCATCAATAAGGGAATAGTTAAATTAGGATACTTCCAATCCAATTTAAAACCCATTTATTTCTCCACTATGTTCTCTAAGCTAAATGACACTACTGGCCACCCAAGCTTCTGAAGCCAAAAATCTAGGCAACAGCTCTACTTTTTCACATACCCGTCTCATCAGATCTTCAGCAGATCTTACTTATCACGTGAGCTTTCAAAACATGTATGAAACCTAATCACCTTGCTCCTCCGTCACAAGCCTACTCTAAGCCAAGAATCTGCCAAGATTGCTTCAACAGCTTTGTTGGTCCCCCGGTTTAAAATCCTCTAGTGGCTTCCACAGCCCTGAGAATAAAATTTCTGCTCCTTACCAGGGCACGCAGGGCACCATGTGATCAGGCCCCTGCTTACCTCTCAGACATATCTCTTAAGCTCTCCTCAGTGTCCAGTAACACCAGCCTTTTATTCTGAGAGGCAGGAGGGTCCCTTGAGTATGACACACTCATTCTCGTTTCACAATGAACCATGTTCTTCCTAAATTTTCTCATAAATGCTTCCTTGTCATTCAGGTCTATTTCAGTGCCATCACTTCAGCAAGACCTGCCTGACTACCTCACCACGTGCGCTGATGTCTCTCGATACCATTACCAGAGCTTATTTTCTTTACAGTATTTATCACTGTCTGAAGTTAACTAGAAGGAATGCATTTATTTTGTTTCTCTCACCATTGAAATATCCGTCCAATGAAACAAAAGGCTTGGTCTCTCTTGTTCATCACTGAATCCCCAGAATCTAGAACACTCCTTGGCATAAGCAGTCACTCATATCGGCTAGATGAATATGATGCAGTTTTTGAAAAAAAAAAAAATGGTATTGATGTGTATATGCTAAAATGAAAAATGTCCAAGATAAACTGTTAAGTGTCAAAAAAAATCACAAAGCAATACATACAAATGATCCCATCAGTGTGAAAACGAACATAAACACATTACGTACAAACAGAAAACACATACGCAGAGCAGAAGTCAAGAAGATGTGAGATAAAGATTTCACAGTAACTCCCTCTGAAATAAGAGGCCAAAGAGTGGGGAAGAAGGCCTGGCCCTTTAATTACGCTCTCCCGAGCTGTCTGGCTATTTTTACCAGAATGCATGACATTCACAACTTTTCTGTGACACTTCTCCTAATCCTCCACCTGCTGTAAAAGGCCCAGCACACACAGCGGGGACTCTCTTTTCTAAATGCCCAGAACACTTCACAACACATTCTGAAACACTGAATAAATAAACATTTGAATATTTATTAGCTTTTCCTCCAGTGTAGCCTAAAAATTAGAGAATCTCTGGTTCAAATAGCAGACCAAAAGTACAAATTTTATCTCCCTCAATAAAAGATCATTTAAATGGGAGTAAAAAAAAAAAAACTTTACAAAACAGAACTATCATTTTTAAAATGAGATAAAATGGAGAGATCTTTTCTAAAGAAAAGAAATCCCAGGCTGGGGAAAGGAACTGGTGAAACTAGCATGGGGGTTGGTGCTATGGAGTAAAACAGTGGAGTCCAAACATCAGAACACAAGGAATAATCATCAGCTTCACCCTAATCATTAATTTCTACCATGAATTCACTGTGAGTCCTTCTACTAGTTCTTAAACATGAGTGATAATCAAAGATCAGCAAATGTTTGACTAAAAAGCCTACAACATAAATGAGACCAAGATAAACAATTACCCTGGAGCAAACAGATAAGGGGAGGTAAGGACTTCAAAGAAAACTATTAACATTTCCAAAGAGATTCAAGAAGATTATGAATCTATAAAATGGAAAATGGATGGGGGGGCAATTCTTGCAAATTTAAATATGACTGCTAAAGTAAAAGTAAAAGAGTCTGAGAATTAAAGTAAAGGAAATGCCCAGGAGAATAGAACAAAAAGAGCAAGGGGAAGAGGGGAAAGAAAAATTAATTCAGGAAGTCCAAAACCAACTAAAACAAGTTATAGAGAGAATGAAGAGATAATTAAACCAACAATAAGACAATTTCCAAGAACTGAAAAACATGAGCCTTTAGTTTAGTAATAATGAAAAAGAATCACCTCTAAACATTCTGAGAAATTTCAATTTTAAAAGGACAAAGGGGGAGGGTGGTACAGCTCAATGGTAGATTGTGTGCTTAGCATGCATAAGGCCCTGTTCAATCCCCAGCACCTACGTTAAATAAACAAACAAAAAGACAAACCTAATTACCTTCCCCACCAAAAAAAAAACAAAACAAAAAACAAAAAGGACAGAAAGAAAGATCTGAAGACCTTCCACGAAGGAAGATAAAACACATCAGACACAAAGGAACAAGAACCACACTACTTCAGACTTCTCCTCAACAACAATGGATACTGGAAGACACTGGAGCAATGCCTTCAAAGTTCTGAGGGAAAATAATCTGCAACTTAGTTTGACTTGAATAAAATAACACCAGTCATCTATGAGGGCTAATGAAGACTTCTTCAGATATGCCAGAAATCAAAAATTTATCTTACACATATTCTTTTCTAGAAATTTATGTGAGGGATGTACTGCATTGAAACAAGGAAGTAACTAAAAGAATAAAGACCCAGTGAGAATAAAATCAAAGTGCAAAAGCAGTGAAGCAAAGTCAAGCACTGGGGGAGGATACAGCTCAAGTGCTACAGCACATGCTTAGCATGCACACGGCCCTGAGCTGAATCCTCAGTACCTCTTCTAAAAATAAATAAATAGATATTAATTACACAATGCCCTCAAAAAAAAAAAAAAGTCAAGCACTAAGAACAACATGTGAGAACAGGTCCGGATAACATCTAGTCCAAACTAAGGAAAAGAGCTAGGAGAAGCCTTTCCTCAGGGAAAAAAGTACTTGCATACATAAAATAACAGTAATAAAAACAAACTGCATGGAAAGCTGATAACATGGAAGAAATGGTGACAATAAGGCAAGAAAAAAGGCAATTACAGACTCAAAAACCAAGAAACAATATAGGAAGCGTAATCATATTTTCCTTGTCTCTGCTGTGAACAATATTTATATCACCATAATAATGAAGTTATTCATTGATTTCCAACTATTAAAACCAAATCACAGGCAAAGTATAAAGGGGTACAGTACAGTGTACAAATGGTCGCAACCTTCACGATGCCAAGTAGAAATGAGACATAAGGGTATAAAGGAAAGGCGAAAAGTACAAGTACTAACAGCTTCAATTCTACCACTGGGAAATCAAGACAGACAATCTATATTAACATGAAGAAAAAGTCTATTATAGAACATAAATTACAAAGAGAACAGGGAAATTACAAGTGATACATCTATTGGGTAAGTAGGGAAAAGGAAACAAATCCTCATCTATCAGAGTAGAAATCAATCTGAAATTGGTAAGTCATAAAGTAAGCTTATTGTTTAGTCATAACAAAACCGCACACAGAAATAAAAAGTTCCCTTTAGAGAGCAGCACTAAAGCCTGAAGAAGAGTTGCTGACCTTATCAGCATCTGGCCTGACTTCTTTCAACTATTTACTTTGTAAAATTTTTCCATGGATTGAAGAACACATCAAGAAATACTGATCTTTTCATGAAAACATAATGCATAACACCTCCTGCCTAATTTTTTCCTCATAATAGACAAAACTTCTCTTAATATTCCTAAGTGCCAGGTTAAATAATGTTTGAAGGTTTATCACCATCTTTAGAGGTATTTATAGACAATCAAACAATTCAAGTTACAGGATGTATATATTAGTATCATCAAAATTATTGGACCATCACTCCTTATCAAAGTAAAATGTGACTACAAATTTAACTTGCAGTGCTTCAACCAAGCCAAAACAGCCACATTTACCCATGGTTTCTCAATTTTAATAATTACTTTACCTTAAATAGGAAAATGTATCTTTAACACCTTTTTTCCAGATTGCTTTAGGTTTTATTGGTGTTAGTATATACAAGAGCATTTTGAACTCAAAAGACCTAAATTTACTTCTGTTTTCATTTTATCTTTTCCTTTATACTCTTTACAAGAAACCTTTAGGTAATATAAAGTTTTTTCATTATTTATTTTTCAATCTCTCAGACCTGAAAAGGGAAAGGCATTTCTTCAAGTCTATATTATATATAACACAAGGTGAAGAAAAGAACAAGTTATCATTTATTACTATTCAAAACACACAATTTAGTTGACACAAATTATGTTTATGCAAAACTATATAGAGTAACAGGCTGGAAGCAAGACCGAAATATAGAGATAAGACCAAATTCTATGAGAAACTGCTCCCTTCTAACCCATAATGGAAGACTCAAGTGAGATATCAAAAATGGCGACAGGAAAATCTTAAATAAGCCATTGATTTTCCAAGATTAAAAAGGTGGTTTTTTTTCTGGGTCGTTTTGTTTTGTTTTGTTTTGTTTTCTTACTGTTGTTAGAGGTGGTAGCTTCCTTTTTGCAAAGAAAAGACAGCAGAAGGGGAGGCTGCAGCATTATGGTTCATGGTGTTTAACAATATGCTACTCAAGAAACAGAAGCTTTTTCAAAAAAAAATCTAAAAACAAACTGGGATTAACTTCTTCAAAGTAAAACAAATTACATCATGAGGAAGCTTCCATATGACGGCAACACTTAGCTTTAACATTACAGAGTCATCACTACCAGTTAAACAGCACAAATGAACATGACGGTGGGAATAGTTCACGTTCCACTTCACCATTAAGAGCCAACTGCCTAAGATGAAACAAGATGAGTGCATCATACGTCATACTTCAGTTAAGTCACAGACACTTTTCCATTATCTATGAAATATAACAAAAAGCTAGGAAATATTAACAAATAATTACCAAGCTCTCAAATCAAAATATAGGAAGCTACTGCATAATTTGACACTTCAGAGAAATTACATCATTGTTGTGAAAATGAAGCAAAGAAAAAAAAATGGTTCAGTGTTCTTTACTAAGGCATTAGGTAGTTTAGAAAGAACACAGCTATATCACATTAGTCTTATATTTACTTTACATTTTGCATGTAAGCCTAGACATTAAAAACATGTGCATACAGGGACCCTTATTCAGTATCTTATAATAACCTATAATGAAAAAATGTTTAAAAGAATATATATGTATAACTGAATCACTATGCTATACACTAGAAACACAACATTATAAATCAACTCTACTTCAACTTTTAAAAAATGTGCATAACTATACAACTAGAACAATAATGATTTTTATAGTAAATGACATTTTACACTGGAAGCAGCAACTGTTAATTCTGAAATATATACTATCAAATAGTTATAATTCAAACTTATCTTGTTAAAATACATTGTTTCCAAATCAATGGTCCTTACAGAAAATGAAACATATATTTCAGTATCATTTAATTTACTTTCAGAAAAGTGACTGGCAGGATTTTATGCCTTGGGTTTAAAAAAAAAAACTTTCTACTTATAAATTATGTACTGCTGTAGCTTTAATATATAATAATAATTATTCTAGAAGAGATAGTTTATCATACTTAACATATACTACAAGATTTTATAAGGCAAAAAGATATAGCTAATGCCACTTGAGGCTAAATATATTAAATATTACATATAATATATAAAATTTAAGTATTAAATATCTTAGAATAAATAGCAGGCTAAATGAGTGCCATTGTAACATAATAAAGTTAACCCTATACTATCATATTTTTACCTAACAAAAAGAGAACATGTATTTAATTCATCAATCTGTTTTTCTCTCAGCTTGAAATAAGTTCTATAAAACACACTAACTACAAAATAGTTTTGGGTGTGGTTTTTTGATCTAATTAAATTCTAGCAGATTACCAGAAGAGTTATGTTAAAATGCTGGTTAAGGGATCAAAGATTCTACTTCTCATTTTTCTCTTTTCTAATTATAACTGGGAGTTAAACACACATGAAGAACCATGTTGAAAATCCTCAAACCTGCCATGTAATGTTTTAGTCAAAGTGTTTTTTCAGAGGTTTCAAATTATATAAATATTTCAAAATACGTCAAACTCATATTACCTTTTAAATATTTTACAGAAGTATATCTACTCTTAGTACACACACAATTTATACAGAATTGGAATCAAAGTGCTTCTGCATTATTCTAGAATAGTTAATAAAACCACTTAAGAAACCAAGTAAAAAACTGAAAACCAAAGAGCGGGATTAAAGATACTATTTTATTCTCATTACTCGTCTATCAATCAAATTCCAAATCCGGAATATAAAACTTACTAGTTATTTGTTCTTTCCTTATTTACAACCCAGATTTGATTCCACGATAAAAACACAGATCTCAATATCTAATGCCATTATACTTAATACTTCAGTACGGTTAAATACATAATAGAGAAATGCAATACTTTTGTTAGTTTTGTCTTTGTTTATTTTTAACAGTAACAATCCAAGCGAAATCACCCTCTGGAAACAGATGCAAAAATACGATCCTCTGAAAAGAAACCAAACTTTTTACTCTTAGGCATTTGAGGTTCTGGTTCTTTTTATTCTCATTTTATATTTTTGTACCTAAACTGTCTTATAAAAACTGCTATCACGGCTCGGATCAACCGTATTACCCGGCCAGATTCAATGCCACTGAGTAAGAATGCTTTCAGCTTCACCACCAACCCGGCGGCTCTATTCAATAGGGCAGGCTCGGTGGCTCCCAACCAAGACCGCCAACCTGGTCCCGCGGCAGCACCCACCCATACACAACGAGAAAACAAACGAGCACTAAGGTTCTTTCTTGCAACTTCTCTGTGGCTCTGGGAATCTCCCGCCACACACAACCACCACCAAACACACACACAAGACACACTCGCCGGACGGAGCCTACAAGAAAGAGAGCGGGGAAGGTAGGTGGAGGAAAAAGCACGACGAGAGAAAGTAGATCCGTGTGTAGCGGGAGCCTCAAAAAGGTGGAATGGATTTCTCCAAAGCCCAGATCGGGAACCTTGCTGCAGACAGCCAACAGAGGAAGCCCCTAAGGTTAACTCTTTACTAACCGTTTACAGGAACTTTCCCTTCTACCGTTTAAATTTCAAACAAACCAACAAGTCCATTTTATTATGTTATATTATTTAACGAAATTTTGTTTAGAGCTAAGAATATGATAGAAAGGGAAACATTTTGCATCACAACGTTAAAACCTTACGTTAATTCTATGGGTAAATCTCCAAATCCTTTTTATTTTATTATTTCTGGATTTAAAAAGTCAAAACTGAAATATTAACCACCTAAAATGGTCAATGTCTACCAAAAATGTCCTACTTGCATCTTACTCTCCCAAACGAGAGCCCCCTTTTTTCCATTTAACATACGGATTTTCATGAAACACGTCTACTTAAGATGTTGCAACCATTTTTGCCAAATGTTCTTACTCCTTTTATTTATAGATGTTTATCATGTTTTTTTTTAAATATAAGTTTTTTTAAACCACCTTTTCCAAACCTCAAAACAAGCATCTGTAATTATGGACAATTACTCTCCTGCTCAATAAACAAACAATTCTACTTTTCCTCCTCAAACTTTCTAACCCTCCATGAAGCTGGCCAAGTGTTTTCCACTCCCAACACTGAACAAATAAAAAGAAACATTATGTAACTTCAGTCTACTTCTGTCATTTTAATAAACTAATAAACTAGCTTAAATTATGATTTAACAGTGGCCGTGGTTACTGAAGAATCCCTATTTTTAAATAAATATTTTAAACACTGTCAATATGGGGGAGAAGAGCAGGAAATGGGAATCAAGTTCTTGACTTTGTTTCCATAAAGGCCAGGTCAAGAAATTTCTTTTTTCAGATCTGGTATCCTGTAATATCTTACCAACCCAGAACACTGATGATAGATCACCATGTTCCATGCAATATTCTCCAAACCTACAATGTTATAGAAGTCCCACTAAAATTCAGAATAATAAAATTAAAGGAGTTAAGATTTAAGGCATAACCAAAAAAGTAGCCCTTCTATAAACATGCTGATTGCATGATTGATGCTTCCATGCAGACCGACTAGGGATAAACCCAGGTTTTTGGCCAGAAGAAGACAATTAAAAAACAGAAGTCTATTCTGTCATTGTAACAAAGTTAAACAATGTCATTCCAAAGAATCATCTATAATGAACTTTGAAATTATTTTAAATGGTTTCAGAAGACACATGAAAAAGTTTCTATTTTTACTTCCACTGTTACATAGTTTCAAATATGAATAAAATTCTACACTAGTTTCCATCTCAAGATTTTTATTCTAATTAAATTTACAAAAGTCTTCAGAAAATAGGTATGAAGCACAAAGATTGGTCAATGGTGAAAACTACTTAATAAGATTTAATAAAAATACTCTATTTAGAAAAAGCATTTCTATTATCATCATTTAATAGATTCCTTCACTTAATTATTTTTAGTTTTGGGCCCTTCGACCAAAGCACAGACTCTAAGGCTTATTCTGTGTAACACAATCTTGTCAGCAGCAGTAAGATAATCAAGTACTATTGGCTTTAATTAACTTATCGCTTCTCCTCACCCACTCTATGGCTCCCTGCACTTCCCCCTACTACTTCCCCTAAAATCCTATGTATCACCTACAAAACAAGCCACAGTGAAGCACCTTTGTGGATGCACGTGGCTGCTCTTCAGCAGCTGCCAATACAAATACTAAGAGAGAAAAAACAGTAAGAGTTAAAGAAAAATAGATGTGTGGCAGTAAATAAACAGAACCACTTTGCATTTATGTGACATGTTTAACCATTTTTCATTAAGACTATGAAATAAATTAACTTCTGAATATCTTAACTGATAAAAGAGAAATTCATTATTAATCCTAGGTTATTAAAAGAAACAAAACAAACAAAACCAGGAACAATACTATGATTAAAACTTACAGAAGTTTCTCCTCCCAGTACTGTGCTCTACTAATGAGATAGAGAACAGAGTTGAACAAAAAAAGGACAATAAATCAAATGTTTTAACTTTCCAGAAAGTCAAAAATCTTAAGATGTTATCTTAATCTAAAATATTTTTCTTAATTCTCTCCTTCTACAAAGAATTGAAAACCTTAATCCACAAAACAAATAAGGGAACCTAAGTATACAAAAAATTTTCTATATGGTCCAAGGAGGCAAAATACTTAGAACAAATGTCTTAAGATACATAGAGCTTAAATTAGTAATAGGAAAAACATTAAAAACACCCTCCAATAAACTATGGACAAAACATGACTGAACAACACACAAGAAATACAGGTAATAAAATTCAGGTATGTTCAAAAGCCCTACTAATCAAGCAAGCAAACATTTTTAACTTAAGTACTATTTTTCAATTATTAAATTAAGAATTAAGATAAAGGTTTTAATACACCACACATGACAAAGTTCAGTGAAACTGGCCCTAACACACACTGCTGTTGACATTATAGTTCAATGCATCCCTTCTGGGGAGCATTCTAAAATTTTAATAAAAATAAGAATCCATATTTAGTAGGAACTTACTGAGGCACCATTCTAAAGGCTTTCTGAACATGTACCCTCTTTAACCCTCAAAAATCCTATAACAGCAATTTTATCATTATCCCCATTTTATAGATAAGTAAACAACACAGAGAGCTTAACCAGCTTACAAAGCCCAACAACTAGAAAGTGAGAGAGCCAGAATTTGAGACACAGCAACTGGACAGTAGCACCCACTCAGCTCTAAATAGGTATCAAGAATCATAAAATGCTTTTTTCTTTTAAATTAGTGATCCTGGTTATGCAAATCTGTCCTATAAAAAATAATTAGAATATGAAAAGGATCTTTTCTATAAAAATGTCTGCCAGAGCATGTAAATGGAATAATAATAATAATAGTAATAATAGAAGTAGAGGAATAGGGATGATAGGGGACGTTTATGTGGGTCTACTCAATGGAAAATTAAGCACCTTACAAAAGGTTATGAGGACTAACAACATGGAAATTTACTTTTACATGTTAAGGGAGAAGTAGGCTACAAAATTCTATATATACTATCATCACTAAAATGAAAACAAAATATGTGTATGAAAAAAGTTAGAAGACAGATCAAAATTACAGTGTCTATGTTAGAGTGATATGAAAAAAGGTGAAGTTTTATTTTTCTCTATATTCCACATTTAATGTAATTACAATTACAAATAAAATTTAAGTGACTGAAATAAGATACCTACAATCAGAAACCCAGATTATATGATGACAGAAGAAGAAATTCAGGCTCAATCTAAAAAAGACACAAATGTTTTGACCTGTTTAGTAAGTAGAACGATAATCTGGGATAATTAATTAATTGATTAAAAATTATCTTTTTAGAAGTAGAATATCCTGCAGAAGCTACAAAAAAAACACTAAAACTAATAGATGAGTTTAGCAAGATAAAGAATGTAAGACGTGTATATACAAACATACACAAATCAATTATACTTTAGGAACTGAGCCCAATCTCTCTTCCCTACTGCAATACTCCACCGCAGAGGCCCCCCTGAATAAAGCCTGCCTTACTGTCTTTAAAAAAAAATGTATTTCCACATATGCTAGCAATAATGTATAAATAAAATTTAGAAAATAATTTCATTTATAACAGCATCAAAAAGAATTAAATACTTCAGAATAAATTTAATCAAAAAAGTACAAGATCTGTACACTGAAAATTATAAAATACTATGGAAAAATTTTAAAGAAGACCAAAATGAAGAGATACATGATTTCATGTGTTGGAAGAGCAGGGTATCAATTCTCCCAAAATAAATCCACAGATTCAATGTAATCCCTATCAAAATCCTAATAATTTTTCTTTTGTAGACACTGGCAAGCTGACCCTAAAATTCATATGGAACTGCAGAAGACCTATAATAGGCAAAACAATTCTGGAAAAGAACAAAGTTGGCGGGAATTACATTACCTGGTTTCAAAACTTAGAATAAAGCTATTAATCAAGACAGTGTCATACTGGCATAAGGACAGAGATATCGATCAATGGAACATAAAAGAATCTAGAAATAAACCCACACATTTATGATTAAGTGACTTTCAACAAATTGCCACAACTAAATGAGGAAAAGAGTCTTTTCAACAAATTGTGCCAGAATGATTGGACATCCATATGCAAAATAACTAACTTAGACCCTACTTCACACCATAGGCAAAAATTAACTCAACATGTATCACTGACCTAAAAATCTAACAGTATAAAAGCTTCTAGAATTAAGTAAATATAGATCTTTGGATCTTGGTTAGGCAGAGTTGTTAGATATAGCATCAAAAGCATAATCTTTAGTGGAAAGATCTGATAAACCGGACTTCATCAAAATTAGAAAACTTGGCATTTCAAAGACACCATTAAAAAATGAAAAGAATAATGTCAGATGTCAAACTTCTCCGTCAGCACTTCAGCTCCTTATCCATAAACTGAAGACACAGGTATATGTGACTTTAGGTTCTTTCTAGTTCTGGGGTGGGATAATTTGGAAATGAAAGCTAGGCAAGTATTATTTCTTGATGAAAAAGAGTACGTAGGTCAGTTATACTCCAAAAACAAACAAACTCATAGAAAAAGAGATCAGATCTGTGGTCACCAGTGGTGGGGGTTGGGGGAGGGGAATTAATTCGATGAAGGTGGTCAAAGGTACAAACTTCCAGTTATAAGTACATACTAAGGATAATTAACATAATTAACACTGCTGTATGTTATATATGAACATATACATATGTTTACTAAGAGAGTAAATCCTGACTATCACAAAAAAATTTTTTTTCTTTTTTTTAAAATTTTGTATCTATATAAGATGATGCATATTCACTAAACTTACGGTGGTAACCATGTAACGATGTATGTTAAGTCAAATCATTATGCTGTACATCTTAAAATTATACAGTGCTGTCTGTCAATGATGTCTCAGTAAAACTGGAAGAGAAAAAGCAAAAGAGGACAGTAAATCAGTTTAAATCAGTTTTGGTTCTCATTCTGGTCCCTGTAACATGACAATTGGGGTATATATACTCCCTCCATACCATCTTCCCAACTGCTGGCAAGGTTATTCTTCTAACAAAGATACAGTGTTACTCTTCTGTTTAAAATCTTAAATGGCTCCCTATTGCCTACAATAAAAACTCAAAATTCCCAATTTACTTTCACTTCCTCATTTTCTCACAAACTGGACTGGAGTTTCTTTCTTTTCTTTTCCTTTCTTTTCCTTTCCCTTCCTTCCTTCTTTCCTTTCTAACAGGAGCATTCTTTTCCAGCTTTACTGAGGTGTAACTGACAAATAAAACTGTTAAGATATTTAACGTGTATATCATGATGATTTGACATACATATACATGGTTAAAGGATTCCTCCTATCTAATTAATATATCCATCACCTCTCACATATACACACACATATATAAAGTTCTACTCTCTTAGCAAATCTCCGTTATATAATACACTTTTATTACCTACAGAAATCATGCTGTACATTAGATCCTCAAACCCTGTCTTATAGGTGAAAGGGTAATGGAGTTTCTAAAACAGCAAAGACCAGAGTCAGACACACCTGAATTCAAATCCTGACTCTCACTTACCAACTATGTGATCTTCCTGAAACTTAGCTTCTCCATCTGTAAAAGTGGAACTAATGATTCTGTCGCATGTGACTGTTAGGTATCAAGTAAGATACCGTCTGTAAGCACTAGAAGTACCTAACCCACGATAGCCAGGTACTAATTGTTCTCCACCTTCTGGTCCTCTTCAACAACGTATGTTTACATTCTTCAAGACTCAACTCAGATTTGTCTTTTTTCAATTCCCCTGCCTTAACTTCTTCCTTCTTTAAGCATCCTCAGTACTTTGTGCAATCTTCCATCGTAGGATTTGCCATTGTGAATTAAGTTTGCTCCGAAATGGAAGAAACTGAGGGTAGAGATGGTGTCTTATTTTGGTTTCTCCAGCATACCGTGCATAGTAGGTGCTCAGTAACATCTTCTTTGGGTGATTAACAGAAAACGGACAGACAAAGAAACCCCAACTGAAAATAAAACATATGCTTTAAGAACTTACTTTGGGGAAAACACAGATTTTAAGTCACCTATAATCTCGCTAACATTACATAGCCCATTTTAATATTTGATTCCCTCCCCTCGTTCATGTGGGTGGGAGGAAGGAAGAAAGCATGAAGTACAGTAGAGAAAGAGCAAGAATATGAGCCCAAGCCCCCTGCCTCCTATACTATTTCTACCTCTGGAAAATGTTTTTTTTTTTTAACATTTTTTATTGATTTATAGTCATTTTACAATGTTGTGTCAAATTCCAGTGTTCAGCACAATTTTTCAGTCATACATGGACATATACACACTGTCACATTTTTTTCTCTGTGAGCTACCACAACATTTTGTGTATATTTCCCTGTGCTATACAGTATAATCTTGTTTATCTATTCTACAGTTTTGAAATCCCAGTCTATCCCTTCCCACCCTCCGCCCCTCTGGCAACCACAAGTCTGTATTCTCTGTCTATGAGTCTATTTCTGTCCTGTATTTACGCTTTGTTTTTGTTTGTTTAGATTCCACATATGAGCGATCTCATATGGTATTTTTCTTTCTCTTTCTGGCTTACTTCACTTAGAATGACATTTTCCAGGAGCATCCATGATGCTGCAAATGGCATTATGTTGTCGGTTTTTATGGCTGAGTAGTATTTCATTGTATAAATATACCACTACTTCTTTATCCAGTCACCTGTTGATGGACATTTAGGCTGTTTCCATGTCTTGGCTATTGTAAATAGTGCTGCTATGAACATTGGGGTGCAGGTGTCATCCCGAAGTAGGGTTCCTTCTGGATACAAGCCCAGAAGTGGGATTCCTGGGTCATACAGTAAGTCTATTCCTAGTCTTTTGAGGGATCTCCACACTGTCTTCCATAGTGGCTGCACCAAACTGCATTCCCACCAGCAGTGTAGGAGGGTTCCCCTTTCTCCACAGCCTCTCCATCATTTGTCATTTGTGGATTTTTGAATGACGGCCATTCTGACTGGTGTGAGGTGATACCTCATTGTAGTTTTGATTTGCATTTCTCTGATAATTAGTGATATTGAGCATTTTTTCATGTGCCTTTTGATCATTTGTATGTCTTCCTTGGAGAATTGCTTGTTTAGGTCTTCTGCCCATTTTTGGATTGGGTTGTTTAATTTTTTCTCACTGAGTCGTATGAGCTGCTTATATATTCTGGAGATCAAGCCTTTGTCGGTTTCATTTGCAAAAATTTTCTCCCATTCCGTAGGTTGTCTTCTTGTTTTACTTATGGTTTCCTTTGCTGTGCAGAAGCTTGTAAGTTTCATTAGGTCCCATTTATTTATTCTTGCTTTTATTTCTACTAGGAGAAAATTTTTGAGATATATGTCAGATAATGTTTTGCCTAAGTTTTCCTCTAGGAGGTTTATTGTATCTTGTCTTATGTTTAAGTCTTTGATCCATTTTGAGTTGATTTTTGTATATGGTGTAAGGGAGTGTTCTAGCTTCATTGTTTTACATGCTGCTGTCCAGTTTTCCCAACACCATTTGCTGAAGAGACTGTCTTTATTCCATTGTATATTCTTGCCTCCTTTGTCGAAGATTAGCTGACCATGGAAAATGTTTTTTATATTTAATAGTATTAATAAACACATCCCTTAATTAATACGATGTAATACAACAGTCCACCTCATGGTCATATGCAATTATAGGTAACAAAACATACTCCAAAGTCAAACATGCCTTTCTGGACAAAGCTAAATGTTACTCTATATGGTTTATATCAGTGGTCTTCACCAAATATTTGCAATCCTCCCTCTAGAAAGGATTTCACTTCCCTGCCCCCTTGAAGTTAGATGCTACCATGTGATTTTCTCAGACCAATGAAAATGGAACCAATACGTGCCACTTCTGGAGAGCCTCTGAGAGCCAGGGCACAATCTGCCATGTTCTCTTTTTCCTGCCTTCGCAACTGGACAGACAGAGATGGTGTCTCCCTCCACCATCTCTGTCAAGGTATAGATGTTGTCAAGGAAAGCTGCCAAGGCAGACCATGATGTTCGTGTAGCATGAGCAAGAAATAAACCTCTGTTGCCCGAAGCCAGTAAGAATTGAAGCTGTTTGTTATTACAGTATATTCTAGATATTGACATATATAAAAAGGAGTTTAGTATTTCTCTACGTCACCCCCATCTCCAGCTTTAAGAATGTTCTGCACAACACTTTCTTTGTCTAGCTTTTCTCCTTCAGCATAAGGATTTTAATATCCATCCATGTTGTTGCATGTATCAATAGTTCGTTCCTTTTTACTGATGAACAGTGTTCCATGGTACAAATGTACTACTATTTTCTATCCATTTACCAATTGATGGACTTTCTGTTACTTCCAGTTTTGGCAATTACAAATAAAACTGCTAGAAACATAAAAAAAAAAGAATGTTCTGCACAAAGTTGGGACTCAGGTTTACTACACACTTTCTAAACTATGGAATGAATTTTAGGATATTTTTTAAAAGAAAAAAAAGACAGTCCAAAGGCTAGCAGAATCAAATATTTTCAATGCAAAGATTTTAAAAACTGAAATAACTGCACACAAAAAAGGCTACAGTGTACAGAGGTAGTATATGGATAGCAGTACTTTAATACTACTAATATTAGCAATAATAACAATTAACAATAATAACAATAATAATAATAATAATCCCTATTTACCCAAAATAAATACTTCTACTACTTCCTCTCCTTGCAGAGGCTGAAATCACGGAACTCCAGATTTCACAGAGCATTGCAAGTGGTCACTACCAATCAATGAGGGCTGGCCCTCAATATGAAATCTATCTGCCATCATTCTAACACACCAGAAAACCTCGACCTATGAAAACAGTAGGTTGCTGAAAGCAGTGGAGACTGTTACCTGCTTCTGCAATGTTCACTCCCATGCTTAGCTAACACCACTCTAAATTTAGCTAGTGGTGATCTTATAATGTACAGAAATATTAAATCACTAAGTTGTGCACCAGGAACTAACCTAGTGTTGTAGGTCAATTATACTTCAAAAGCAAACAGATTCATAGAAAAAGAGATCAGATTTGTGGTTTTCAGAGGAAGGGGGTGGGGGAGGGGGGTGGATGAAGGTGATCAAACGGTACAAGCTTCCAGTCATAAGATAAGTAAGTACTAGGGATGTAATGTGCAACATGATTAACGTAATTAACTCTGCTGTATGTTACATATGAAAGTTACAATACTAATAGAGCAAATCCTAAGAGTTCCTATCACAAGGAAAAAAATGTTTTCTTTTGGTTTTATTTTGTATCTGCAGGAGATGATGGATGTTTATGAAACTTACTGTGGCAATTATTTCATGATGTAAGTCAAGTCATTACGCTCTACACTTTAAACTTACACAGTGCTGTATGTCAATGAAATCTCAGTAAAACTAGAAGGGAAATAAACAGATCTACCCTAGGCAGCAATGCACTCAGCTAAGGACTACATTCCCTTTGCAGCTACATGTGGCCAGAGGACACAAGCTGAAGCATATGGTACTTCTTAGAAGGGTGTTCTACATGGAGGGACTGTGCCCTTGGTCTGCTTCCTCCATTCTACTTCAGGGGATACATGTGTTTAATGAATAGGGCGCTAGGAACCATCACGGAATCCGAGGGCAAAAGCCATATCCTAGAAATGACTAAGCAGTCAGAAAAAAGGAGCCAAATCCTCAATGATTTTGCAGCACAGAGGCACGAAACCAGCACTAGCGCTCACCCTCCAGACTTTGACATGAGAGAAATCAACATTCCTATTCTTGTCACTATTACTTGGGAGTTTTCTATCATATTAAGACAAACCTAATCCAGGCCCAAGAACAGAACCCAAGCATTCTGACATAGAGTCCAGGATACTCCAAATTTTTATATATATAGATTTGGATAATTATTATTATTACAAATATATATGACTAAGTCAAGAAGAATCAAACTAAAATTTTTTGAAGATTAATATAATTATTTTCTCTCTCCACTATACATTATTTATTTATAGTCCAATCTACACTGTGACAACTACATTTTTAAATATCACTTAAATTCTTTAATAATAAAAATCCATCTCTATTTACAATACCTTAGTGAAATGAGGGGCAGACGGTAGGGGGCAGCCTCACTTAACTATCTCAGTAAAAAGAAGTTGGAAACAATACTGATTTTTCATCATTCATATCTCAGTTTTTTTTTTTGTTCTTAAGAGTCTCTTAATTCACAAAATCATCTGCTTCCACTCTACACTGCTATATAACAAACCACCACAAAATATAGCAGATTAAAACAACCACCATTTTACTTATTCATAATTTTGCAGTCTGGGCTAGGCTCAGCTGGCTGGTTCCTCTGCTAGTCTTAGCCCTGGTCAGTTCTGTAGCTGTATTCAACAAGCAATTCACTTGGAGGCTGAACTCAGCTGGGACACTGGGAGAGCTGCGCATCTCTCCTCCCCAGTAGTTGCAGAATCCCTCCCTCTCTGCATGGTCACTCCAGCAAGGTCTGACCTAGCTTCTCCCATGGTGACTCAGCACTGCAAGCACGCAAAAGTGGAAGTTCCAGGCCTTCTTAAAATTCAGGCCTTAAATTAGCAGTGTCACTTTTCTCTGCATTCTACTGGTTCAAGTGAGTCACAGGGCTAGCCAAGATACATGGAGAGGTGACGATACAACATGAATACCCACAGGTGCTCACTGGGGGTCTCCAATGTAATAGACTACCTTTTCCCCCTGTATTTACTGAATAGGTGAACAACTTGATGTATGACCTTTAGCATGCTATAATCACGCCGGGGCTCAAGTGTCTGTAAAATAAGAGGTCAGACTAAATGTTCTTGGAATGCTCATCTAGTTTTAATACTCTGTAACTCTAAGTACATAAATCTAATACGAGAAAAACTCGGCCATATCAACCAAATGCTTCAACCCTGGTGGAACAGTTCATTGGTGAGAGCTTTAAGTTAAAGAATATGGTTATTCTTTAATACACTTCACATTGTTATTCCATATGCAACTAGGTGCTTACTCCAAACACATGGTACATGTCATTAGGATCCCAAAGATTAGAAAATCGGGGAATTTTTTTTGCTAGGCTCCACATTAAGAACAAAGTGACACAAATGTCACTAAGATCGGCGACTATGCTGTTTCTAATATAAATGTACTACACCGAGGCGTAAAGAGTAAAAGTGATCCAGGATGAAAAGACTAAGAAATACTTTTAAAACCACCAAATGATCCGTCTCATTTAGGGAGGCCTACTGATAAAATCATGGTCAGCAGCGCTGTAATATAAAAAGATCACTATGACAGCATTCTCAAGTTTGGGTAATAAAACACTTTTTAAACGATTTTGTATAACATTACTACATACACAGCTTCTAGGGAATTGCTTTGGTTGTTTTTCATGATAAGAAACATTCTATAGAGATTTCTGCTGACCTGGCTTTTTCATCTTTTTCTATTTATTAGGGACAGCAGTACAGAATGAAATCTTTATTGTCCCCCATCCCCAATCCGCATACCATTACTACAAGATTTTATGCCATGGCATTTTTTAGAGTGAGTCTGGCACCTCATGACACATGTCTGCCAATAACAAGTCCTATGACGTCAGGCACACACTGGATGATGATGGTAACAGCAGTAACGGTAACAGCGAAGTCTTACAATCCTGCGTCTGAATAGCACTTAGTTTGTGCCAGGCATGTTCTAAATTCTATACATACACAAATTCACAACAATCCTAAATGGGAGGTGCTATTATGCCAATCTGCAGACAAGGCAACCAAGGCAGAAAAAGTGAAGTCACTTACAAAGGTCAAACAGTCATTAAGTAGCAGAACTCAGATCTGAATTTAGGTAATCTTGGCTCCAGAATCAGTTATGTTCCCAGACCTTAGTTTTTCTCATTTGTAAAACAAGATTATGGTTTTTAAACTTACTGGCTTTTTAAAAATTGCACAGATGTATACATGAAAGTAGATGTATTATTTATTTTGTATCCTTTTAAATCATTTTATATGCACAAAATATATATACAGTTTGGGTCTGTGTGTTTTTTACAAAATAGAGTTAGTACTAAACTTACTGTTTTGCCAATTCTTGGAAAATTTTTCCTCAGGTCAACAAATGTATCACAGACATCCTCCCACTTTGGTACCCACAGACCTACCTCTCTGTCCTGATAAAAACTACATGGTTGTCCACTGGTGGATATTTTGTTCTTGCCAATTTTTCTCTACTAGTTTTCTACCTTTCTCTACTGCCACGAGCATCACTGCATGTATATACACTGGCCTGTTTGTACTGGGAATATAGTCTGATTTCCTTTCTCATCTTCATGGGCTGTCTTGGTGCCTTTTCCCCCCATCTCCTGAGGGTAAATAAGCATCTTGATCCTTTTCTTCCTATTTTCCACATATTCTCCACATTTACAGTGATTTCAGATTAAGTCAGATTTTTAATTACCTATCCTAATCCAGCTCCTAAATTCTAATCGCACATCCCCAAAGACTCCCAAGTCTTGTAGATATCTACGCCAGAAACTCAAAATTCCTCCCCTGCATTGACTGAAATCTCTCTTCCTTTCCATCCACACTACCAACAGTTTACCCTCTGCCTAGATCACCTCACACCAGGACTATGCAATATCCCATTATCTCTGCCTCCAGGTAACTTCCCTCTTCATATTATTACCAGGATGATTTTCCTAAAATAGCCATTGTCAAATCATTAAGTATTCGAGTACCTACATCCAACCATATAAAATGTACACAGATTACAAAATAATGTAATAACATTCTTTTTCTCAGGAAGACTGCAAATACCTACTTTTAAAACTTTAAAAAATAAAACAATCTAGGCATAAAGCAGAGGTTGAAGACCTGCAGTCCACTGGCAGTCCATAAATGAAACCTAGCCCACAAGATATAGTTCCAAATAGTGTTTTAGATCTTAATTAATTGAAAATGTTTAACAACCAAGAGATTTCACATAAAAACGCAGGTTTCCAGACTTTGTTGAAAAACCATAGTACCTAGAAACAACAGCTCATAGACTCACATGGCAACCATCAGCCAGAACTGTCTTACCAGTGTCACCCAAGCAAGGCATAAAGACTCCTAGGACTCTCCAGGCTGCTTCTACTCACCATTTTCTCCCCCAACTCAAGGTCTTAAGTGTCAGATATCATTCAGAAGCTTACACTGAAGCATGCACCTCATTTAAATTACCTACTTAGTCTCTGTAAACAGTTCATAATGCCTGGACTATAAACTCAACAGCCTGGCATTCAAGGACCATCACAGGTCGGCCCCACCCCAACAGTAAGCAAGCCCTCTTCCAGTCACACCCCACCAGGAAACCAGCTTTACACTCCCCTCAATCATTGTATTCACTCTGCTACCCGGCACCCTCTCGCTTTCTTCTCACTCAACTTGGCTAAATCCTATTGATCCTTCAAGGTCTAATTCATGTACTGCTTCCTCCAAATTTTTGTGGACCCTTCTTGGCCACAGTGAGCCTTCTTCCACAGTTGACTATCTATCCCAGCACATATATAGCACTTACATGCTCTTTGAATAACGTGTGCCAAATGAAAAAGTTACAGAAAAGGATTTCTCAGACTTAAAACAACTTCAGCATTTGTGCATCATACATAGTTATTGCTATCACAAAATTAATAGCAGATGCAAAATCAAACAATTTTCCTGTCTTTTACCTGAGGCTTTTTCTAGAGAAAATGCAAAAGGAGCTGTGTCATTCCTGCTTCTCTTTAACTTGTGTTAAGTCCTTCAAATTCTACAAATAGACTGACACTTCCAATTACAAATTCAAGATTAATCCCTCTACTGAATTTTCACAGTAACCACAAGCATACATTTATATGCAGGTTATCACCGAGACAAGAGACAAGACCATCCCTATTTCAGTTCACAACTTTTGCAACTTAATACCACCAAGAAGTTCTGAAAATAGCCACTGTAGCATAAGCATGATAAAGAAAACTTCAAAATAGAAGAGGAAGGGATTAATCAGCTTGTTGAAATTAAAAAGGGCTGAAACAATTTTTTTTAAAAAGAGAGGGAGGGAGGGAAACACACACACAAACTAGAAAGTTTACTCTCTATCAGCTAAAAATTATGTTCAGTCCAAATGTCTCAAAGACTAAGAAATATATCAAATCCTATCAAGGTACCTCACACCTCCCACCAGGTGAGAGCAGAGAGAGCACCTAAAGTTCTCTAAGACTGAAAATTGACCATTTTCATTTTGGAAAGTCAATGAAGTTTCAGGGAAGCCCCTCAGTCATAACCATAAGCGGCTTAAGGACACAAGGTTAGACAATCGCTATCTGCCCAGAGGAAATCTGATTGCGGCCTGGGGAGTAACATGCAGTTCTGCAAAACAGTGGGAGAGGAGGGGAGGAGAAGGGCAGTGTGTCTCTTCACCCTGAGAACTGACTATTAATCTGGCATGGTAGAATTAACTAATAGTAAAACGTACTAAATCACTACTTTCAAAATGGGAAAATAAACTGTCATGATACTTTTAAATTTATATGAAAATCCATGTTTATGAAGTCTACATATTAATGACCATATTACACCAAATATAAAATTATGTTAGACTAAAAACATCATCTTTTAAAAGACCAGAGATTCTTCCATAAATAAGACCAACAGAGCAACAGCAAACTACAATGAGGTCAGGTTAAAGAACAACCACCTAACAAGTAAGAGAGGCTGCCATTCTGGGATCAGTTTTTCAAATAAATTAGAATATTTCAGTGCCTGTTAAGTCCCAGAGACTAGTAATTACTGAAAATTTCCACTTATCTAATTTCTTGAAAAATAAGAAAAAGAATAACTACCATAAAAATTACAAATTTCCATCATCTCAAAAAGTACAATGATAGTGATATTTCTCAACTATGAACTGTTGCTCTATGAAACTGCAGATACTATAATTCAATATAGGTTTTTTGTATCACTTATTTCACAGTTCTGGAAATGGGAAATTTTGGTGGGGGAGGGGCTTTACAAATATAGAACAGCAACAGTCACCTGCAGCACAGCCACTTTCTGCTGATCCCTGCCTGGCATCAATGCTCAAGTTTTCTACAATGATGCTCAAGGTGATTTTCTCCCTTTGCAAAGAAAGTGGTTCAGGCTATGAAGAGTTTATTCCAAAAGAGTCAAGGATACTGTCTCAGAAATCCTGTCCCCACCACCTGCTGCTTCCATGCCACCCTCACAACTACCACATCCTTAACATCACACCTGTTGACTTGGTAAGAAATACGGTAAAATGTAATTCCTTGACTTTCCAACTTAGTAATGTGAATATATAGTCTATGGGTAAAAAAAATAAAATAAAAGCTTCAAGAAGAGTTTCCTTAACACTAGTAGAAGAATAACTGCAACTTCTACACACGCCTCCTCTGCAGCAGGAGCTTCCTCACCGACGGGAGGCCCTGTACAGTCTGTTAAGGTGATAAGCTACTCCAAATAAGCAAATAGACAGTCCTCACTGTCAAAAAGGACTTTCAGACAAATATAAATTTTACTGTTTCACGTGACATTTCTCTATTTATATACCTACTTTTCAAACTCTAAGATTAATAGCTTCAGCGCAAAACTCCTGACTTTAGGCAGCACACAGAATTTTAAAGTTATAATAGTTAATGTAAAACCAGTAACTATATACTCTTCAAATGTGATAAAACATAAAAATTAGCTAACATTATAATACAAGAAAATGCTTAACTGATTTACTTAATTATTAAAAATTCAAAAATTTAAACTCAAAGTAAAACTATTAGTGCGTGGTTACCTTTTTTTAACCCCAAAACAAATACACAAACCTATTTTAAAAAACAGGCATCTTCCCTAGCGTAAAACCACCCACTTACTGACCATTCAAATAACACTGACAACAAACACCTTTATCTCCTCTGCATTCCACAAAAATATCAATTTTCATTTTTTAGGTAACTATTTGCAATTCCACATAATCTTAACGTTTACAAGCCTAATTTACATCTGTTACACATCAGTTTCACTTTCAGGGTCTGGGCTACCCAGCTAACTACAGGGTCTTCTCTGCGTGTATCTAAATACAGTGTAGACACACAATTGAACCCCCTTCTCTTTGCTTTCCATTTCACACGTTAGTTTCCATTTACATGTTTCTACCCCAGAGACTCCATTCCCTTAGAAAGACACACCTAATTTTAAAGAATTCATTAAAAAGTTTAGAACCATCAAAGTTACCTCTAGACTTAATATCCTATAAGGAATGCTGTACCAGTTTTCAAATCTAAAAGAGAAAACACTTTTAAGACTTAGAATTGCCCTAAACATTTTCCAAATTGTTGATGTTTTTATATTGCTAGATTAGTGTCATTCTGTAAAAATGTTTTAACTTCTCAAAGGGTTTTTTTTTTTTCCTTCATTGGTAAGAGATAAAAATTAAAATAATAAACCAATCTTTCTTCTGGTGTACCCAGGAGCTGCACGAATACAAATGAGCTCGTTTTAATCTCAGGGGGAATGTGCACACACATATGTAAGTGTAAGTGTGAGGCATGTAACAACATAGATAAGTCTAAGCTTTCTAGACTAAGAATTTGAAAGCAAATCTAAAACTTGTAATAATTCCAAATTAATGTTCAGGAAAAATAAAAACAAGAAAAGAGTGAAAACAGGAAGCAATCAAGTAAAAACCCTACTATGGCTTGATAAGTGTTGCTGAAGAATACAAAAAAAGTGGCAAAGAAGTTTAAAGTTACTTAAAACTGCACCTTCCTTCGCCAGATTTCAGTTAATACAGGAATAACAATGGCATTTTATACCAGACGTTACAACGCAAGTGGCAATAATAAACCCTAACTTGGTATCGCAAAGCAGCTAATGTAATAATATATGCATCCTGTACTAGTTTCCCTCACGATTTGTCATAGCTGGGTAAGAGCTGGCAATAAAATATGGAGGCAAGTTGAAGGCCCTGAATCATTTTCATAGTAAAAGGAGAGCAAAGCAAACAAGAGTACATACAGTCAAGGGCTTCATGGGTTTCCCACACCCTGTTCCGCTCTGCCTGAGTTACCACCACTATTTTTACTATGTATCACCAAACGTAACAATGCTATTACTAAATGGATGCACTTCAACATTTAAAAAAAAAAAAAAAGGCAGACTATCCATAAATGTGCTAATTTCCTCCGCGGCGCGGTGCCCCCTTCCACGACCGACAGTTCAATGAGCCCATCATAATGAAATGAGTAAGCAATCCACGCCATTCTACAACTCCGCACAAGACGTTCACAGATCTGAGCTCGTCCCCAGCACCCTCAAGAGCCACAAGCGCTGAGTGACTTGCTGGCACTAAAACGGGCTTCTTCATTTACTGGCAAAGTTGTTGCCTGGCCCTTTTGCAAAAAGACTTTTCTGCTAATCGAATAACCGGAGGCATACAGTCCGATCTCTGCTCAAAAGCACACTCCCGACCGGGTAACAGCCCAGAGAGACGACTTCGATGTAAGTTCAGCCACATTTACATCTGCATTCTCTCTGAACAAATGTGCTCTTCGCCTTCGGCCTGCTGTGGGAATACTGGCTCCGTTTCCAAAACTTGCTGCACGCCGTCCCCGGGAGCTGGGCGATCACCGGGAGCAGCTCCTCGGCGCTGGGCGGTGCGGGGCTGGGGTTGGGGGAGGGGGAGGAAGAAGTCAAAGGACTTCCTAATATATCATTAAGAGACGAAAGCCCAGGTTTGGGAACCAGAAAAGTTAAAGGAGCGGCTGTCTGACAAAGAAAAAAGCCCTAGTTCTGCCCGCTTCCTCCTCACCCGCCTGCCGGGGCCGGGAGACCACCTGGCAGAGGCGTTTTGACAGCTCGGCTAGCGTCCCGGAACCGACGGCCCTGGAGCTGACAAGAAATCCGTCCCAAGGCTCCCCAGATGTGCTTCGGGGCTGTTCCTTACACGGCCTGGCGAGGCCAAGACGGATCTACGAGAAATTTCTCCAAAAAGAGAAGCCCCAGGAAAACACGGCGCAAGGGCCGAACTAAAAAGTAAAGTGTGGCGGCAGCGCGAGCCGTCGGCGCCCGACTGGGCGGAGTGAGGTGCGGGGCGGCCGCGGGAGGCCGGGCGCCGGGCGGGCAGGGGAGCGGGGAGCGGGGCGCGGGGCGCGGGGTGGGCGAGCGCCCGGAGCAGGAGCCGCGCGGCTGGAGCGGGCCCCACCCCCACCCCGCGGGGGCGGCCGGGGGCGCGCGGGGGCGGCGGGGCCGGGCGCGCCGGTGACAGCTCCGGGCCGGCGCCGAGGCTGGCTCCCGGCCTGGCTCCCTCACACTCAACTTACTTCTTTCTGGCTCTCTGGAAAGGGGAAGCGCCATCTTTGCGAGGCCGGCCCCGAGGTCTTTTGTCTGCGGCTGCGGGGCTCGGGGCCGGGGCTCCGGGCTCCTCGGGGGGTGGTGGCGGCGGCTGCGGCTGCTCCGCGCTCTTGTCCTCCTCCGACGACATCCTAGTCACCAGGAAAGACACATGGATCCCGGTCCTCCTCCTGGGGGGCTCCTCCCGCCGCCGCCGCCGCCGCCGCGGCCGCCGCCGCCGCCGCTGCTGCTCGGGTTCCTCCTCCCCGGCTCAGCCTCTCGCATTTCCCGCAGCCCCGGGAGCAGCAGCAGGTACCGGGAGAGGCGGCAACATGGAGCGAGCAAGACACGCACTCACACACATACGCGCGGGCGCGCGCACCTCGGCGCGCAGGGGCCGGGCGGGGGGCGGCGGGCGGGGCGGGCGGGCGCGAGGGAGGGGCCGGGCCGGGCCTGGGCGGGGAGGTGCGGGCGGGGCGGGTGGGCGCCTGGCGGTGCGGGTGTGGGTGCGGGCGCGGGCGCGGGGCGGGCGGTGCCGGGCGAGGCGGGGCGGGGCTACTGAGGGGCGCTAGGGGCGCTGGGCCAGGGATCTCCGCCCGCGCCCCTCCCCCAGGCCGCCCGCGGCGGGGAGGAGAAAGGGGCCGCGGCGCGGGGAGCGGCGGGCCCGCGGGGCCGGCGGGCGGGCCGGGGTCGCGCCCCTGGCGGCTGCCCCTCCCCCGCGCGGGCCGCGTCAGGCGGGGCGGCGGCGGCGAAGTTTTGACAGCTGCTCCAGTTGTTGTTGTGGGTTCCGGGCTGCGCGAGCGCCGGCCCCTCAGCGCCCGCACCCGGCCTCCCGGGCAGAGGAGGAGGAAGTTTTGCGGGTGTGCGTGTAGCGCACACCGACACACACACACGACCGTGATCGTCGCGCGAGGGCGGCGCCGGGTCTCCCCCGGGCGCCCCGCACCACAGACCTCTCAAACTCGCCGCCGTCTCTCCCACACACGGCCGCCGCGACGCCCCCGCCCCCTCCCCCACTCCGCCGGCC
This sequence comes from Camelus ferus, assembly GCF_009834535.1. NCBI lineage: Eukaryota > Metazoa > Chordata > Mammalia > Artiodactyla > Camelidae > Camelus > Camelus ferus. Next base: position 4,461,310 of record NC_045702.1, on the reverse strand, counting down.
CCACCGCCCCCCGCGCGCCGCCGCTGCCACTCACGGGGCTTGCTCCGCGCATGCGCCGTCCGCGGACGCGCCGCCGCCGCTGACCTCACCGCCCCTCCCCCGCCCCTGCTCCCTCCTTCTCTGACGCGGCGGCCGGGCTGCGCCGCGACTCCGGCTCCGGCTCGGGCTTGGGCTCCTGCTCGGGAGAGCGCCAAGCTGCGGTCAGGGAGTCCGGGATCGGGGTCCGGGGACTCCGCGGAGGGAGAGCGAGGAAGAGGAGGGCCGCGTCCGCGCTCCGCAGGCGCTGGGTCCCCCCGGACGAGCGGGCGGGTGTGGAGCGCGTCCCGCCCCCGCGCGCGCCCGGCCGGGTTCCCCCCGCGCACACCCCTCGCGGGCGCGCAGACCCGGCCCGGAGGGACTTGGCCGGGCGCACGTTCAGCCTTCTTTCGTTTTAATGCGCGTCTGCGGAGAAAAAGAAATGGAGTGCAACTTCGTTCTCATCCAATTCCAGTGATAGTTTCGTTATTACAACGTAATTTTTTAAATGATCCAGAAAGGGTTTTTTTAACTGTCAAGACAAAAAGAACGATGACATTTTGAAGAAAAAAATGCTGAAAGACATAATAAACCAATAAAAACCCAACAACTTGGTTTTAACGTTGTGTATTGCGGTGGAGACAAAAATCGAAGTACTTGTAAGCCACCTCCTACAATACGTAAAACCGGTTTTTAAAAAAAAATGGGCTAGAATCAGAAATCTGAAATATGCACTTTATCAGGAAGGAGAGTTCCAAACGTGGAATTGTGGATTTCTTATTCTAACACTGATGGACACTTAGACAATATGCTCTTTGCTTTCCTTTCCATTCACTATGGGAGTGAAAAAATTACAGCTTTGAATTGGGAGAAAATACTAAGACCTCTCAACCAGTTGCAAAAGGATTGAGTTAAACTCATTTTATAGACATATACTCTAGGCCGAGCATCCTAGGACTTTCTGATTCTTTCAGTCTTCACAGCCCGGTTTCAGTATAAGGTAAAAATAACATTCTGCTTTCTCCTGCTATGATGTTTGCCTGCCCTTCCTCCCAGTAGCCAGAATAAAAATTTCGAATCCTGTATCTTATTTGGGCGAATATACAGTTTGATTTCTAGAGCCCATTCTGACTAAAAGCATAGTGCTCTGAAATGGCTGAAATCAGGACTACAATAAGACAGTCATTTGAATTCCTTCAGGGCTTAATTCCTGCTGGCTTTTTCAAGTTTACTAAACTTAAACTTTGAGATTGGGGAGAATCTGGCTTGGTTAATGCAAATTATAAAAATGTCTAACTATTGTACACAGAAATACAACCTATACATGGCTAATAAATTTATGAAGTGGTACATTTAAACTTTATTACTCATCCTTTCTTTTTCACTTTTTCTTGCACATTACACTAAATAATAGTAGACTTTCAAAAATTGGATTATTGAAAAAAATTGGATTATTGACCAGAATATTTATCTGTGTTGGATACTGAAATTAGAGTAGTCATTTCCAACTGTGTGTTTCATATGCACAAGATTCCACATCTGTACAATTTACTTCAGTATACTTGTCAGCACCTTAAACACAGAATTTAAGGATCAGCATGTGCAAAATTCAAGTCACTCCTGATGAAGACAAGTTTTAAAAGGAAACAACTAGGGACTGAGAACAGAAAAATAGGTAGAATAAGTGGAAGGGCAGAAACTGAGCTTTGTGCCGTGGTGCTTCTGGAATGATAAAAGATGATGAAGGTCCGTTGGCTGCTGTGAGCAGACAAGTAGTTGGCAGCTGTTTGAAAAGACTGACAGGAGGCTCCTCAGCATGAAGTTACTGTGGGCAGAGCAAACAAAATATAACCCAGGATGCAGAGCAAGTATTCAAGGAATACTTATTCACCATAAATAAAGGTCTTCCAAAGGCTTTTCCATCTCCATCACCCAAATTACACAGCTCCGAGACCACGATGGCAAAAATCCAGTAGTCAGGTAGCTGAGATTCCTCGAAATTATAAAATCAGAAAGACATGAGCATTTAGTAGGACCAAAATTCAAAAAATTAGAACAACTACTTTCTAATAAGTACACATGTCAAACAAGTATTTTTAAAATGTAGTAGATATGCACCCAAGTATTAACAGCAATCATCTCTGTAGGGTTGGATTACAAGGGACTTTCACTTCTATATTACATTTTTCTATAATATATCAATCTTTCAGAGCATATTTAGTATAGTCATAATATATATTAAAAGTTTAAAATGTGGGTAAGGGAATGAGGGATATTATCTGCAAAAAAAGAAAAAGCAACATCTCATGAAACTGTAAGCAAAAGGGATTCTCAGAGTCTAGCATACAAGTGACTGAATAAAAGTCCATGGTACAGCACCCATTCTTACTAAACAAAGGCCTATCAAATGTCACTGATGCAGTCTTTCTTTGGCAGTCTTTATCACTTTGTTTTAGTGAATGTAAAAATATTTATAAGGCTTTCCCATAGGTTCACAGCTAAATGTTGTCCTTCTCTTTTTGTTTCCCCATGAAGTCTTAAATTCTTCAGGGTTTTTAAGGAACCAAAGTTTTACAGCTGTGTAAAGACCACTGAAAACTTAAATTCTAGATCTTATACATTTTGTGTCCATATTTTTACTATTAAATTTGCAAGATTAAAAGTTGCAGTCACAGGCTATCATTTTGGTCCTTTATTTTTGCAGTAGGAAAAAATGTTTTTAAGAGAATTTCAGTCACTTAAAATTAGTTCACATTTAGTCTATAGTGCATTTTTAGCTTTAAAAATCATATTGCTTTATGTAAGTTATTTCAGTAATGTATACTACATACCTGTATGATAGAAAAATTAAAGGAAGAAACTGAGAAGGAAATAAACAGAATGATCACCTTCAAAAATATGAAGCAAAAGTAGCTGATCTGCAGCACACTTTATATAGATATGAATCTTGCCCTCTAGGGGTCTATACTTTAAGCCTGGCACTACTTAACAAGATAAACACAGAAAGGGCAAGCAGGCAACTGAAAAATAAACACAGGAAAAAGTACAAATAGAAAGATTAAATATTTACATCTGCTGTGTACTAGACCATAGTATTAAAAGAAAGGCATTTGGGGATTTGGGGGGGGGAGGGCAGGGATGGGAGAAGTCAGCAGACAGCCCTGTCTGCTGTCTGTCTGTCTGTCTCTCTCTCTCTCTCACACACACACGCACACACTTTCTTAGGTGCCTTCCTTTATCAATATACAAGACCACTGTATTATCCTACAACTGTGGCAAAAAGCTACCATCAATTAGGCAGCTTAAAACAACAGAAATATTCCCTCATAGTTCTGGAGGCTAGAAGTCCAAAGCCAAAGTGTGGGCAGGGCTGCTTCCTCGGGGTGGGCTCTGATGGAGGATCTGTCCCAGGCCTCTCTCAGCTTCGGGTGGTTGCCTACAATCCTTGGCAATCCTTGGCTCCTAGGTGCATCCCTCTGATCTGCCTCCATTGTCACTTGGCCATCTTCCCTGTGTCTCTGTGTCCTCACATGGTGTTCCCTGTGTATATGTGTGTCTCTGTGTGTGTTCTCTTCTTGTGAGAACACCAGTCATGTTGGATTAATGGTCTTCCCTACTCCAGTATGACCTCATCTTAATTACACCCATAACAATCCTCTTTCCAAATAAGGTCACATTCTGCGGTTCCCGGAAGGATGTCAATGTTGGGGGGCAATATTCAACCCAATATAAGTACCAAACCACCTAGATTGATGCCCACCCTTCTTAGCAGGTCAAAATGGAGGTTGTTAGAAAAGTTTATATAATGAGCTAACTGCATGCAAACTTTTCTTGGCACAAAAAAAAAAAAAAAACCCCACAAAAAACAAAAAAGAGTTTAATTTATTTTATATCTAATCAATTGATCTGAAGAATAAATAAAATCAAAGTGAACTTAACAATGAAAACGTCCACGTGGTAAAAAGTAAAACAGAGATTTAGTAGTTCCTTGGTTAGTTTAATCTGTGTAGAGGTGCATCCAAAAATTTCAGTCTAAAATTTATTGTTTGGGGCATTTTATGAACTGACTGCCTTTTAGGGTCCAAGACAATGATTACATCCTCACCTTCCCCTGTGCCTGTAGTCAAACAGGTGAGGATTTCACAACAGAAAATGTACTTTTACAATGGAAATGGAACTACCAGTCCCATTCAATACCCTTCAGGCTGAAGTCGAAATTTCTTGGTGTGGATCACCAGATCCTGCATAGTCCTTGCCACCCTCCAGCCAAAGTGTTCCTCTCCCTCCCTCCCCTTCCTTTCCTCCATGCCATGAGCCCCAGCCTTCAGGACTATTTTTGCTGGGCTACAAACCTTAGCAGTCTCTCCCAACCCCCCATCCCTTTTTACTTGGCCAGTTCCAACATTTTCCCCTCTTCAGCTCTCACTTTAGACTTCACCTCCCCCTGACCACCGTTTTCCCCAGGATGAAGGTTTTGTGTCCCTCAGATGCTTCTACAACCCTGGTGCTTTCCCCATCCCAGCTCGCGTAGCCTGTCATGAATTGCACAATGAGCTGTCTGTAGCCCACCCTAAGCCCAGGGGAGAAGCTGTCTGCCATGTTCTCTTTCTATCCCATATCACTCAGCTGCAGCTCAATGAACAGTTCTAGAATAAGTGAAATAAATGGGAAAATGTATGTTACATTTGAGAAAAAGAGCAAAGATGAGCCCTTACAGGAGTATTTGTTTAAAAAAGAAACTGTATCTTTATAGACAGTGTATATATTCACACTTTGCCACATTTAGCATTGGTCGTCACATTTTACATTTCTATAAAGAAACTCTCCGTTACTGGCTTTCAGAAGCCTGGGCAGAGAAGATCACACCGGTTTCTAATGGAGTCTCTAAAATCAAAAGAGGTCAAAAGAGTTGTCCACAGTCTTTAGACAACATGATATCTCCTTAGGAACATTTCTCAGCTAAGATAATGTTGAGGGGGAAATTATGATAGAAAAGCACATAGAATATGTATCATAAAACCCACTTATGTAAAATTGTGTAAATCCACAACAGTTTACGAATGCATGAATGTGTAAAGTAATAATGTTCATCAGAATCTAAACAATGACTATCTCCAGGGCTTCCAAATGACATTCACTTTCTTTGTATTTTTCCTTTTAAGTGTATAATGAATAATCATTTTTACAAATTCAATCTAGTTGTTTTTTCTCCTCCAAAACTACCTCCTTTTTAGCTTTAATTATATTTAACTTTCATTGTGATATTTTCCTTTTCCTTCTCACCATCATCTTGTCTGTGGAAATTTTTTTTTCTTTTTTGTGGAAATATTAAAACAATACTCACCAAGCTGTCATGATTCCTGACTGGTATAATTAGTTTCAGAGTTCCTTCCCCCCCCCTTTTCCCCTTAGGGGCATCCACCATTAAACGAAGTGAAAAAGGGTTTTCCCAAATGAAAATGAATCGTTTTGCTCTGTCATTCCCTCAATCTTAATAGATATACTCATCACTTCCAGCTGGGGCCCTGCCTAACACCTAAGGAAATGGTACTCATTGGATACCAATCTCTGTCCTTCACTGGTCTCATGTTCCTGCATCTTTGTGTCCTCAGTACACTTAACATGCCAGGTGCTCATAGATATTTGTTAAATGAAAGAAAAAAAAAAAAGCAATCTTACTCCAGTAGGTGCCATATGAGGAAAGGAGGGAGCAAAGGGAGAAAGGGAGGGTGGAGATGGAAGGAGGAAGGGTGGAAGGAAGGGCTGAGGGGAAGGGCGCTTGGGCCCAGCAGTACTCCGGCTGGTTTGCTGCTTCCTGGACACTTTCACGCCTCTGTGTCCCTGTCTATTGTCTGCAGGCTGTCAGCCTCTGTCCCTCCCTTGTCTTGACCTGCCTTTGCCAGCTCCATGAGGTCATTGTCATTGGGAAGAGTTGTCACACGCTGTGCAGCCTCACACACCTGCAGCCTGAAAGACAAACAGACCAGCAGATACATTAAGGAACCTGATGAACAGCGCAAGCGGATAAAGTGGGCAAAGAGCCCGAAACCGAGGAAGACAGGTAACCAAATGTGGCTGGGATTACAGGGCACAAGGAAGTAAACAAAGCAGTTTCCCTCTCAAAAAACCCGAAAACCAACCACGCAAACAATACAGGAGCCACAGCTTCGCCAGGAATATGAAGTAGGTGGGTGTTTTCACCTGATTTCCCCTTGTTTTTAAAGTTTAAATGAAACTCTGGTGCTTCCCCTGCACTTCAGTACGTGTGTTCCCTCCTCTGCTGGACAACCGGGCCTGACTTCCGCCTGCCCCAGGGCCTCCCAACTCGTGGTCCATCCTTCTGTGACCTCATTTCCTGCCCTGGTTCCATGAGCCACTCTGTGACTTAATTAAGATAAGATCTGTTTCAGCTACCAAGCCTCAGAGACCCCAAGGGCCCCCGTTCCTTTCCAGATCAGTTTGGGGGGTGGTCTTAGGGCCAAGCTCTCGGCGAGGGCAACGAGGCTCCTGGCAACGAGGCCCCGGAGCGCCTGCTTCTCCAGATACCCCGCTGATGGGCATTTGGCTCCTTTTTCCACAGACCCCTTGAGTGGCTTCAAAGATCGGTGTCCGGGACGCCTCGCTGCTGTTCCTAGCGCGTCTGCGGCCGTGTGGGCCCCGCTCTCCGCCGGCGATGGACAGCAGAGCCTCTTCGGCCCAGGCGCTGCCGGAGCGGCTTGGGACTCCGGCGGCGGCGGCGGCGGCGAAGGACCTGCTGAGCAGCGTGGCCGCGGCGCACACGTTGGCCAGGGTCCTGCGGCCCTGCTACGGCCCTCACGGCCGGCAGAAGCTCCTCGTCACCGCCAAAGGAGAAACCGTGTTCACGGGGTACGCCACGGCCATCCTCCGCGCGCTGGAGCTGGAGCACCCCGCCGCCCGGCTCCTGCGGGAGGCGGCCCAGGCCCAGGCGGAGCAGAGCGGCGACGGCGCGGCCTTTGTGGTGCTCCTGGCCCAGGCCTTGCTGGCGCAGGCGGAGCGCCTGCTGCGGGCCGGCCTGCCACGCGCCCAGCTCCGGAAGGCCTACGCCGCGGCGGCCGCCGAGACGCTGGCCCTGCTGCCTTCCCTGGCCATCCGGTCCCTGGGGCCGCTGGAGGACCCGCTCTGGGCCCTCTACTCGGTGATGAACACGCGCGCGCTGCTGCAGACCGACTACCTGAGCAAGATGGTGGCGCATGCGTGCTGGGCGACCAGGGAGCTGGACGGCGGCTTCCAGCCCGAGCGCGTGGGGGTGTGCGCGCTGCCCGGGGGTAGGCTGGAGGACTCGTGCCTGCTCCCCGGCCTGGCCCTGCCCGGCAAGCCCTGCGGCCAGGTGACCATGGTGCTGAAGGGCGCCCGGGTGGCTCTCTTGGCTTGCGCCTTTGGCCCCGCCAGTCCAAATGCACCTGCAACTGCTCGTCTAACTAATCCTGCTGACCTGACCAAATTCAGGAAAGGGAAAGAGCAATTGCTAGAAAAGCAAGTGGCCCAGCTGGCAGCTGCGTATATTAATGTGGTGGTGGTTTGGGGGGAAATTGATGAGAAGACCCTAACACACGCTGACAAGTACGGCATCATGGTGATCCAGGTGAACTCCCGGCGGGAGATGGTTTACCTGAGTGCCGTTTTGGGCACACCTCTGATGCCTTATCTGCTTCCTCCCCTGGAGCCAGGGAAGTGTCAGAGGGTGTACGGGCAGGAGCTGGTACAAGGTTTGGCTGTGGTGTTTGAGTGGGAATGTCCAGGCACCCCTGCCCTCACCTTGGTCCTCAGGGGGGCCACCACTGAGGGGCTGCGGGGTGCTGAGCAGGCTGCCTACCATGGCATTGATGCTTACTTCCAGTTGTGTCAGGACCCCAGACTGCTTCCGGGAGCTGGGGCCACGGAGATGGCTCTGGCAAAAATGCTCAGAGAGAGAGGAACCAAATTGGGAGGGCCCAGTGGTCCCACCTTCCTGGCATTTGCCCAGGCCCTGCAGTCTCTCCCCGAAACCTTGGCAGAGAATGCAGGTTTAGGCGTCTCAGAGGTGATGGCAGAAATGAACGGAGCTCACCAAGCTGGGAACTTCCTAACAGGAGTCGGAGTCGAAGGGATAATAAATGTGGCCCAGGAAGAGGTGTGGGACATCCTAATAGCCAAGGCCCAAGGACTTCGAACCGTGGCTGATGTGGTACTACAGCTCCTGACTGTCGATGAAATTGTAGTAGCCAAGAAAAGTCCCACGCATCAGCAGGGCTTGAATCCTGATCCTAAGAAGGCAAAGGAACAAGCATCTCCCATTGGGAAAAAAAGTCCTTGGGGCCAATAAGTGGCACATCCTCAATAAAATGGGACTGCCCAGGAGGGCACCACTACCTCAAAAATGAACGTTTGCCTTCTGTTCCATGTTTGCTGCTCTTTGGGTCAGTTTCTTTAGATAAAAGCAACATAAAGGACCTTAAAATTTTCACTTATTTTTTTCACTGATTTTACTTCCTTTCAGATTTTTGCCCTTTTTTTCCATTTCCTGTTTCTCTCCATCAGATTCTGTTCCTTTCCTCCAGGAAGAGCTGGATTCAGTTCTATTAAAGATTTTTAAATTGAGTACCTGGATTTTAGGGATGTAAGAAATGTGCAGGTATCTCTTCCCAACTCTTTGAGGGTTCCTGTGTGAATTCTAACATATGTGAATTTCTGTCTAGATGTCTCTTTAACAATCTGAGAGCATCCGTTCCAGCTTGAAGGAGTGGCCGCTTATTCCTGCTGTGATTATTTGCAAAAAGAAGGGAAATATTATTTTAAGACAAAATAAATATATAAAAAGGAGGAACATGGGCTGGTAGGCAGAAATAATTTTTTTAAAGCATCCCTGGCATGGATAACAAAAGATAAGAACACACACCTTAGAACAGCACTGCGGTTCTTGTGTAGGGGAGGAGCACTGGGAGCACCTAGCACCAGGGCGTCCTGGCCAGGCTGTGATTATCAGCGGATTTTAAAGAGGGAGTTTGACCAGAGCTGGGACAAGCGTGTTACCCTAAGCCTTTCCCACATAATCATCCACGTTACTCTGCCTCTGGGAAAAGAGCAGAATATAGAAGCAGAATTGAGGTGATGGGAAGCTGCAGTCCCTAAGAATCAAAACAAAAAAGCCTGAAGCATTGGAGAGAGATCCAGACTCAAGAAACGACTGTCTTATACCAGCCAGACTAGCTGCAACAGAGCAAAACAAGTTTGCAAAGATTCTTTTGAAACTCAAGTGAAATCCTACAAGCTGTTAATGAACAAAGTATGGCAGAGGAAAATGTATGGGGGAGGGTGTAGCTCAGTGTGCTTAGCCTGCATGAGGTCCTGGCTCCAGTCCCCAGTACCCCTATTAAATAAATAAACCTAATTACCTCCTCCAAAAACAACAAAAAAGAAATTGTACAGAAGTATACTCATTGTTACTAATTTCAGATATAGAAACCATCCTTGATGTGTCTTTCCCTGTTTTGTCTTCATCGTTGTATTTTAGTGACTATAACTAAGTGCTTCCATATTTCTCTCCTGCCCTCAGGTGTCCGTATTGTTCTCAGAGAGCTTCAAATTCCACAGTCAGAGTGATGATGCTAGATGGTTAACTTTATGATTTTTTTTTTTTTTAGGGGGGAAGGTAATTAGGTTCACTTACTTTTTAATGGCAGTACTGAACCCAGGACCTAGTGCATGCTAGGCATGCACTCTACCACTGAGCTGGACCCTCCTCACCACTGATAGGTAACTCTTGTTTTTTTTTTCCCCTATAGTTAACTTTTTAAAGCAGTTCAAAAGCACTTTATATAAATTTTATTTAATCATTAAAAAACTTATGAGAAAGAAGCTTGTTACCTCTCGGTGGCAGGAGACCCAAGTGAGCTTCAAATTAATTGGTTAAAGTTACATAGTGAAAAAAGAGGAAAGCCTATTCTCTTATTCATTATTTTATTGCCCCAATCAAATTCCTCTGCTGTGATGTATAAGCCCTGTGATTACGAGGAATGTATGTCTCCAAACGCCAAGAGCACAGAAACAAGATCGGGAGAAAACAGGGAAGGAACACAAGAACTGGTGAGTCCTGGGGAGTGAAGAAGAAGGAGCCTGACTTGGGTGGGGGAGGCTGGGGCTGAGTCAGGAGACCCTTCCCGTCCATTTGGGCACCTGTGAGCACAGACACAGGATTGGGACCTATACAAATTCTGGAGTCCTGAAGGGAAAAAAAAGTCATTGCTTCCGAACTGGGAAAAGACAGAGAAAGGAAAAAGCTGCCAGTAGCTTGTTCCAGTCCTCTGTCTCCATGGCCCTCTTCCCAAGAGGCCTTTCTGAAGCGATCCCCTGACAACAGAAGCTTTCTAGGCCTAGAAGTCCGAGGGCCCTTTAGTGCAGAGGCCAAGGGGTAGAGAAAGCTAAGATTTAAGAGAAAAAGCAGAAAACTCCCAAACTGGGACTTCTCAATGGGAGGAAAAAAGAATATTGTGGCTCGGGGACCCAACAATTTTTTTTGTGAGGGAACAAAACTAGTTTTAAGAAGACCTGCTCATACCTTGTCCGCAGGACTGACGTAAATCCACAAGTTTGTAGCACCCCCCCACCTTCCACCCCTCATTTCTCCCTGATCCTTTCTGGAATAGTGACCAACTCTTAATGATGCTTCACCACAATGCGAGGGGTGTGATGTTCAGGATTTACGGATGGACTACTTCCCACTGAGTTATTGAAAATTTCCCCTTGTGCTCTGTTACCTTGTTAAGGTAACCCCCCCAGGGAAAATTGTCCCCCAAGTGCTAAAATGCTAAACCGCTAAAACCTGCCCTAGACACAGAGAGCTCAGAATCTCTGTGATTCCAAAAGTAGCCAGCTCTTCTCCCAAAATATCAACCCACTCACCCCCACCACTATGCTAAAGATCCCCTCCCTAACTGGGGAAAGAGATGCTGGTGGGATCTGAGAGGGGCTCTGAGCACCTCCCTGCGGGGCTCAGGAGTGAGATGAGGGAAAAGGCAGCAGAATCCCCAGGAAAGTTCAGGGGTCTGAACACAGAGGAGATTCTCTACTTCCAGTCAGAAACCTGGAGCCCCTGAGCTCCTGTGCCAACAGAGTCGAGCAGAAATGACCGTGGGGGAGAGGCAGGGAAGAAGGGACCTCACCTGAGAGAGCAGGCAGGGCTCCCTGTGCCCCCAGGAGATCAAGAATTGACTTCTATGCGGGGAGGGGATAGCTCAGTCTTAGGGTGCATGCTTAGCCTGCACAAGGTCCTGGGTTCAATCCCCAGTACCTTGATATATGTAAATAAATAAAAACCTAATTACCTCCCTCCAAAAAAAATTAAATTAAAAAAATTTTCTTAAAGAATTGACTTTGTTGAAGTCTGGACTGATCAAGAGAGAAACACGAAGGGATTAAATTTACCTGGAATTAACTAAATTAAATATCCTACCATCAAACAGAAAGGGAGCTGGAAAAAGAAATAATACTAAGATCATTTAATTATAGAAACACATAGTTCCAACACTCTGAGTTCAGGGCTTGAAAATTCAAACTTTCTACAAATGTAAAGACTGAATGAGGAATTCAGACACTGTCCTGCACATACCACTAATGGAGCCGGCCACTGGTTACCTACCACAGGGCTCAGTGAGAGAGATGCTGGTTAGAGAAACAGTGGTAATATTTTTATAATGCAGCATGTATTTGGGATGCAATTTTATTCATTAGACAGGTGAAAAACAAAATCATGGCTCTCTGTAAGTCTCAGTTAAGTCACTGAATGCATCAGAAAGGAAAGGTGGATCTCAGTGAGCTTAGGGAAGATAAGCCTCTCTGAACGTCACTGAATGCACAACAGAAGCATTTTCATATCAAAGTCATTATTAATTTTCAAAAGCATTTTAACCCCTGTGTATTCTGCCTCCTTGCCCACTGACTCCAGAACCTAGCACTGCAGAGCCCCCACTGTGACGGCTTACCTGAGTTTACCCTCCTGGGAGTATCGCCACTCCCGACCTGGCCCCAGAAGAGATGACATCCACCAGCCGGTCTCGGTCTTCCCTGGGTAGATGCCCAAGGCCACATGCCTCACATTTCATGCCTACATTCACTTTGATCGAAAACCTCCTTCTATTTCAATGTTACTAGTGTAATTTGTTTACAAAAGGTGTCATAATCCATTGCAGTATTGTTTCACGTGAAAAATCATGTCCAAAACTACTTGTGGTGTTTCCTACATCAGATTTTTAATTGGAGAAAAATCTACACCTGCCTTAATTCCCCCGAAACTAAGTAAAAAACACATCAAAATATACCCAGATGTTACTGAAATTGTCTTTTTTTTTAAACTGAGGTATAATGGACATAGAACATTGTATTAGTTTTAGGTGTACAACATAATTTGATACACGTATATATTGTGAAATGTTCACAGTAAGTTTAGTTAACATGTATCATCACATATAGTTACAATTTTTTTTCTTGTGATGAAAACTTTTAAGATCTACTCTCCTAGTGAACTTCAAATGTACAATACGGTATTGTTAGCAGAGTCACCATGCTATACACTACATCCCAGGACTTAGGTGTAACAGGAAACTTGTACCTTTTGACCCCCTTAACTGATTTGGCCCACCCTCCACAAATGCCCCCAACGTCTCCACCTCTGGTAACCACTGATCTGTTCTCTGGATGCTTGAGTTTGTTTCTGTTTTATTGTTGGTGCTGTCGTTCCATACATAAGTGGATCACATAGTATTTGTTTTTGTCTTATTTCACTCAGCACACTGCCATCAAGATCCATCCACGTTGTTGCAAATGGCAGGATTTCCTTCTATTTTATGGCTGAATAATATTCCACTGTGTATATATACTAACTTTTCCTTATCCATTCACCCACTGAAGGACACCCATTGAAGTCTGCTTCCATGTCTTGGCTACTGTAAATAATGCTGCAATGAACCTGGAGGTGCAGACATGTTTTTGAGATACTGATTTTAGTATTCTGATAAAACTGGAAGTAGAATGCCTGGATCATATGGTAGTTCTATTTTTAATTTTTTTTTAATTTTTTTCTTTTTTTTTAATGAGGGGGCGGTAACTGGGTTTATTTATTTATATTTGGAGGAGGTACAGGGGATTGAACCCAGGACCTCGTGCACACTAAGCGTGCACTCTACTGCTTGAGCTATACCCTCCCCCCACCCCATTTTTAATTTTTTGAGGAAACTCCATACTGTTTTCCATAGTGGTTTCACCAATTCCACCAACAGTGCACAAGGTTTCCTTTCCTCCACATCCTCACCAACATTTATTGTTGTCTTTTTGATAATAGCCATTCTGGCAGGTGTGAGCTGATAGCTCACTTGGTTTTGATTTACCTTTCTCTCATGATTAGTGATGCTGAGCGCCTTTTCACGTACCTGTTGGTCTTTGTATGCCTTTGAAAAAATGTCTGTTTAGATCCTCTGCCACTTTAACGTTGGATTGTTTGGAGTTTTTTTGCTATTGAGTTGTATGCGTTCTTCACTGGAATTTAAAATCTTTATTCAGCTGTTCAGCATCACACCACACAGGTCCAGTCCATAGAGACGGATGTGCTAATACCACAGTTGGAAGGTAAGCTTTCCTATTTCTGTGTAAATTTTTATTTTGCCCTGTGCTATGGTAGGCTCTATGGAGGAGAGACTGAGGCTGTCACTAATGATTTCAAATATAAAAGTAGTAATGTTATAAATATTTATTCAGAGAAACTATTCCTTTAACATTTTACTTCACTTTCTATTATATTACAAATTCCTGAGGTATAATTGCTTTTCTCCTCCTTCCCACATTTTATTTTTTTGTGTTTTTCCCCCCACTGGTTTATTTCATACCCTAATCGTGTATTTCTCACCCTTTTATTTCTTTGCCCAGGGTTTCTACTCCTCCATCAATTTCTACGGGCTCTCATTACCATGAGTAATTAATCTTCTTTGCCTTTTATTTCATCTATGGCTTCTTGAAAGGCCAGCTCTGCCTTATTCTTCTCCGTCTTGGTTAAGTCTATTTTTCCTGGCAGTTTCAAAAAGATCATCCCCTGTTTTCTGCCCAGGATTGCCTTTTCATAAATTAAATTTCTCTTCTTTCATTTTTTATTCACTCTCTACTGATCTCTTCAGCTTTTTACTTTCATAAAGTTTTCCCTCTTCTTTTGTCTACTGTACCCTCATAAACTCTTATTTTGGACTTCTCCAAATAATAAGTTCCTAGAAGTACTGAGAGTTGAAAATTTCCTCTCATTCTGCATAATCAACAGTGGAGAGTTCTAATTTTTTTTTAATCTTTTTTGGGTGCGGAGGTAATTAGGTTTATTGATGTATTTATTTAATGGAGGTACTGGGGCTTGAACCCAGGACCTCGTGCATGCTAGGCATACACTCTACCACTGGCCTATACCCTCCTTCCCTTCAAGATACATGTTTTAACATTAAAAAAAAATTTTTTTTTAAACAGCAGAGAGTTCTAGAAGTAAATGCAGCTATTTATATTTCAAGTAAGTGTGGGGTATAGTTGGATTTATTATAGCAATTTGCACATTTAGGAAGTGCCACCCCAGTGTTAAGAAAGATCCAGATATCAGAATTTAACTTGGCCAACAGGCAAGGAATCTCCATCAGGCAAATCTGCCACTTAGAAATATTAAGAAGTAGAATGGAAGTCAGCCGGGAAAGACCAGGGTCACATGCTTCCATCGCTACCAACACATGGCACATGGTAGATGGTCAGCATATTGAATGAGTGAATGAATGAATGAAGCCATCTGGAAATCTCACAGGATGGTGTGGGACTGTGTAAATACTGCACTCAGATCTGCTGCAGGGAGAGTAATTGACTGTCTCAGCCACCGTCCTTAAAATCCACCACTACACTCCTCAGAAGGGAACTTGGGCTCCAGCACTCTGGCCAGCCTGGCCAAAGACATCTCAAAGCCGCACTGCAGTCAGAGAACTGCCTCCGTACTCTGCCCGCTGGCCTCCCTTTTCCCCAGGGGCCAGATCTCCCCGCCTCCTCCAACTCTCTCCTTTCTTCCTTCATAGATTTCCTCCTATAAACAAACCTCTTGCATGACAATCCTGTCATGGCATCTGTTTTGAAGAAGACCTAACCCAGATGGTGAGGTAGGGTTACAAGATCACCCTGAAACAGGATGCCTCCTCCTTGCACTAGATTTGTCCTCCCAAGTGAGTGACCCACCTTTTCTCAAAAGTCATTCAAGGAGAGATAACTTCAATTTATAACCAACTACCACACCCAGGCTCCCACCCTAAAAGCCACTCCCTGCACCACTCCCTAAGGGTAGAGCAGTGCCACGCCTGAACTGAAGCCTTACACCTTCCCCGCTTCACCCCAGGAACACACACACACACAATTTCCTCTTTTTTCAAGTGTTATTATTCATTTCTAAGAGCCAAGAAAGCACATCCTTTGAATAAACTTGCCCCTTCTCCTCTTAAAAAGGCATCATTACTACATTAATAGTAAAAATAAAATGCCTTAAATAAGAACAGCATTTTTGCTATTTTCCAAAGCCCTTGGTAGAAACAGTACCTCGTTTGATCCACATAATAACCATGAGTGTAGACAAAGACTAGTTATTACCAACCCCACTTTACAGAGCAAGAAACTGAGACCCAGACTAAACTCTGGGGTGTCAGTTTCCAAGTCTGCCAAATGAAAGCTTCAACCCTATGACCTTTAAGTCCTCTTTCACTTCTAAAAGGGTACGATTTCCGTATTTTGTCTGAAATCACAAAGCTAGTGGCAGATTAGGGAATCTGAGATGAACACCCTTGGTTGCCAGGCTAATCCCCCACACCACACTGTCTTTGCTGACAACTGCGATGCTAACACTAGCTGTCCCTATTTGCTTTCCCCGGAGACTTGCAGGGGCACTGATGAATACCTACTCAGCATCCACCCCTTCCCTATCTAAGAGTATTTAGATTTCAGTTCCACACACACTTATCAGGATCTGACCCCCCCCCCCCCTTGCTCTAAGGATATGCTCTCGTTGGTTTAACCTGATCAATGCTTTTCTTTCTCCTGGCCAGTCCTGGAGAAAGGGCTGGACCTGGGGCCCAAGTGATCCAAGCAGGGCAAACTGAAAGATTCTGGCTTAGAGCACAGGACAGGAAGTGCTGAACATAAACTAGGAAGCATCGGCTTCATTGCACCAGCAGCCCCTCTGGGCCCCGAGGAGAAGCCACAGGATTCCTGCTTGGACTGGTAGTTTCTAGCAGCTAAAATCTACAAGATGTCTAGATCCCTGAAACTCTGAGCAAACAACAGAGGTAGACAGATGAGATCACTGAAAACCAGGGAGTTTACTAGACTTTGCTGGACCCACTGCCTGTTTGGGGCAGTTAGGACTAGATTTCAGCTTTCCAGCAACTGACCCAGGGGTCTCATGGCCTCAGCAGGTAGAGAATCTCTGGGCCCCTGTGCAGAGATGCAGACATGTCTAGCTGCTGAACAGAAGCCCAGAAGTCTGTTTGAGGGGGAGGGAGGGGGAACTAAAAGGGGGTTCTTTCCATCCTGCTTTCTTGCCTAAGGCAGAACCCATGAGCCTCAGCAGAGTGTGATGGTAACACTGAACCAGGACTCCTCCCCTCCCCCACCCTGACCCTCTGCCAAGCACAGCGCCTCCAAGACTGCCCCGGAGGAGGAAGGCACTGCCAGCCAAGTATCTGCCCACCTGGGGTCAGGGCGAGGGCAAGGCAGTGACAACGGGCTGTGAACAGCTAGAGAAGAGGTGGACAAAAGGGTAGCCTTGGGACAACAGGCCTTACCTGTCACTGTCCTTCTCAAAAAGCAACCAGAAATAAAGCACCCAAATCAAAGAAACACAAGAGCATTTACCAAGAGAACAGCAATTTTCCCCGCTCGCTTACCTATAGGTGTGTCCGTACAATTCCAGCAGAATCAGATGTGAAGGAGTTTGGTTACTTCTTTTGATCACTGCTAACATCCCATCCATATTTATTTATCAAGGATTTATTGAGTGTCTACCTTGCACTCCACAGCTCTGAAAAAACACAGGAAAGGCCCCTGAGTCCAGGAGCTCGTAATGGTGGAGAGGAGGTGAAGGGGAACAGACCGTTAACAAGCAAATAAACAAGATGATTTCAGACTGTGTTCATGCTCTGAAGACAATAACAGGGGGAAATGACAGACAGTAACTGACCAGGCTGGAGGGGTCCTACTTTAGATAAAGGGTCAGAAGTGCCTCCTGGGGTGACATGAGCTAAGCCACTTGAGAAGTCTGAAGAACAGCTGATCCAGACAGCAAATGGAAAGGCCCTGTGGCAAGAAGCACTTGGTGGTCACTGTGCCTGGGGAGCAGTGACCAGTGGCCCAAGAGGCAGCCGGGATCCTTTAAAGCAGAACGTTGGAGGCCATTGCAGGAGCTTGTAAAGACCCCCTGTATTAGGTGGGAATGTAGCTGAAAACATCAGTCTGCCTTTCTTCTCCAGACATTAATGAGGTGGACGTCAATCTCCTCAGCTCTGGAGTCTCAGCTGGGTTTAAGTTTGAGCTCGCCCACTTTAATAATCTCGGGAAAGCTATCTGAGTTTCTTTATTTGAATAATCAAGGGTTTCTCCTCATTAGATTAGCTACAATCCTCAGCTTTATCAGTCAATTCATCCTTTCAGTCAAAAACAGTCATTTATGAAACTAACACGATTTTCTTTAAATGCCACAAACTAAAACTGTTAGGTTAACAATACTGCATAAGCAATCGACATACGAGTAGCTCCCCCAGGAAAAACTGATTATGCTGCTGGGCTAATCAAGTTGTCACCACAGCCTCACATGGTCCTTTAAAAACAATCTGGATCCTAGGGCTGGGCGTTCCAGTTCATTTTCCGTTTCAAAAACCCAAAGCAATAACGATCTTAACGTTGATATTTATCGTGTTTATCCCTGCCTCTCCCCGTAACGCCAAGTTCAGGGAGACCGGGTGTGAGGGCAGCGAAGGAAGGGAGGAGAATGGAGGAGGGGAGTGGAGAAAGGGAGAGCGATGAAGACCTTACGGATTGGACACCGGGAGGAAACCTGAAGAAGGCACTGATTTCAGAGAATAAAGGAAAACGCGAAGTGACGCAAAGAGGAGGAAAGGGGCAGGAGGGGAGCCTGTGGGCAGCGCTGGCCGCGGACCCCAGGGGTAGGGGGGACAGGGGCGCGGGGTGCAGCCGTGCTCGAGGCTCGGCTCCCGGAGCGACGGGAGCAGGGGGGTGGGGAGAGTAAATACTGAGAGTGGAGAAGAGACGAGGGACAGGAGCAGGACTCGGAGGGGTGGTGGGAGGCCGGCGACCGAAGACGCCCGCAGGAACCGCGAGCCGAGGGGCCAGCAGGGGATCGACTCTCCGAGAGGGGCCGTGGAGGGGCGGGGCGGTGGGCGCGAGGCCAATGGGGGCGCGAACCGGGACGGAACGGGGCAGGGCGGCGGGCGCGAGGCCAATAGGAGGACGAGTCGGCACGGGGCGGGGCGCCAGACGACTCTAGAGCCAATGGGAGGGGAGCAGAGGCAGGGGCGAGGCACCGAGCCGCTCGAGGACCAATGGGAACCCGAACCAGTTATGGAGGCGGGACGCCAGGCGGTGAGAGGGCCAATGGGAGGCTGAGCCGAGGAGCGCGGGCGGCCGTCCGGCCCAGGGCCGGGGGAAAGGGACCCGGAAGGCGGTGGGGGCGGGGAGCCGGGCTGACAACCTGTCAAATCCACTTTGGGACGAACTAGGTCACGCGCCTCCCCGAGGCAGGGCGCCCCCGCCCCGCGAGGCCCGGCGGGTGGCCCGCGGGGCCTGGCCTGGCTGCTTCCTCTTCCTGCCAGCGGTGGGAGCAGTGGGGGCGGTGGGGGCGGTGGGGGCGGTGGGGGCGGGGCGGAGCGGACAACCGGGACACCTGCCTCCCCGGCCCCACGGCCGCCCGCTGCTCCCAGGCACTCGCCTGCACGGTTTCTCCCTGACAGCCAGGGCTGCTGCGGCTTCGCAGTTAAAAATACGGCCCACCCGAGCGGCCCTTCGGAGTTGAGAACTGCCCACACCCCAGCTGTACTCCCGCCGCCCGCCTGCCCGCTAGGGGCAGCGGCCTCGGCCCGCGGTCTCGCGTTTGCGGAAACCGGTTGGCCGCGCACTACTTGTCGCGGAAGGACCCGGGACGGCGGAGGGATCCCGTGCGCGCCGCCGGCAGGGAACCGTGCGGGCCCCTGTCGGCCGCCGGGGCGGTCGGGCGGCGGGGCAGCAGCCCGGGGAGTGCGGGCGGAGCCGTGTCGGCAGCCCTGACGCTCCGCGCCCTCAGCGCGGGCACCTGTTTCTCCCCGAGAGGACCCAGCCTCCGTCCCCGGCGGCGGGCGGACGGGCGGGCCCGGCTGGACCGCGGAGGACGGCGCTTTGTGTCTCCGCGGCGGAGCGAGTGGCCGCGGAGGTCGGTTCCCTCTGTCCCAGCCCCGATGGTTCACTCCGAGGCTGCTTCCCGCTTGGGCTCGGACACGTCGTTCAATCATTGTTTCCAGGCGAGAAGTGAAATAAAAGCCTCAACTAGAAGTCAGCATTAATCCAGGTCCCAGGGATTATAAATTTGCTCCAACGTCGTCATGTAGGATTTTGCCCCCGTATTTCTTCCTAGACCATAAATCCGTTTCTCTTCAAGGTGGAACCATCCTAGAGCCATAGCCGTCTTTTTAAGGTCTTCAAAATGAATGTTGATGCACAATCTAATTAAGCAACACTTATGTTAATGTATTGATTTTGTTCCTTATATTTCTCGATGCAAATTTGCTTAGGATTTTTGCATTGAATGGACAGTAAATGTAGTGTTTTAATTTTTACTACTTTGGCCATTCAAATTATGTTGATTTCCCCCCGGAACAAGGTGATACATTGTTTTAAGTAAAAATAACCAACTCCTCTACTCTTCCCAAAATGTATAAAATCTAAGGGTAAAATGTAGATTAAAAACGCTAAAATTTGAACGCTAAATTTAAAATTGTGACATACTAATTATTTGAAGTGTTTCTTTGCAATGTTACTGTGAAATGGAACAAAGAAAAACTTTCATTTTCAAATAACATCTTTAAACAAATATTTCTTGAACATATGCAAGCACTGTTCTCAAACATTTGCATTTGTTTATATGCAAAGCATTGTGCTCAAACATTTTTATTACTTTACCAAATGCGTATTTCATCAGTAACTTTATTTCCCTTTAAAGTTCAACCTTTAAGTGCATGTTAGCTACCACATTGGGAAGAAAACAATACACTATGCCATCTATTTTCAGAATTACAGATGTACATTTTTTGCACTCACCACAAACATGGTCATCAAGAAAGAAAATGATGGATAAAGTGAAGAAAAAAAGGTAAAATATCCTTTAGGTTCAACATTCATGAATTTACTCATTAACTTGAAGACCTACCGTATTCATTACTCTATAATATAGTATTATGAATAAAAAGTTGGGATAGACATCAAGTTTTTTATAAAAATTAAAAATAACAAACCAACAAAAGATCTTTTATGTTTCATTATAGCCAATTCCTTACTGCCAGTTAATTTTCCAAAGGCAGTAGTTTTTCTCTTTTTTGACCAACTGGCAACCCAACAGTGATGGAAGCTCTTGGCCCACACTGGGGCTACTGAGAAAGTAACTTTTCTTACTTCAAAACTTTTTCATTAATTCCTATTGAAAGATGAGGGGTTTTTGGTCATAGTTTTCTTTTACTGTTGTATATGTATTTATTGAGGTATAGTCAGTTTACAATGTGTCAGTTTCTGGTGTACAGCACAATGCTTCAGTCATACATGAACACACATAGATTCATTTTCATATTCTTTTTCACCATAAGTTACTAGAAGATATTGAATATAGTTCCTTGCGCTATACAGTATGAACTTGTTGTTTGGTCATAGTTTTAATGTTAAAATTCCCTAAGAAGACAATAAAACCATGTTTTTTTTCATCAACACAGGAACCACAGGGCTGTCCATAACAGGCAACATTCAAAATATGGAAATGAATTGTATATCCTTATGCAAATATTGCATGCTGGAATTTAGCCACTACATATATTATGTTACATTAATAAGTAAAACCACAGATTTGTAAGTTTAAACAAAGTGCGGCACTAAAACAACCACCCTGCTGCTTTGGGGTGTATTTTCACTCCTCTGACAAATGGCTGAAAACAGCGTCACTGAAAATGAGTGTTTAGATAGGATGTGTCACTTTTTTTTAACTTCTAATTTCATAAGAAAGCTAACTCCTTCCATTTCTCTCCTCAAATATGAAACTTAGAAACATTCTGCCTTAATTATTTCTTCTGTTGTATCCCTTGCTAGCAAATTCTTTTGGAATAGATTTGTGATATTAATTACCTTTATAAATGGAGTCACTGTTTTGCCTAAACACTTCATTTTTAATTCCCTCCTGTAAGGAGGATTTTTATAATTCCCCACCAAAATATCTTGGCACAGTTTTATTTTTCAGTTGGTAGTGTATTTCTTGGACTAGAAGGAAGAGCAGGCAACAGCTCAGCTTCTTTTGGGGAGGAGGGCGGGTGACTTTGCCCCAGAGTAAAGACATCCTCAGGGCAGCTCAGCCTAGGTTATGTGGTTGGAAATTAAGCTTGGACCACAGAGTAAAAAGAGTCTGTGAATGGGAAATAAATACACCTTAAGTTAATGGTTTCAAACCCGGGGTCTGCAGATGTGACTTGTTTGTCTCTCACAATGTTTAGAAATTGTTTGATTAGTTTAAAATGGGAGACTTCAGATAAAAATACACAATTGTAGCTTCTCTTGAAAACGAGACAGCCGTGGCTCAGTTCTGGCCCGTCACATGCTGCTAGAGCTGACCAGCTGCTGCCCCCTTGAGACGGGGTGTCTGTGTTGACACTGCCCTCAGTGCGATGGTTTATTTCAGCCACCTGGCCACTGGAGGAATGCGTGTTTGGAATATGTGCTCTAGGTTACATAAAATTGAGAAAGATTTCATCATAGAGGGAAGTTAGACTTAGGAAGAAGAGACGATCTTAGGTTTTTGTTGTAAGGAAATAGAACAAGTTCAGAAATGGAAAGTTAAATACAGCAACTGGTTGTATCCCATTATTATAGGCCCCCTGGCACAGGGAAAGGTCAGGTTGTGTCAAGTGAAACTTTTAAATAAAAATGCAAGTGATGTTTTTTGTGCTATACTTTCCAGTTACAAAGTCATTGCCTTGATTCAAATGAATTTCACTGGAAGTCTTGGCTAGCGGAACAGAGGAAGAGTAGTCGATAGAAGTGAAAGATTTCACAAGAAGGCTGGAACCCCCCAAAGGGCTACAGAAAACAACAGTGATCGTGACAACAATGTCTTGACATTGTGGAGCAATAACTGCGTGTTGGACATTGCTCTAAGGGCTTGATCTGAGTGATGTCACATTACATTTTAGTTTCCTATTTGCTACATTATCTTTCTTTTCTTCTTGAAGCTGCCCCGAACCTTCTACATCCCAGGCATGAGGTGAGTGCTCCCGTTTGCTGTACCTTAGGATGGCACTACTCTTGGGCTATTCCTGGTCCTAAAAGGGCCCAGATGTTCTTTCTTGCCTGCATTTCCCTGATTGTACCCCAAGCCTGTCCTCGCTCGGGCCTTTTCCTGTCATGGTCTGTGTGTCTTTTACTATTGGAATCAGACTTCTCACCACAGCAAGAAATACTCCCTTTCTAGGGCAGAGAAGAGGGAGAATCAGCCAAGACAAGGCAACAAGTGTGGTAGGAAGAGAGGGAGATAAGATGGGCCGCACTAAGGACAGATAATTGGGGGCAGACGAGGAACAGCCATCGCCCACCCTCTCCGCCCACAACATCATCAAAATCAACAGCAGACCCAGCAGGAAGAGCAGCACCTAGAAAAGGCCCCGAGTTCCTGCCCAGATGGATTATGAGTTTGATGATTGTTGGAGAGTGAAATAAACCAACTCAGCAGAGCTACGTTCAGGTAGAGTCCAGATATACCAATGGGGGACAGTTTAAATAAAATGTGTACCTTCATGGAATAGAATGTTTATGAAAGTTTTAATGAAATGGATCAATACCATATCAGATGAAGAAAAAGCAAAAATTAAAATTATATATAAAAACATAGTTAGGAGTTAAAGTACTGTTTTACTTATTTATTTAGTTTTTTTCCCTTGACGGAGGCCCTGGGGATTGAACCCAAGCACATGCTCTACCACTGAGCTATACCTCCCACCCCCTAAAATACTGTTTTTGATTTTTAGTTGATTAAAATATTATGTAAATATATTTAAAAAGTTAGAAGAAATGTGGCAAAATAGTAATGATTCTGGATTTCCAAAAATTTTCTGGTGATCATAAAGTACTTACATCATCAAAAGAAGATAAAATAAACAACAAGTTTCTACTGTACAGCACAAGGGACTATATTCAGTATCTTCTAGTAACTTATAATGAAAATATGAAAACAAATATATGTATGTGTAAATATGACTGAAACATGATGCAGTCCACCAGAAATTGACACACTGTAAACTGACTATACTTCAATTTTCAAAAAAATGGAAAAAAAAGACTAAATAATTAAAAACAAAGGGGAAAAAATTAAAATCAAGCTGAGAATGTACTTACTGAGTTGTAATTCCATGAAAGAAACTAAAAACTTATACTCCAGTTACAGATGTTACCATCTCCAGATTTCAGAAACGTTTTCCAGTCATCTCAGGGGACGGAGCCAGCGTGGACAGATGGCTTAGCAGAACCCACTCCCAGTGCTGGAAAAGAAACTCAAAGTACATGCTGTCGGGGGTGGGGGTGGGGTGGAGCTCAAGTGGCAGAGCGCAAGCTTAGCGTGCATGAGGTCCTGGGTTCAATCCCCAGTGCCTCCATTAAAACAAGTAATAATAATTAAATAAATAAACCTAGTTATTTCACTCCAAAAATAAAAATAAAATGGACATTAAAAAAAAGTATATTTGTACTGATGCCACGTTTGTAATATGAACCTTGAGCAGAGAAGGATGGCCTATCATATTTCCCCTACTGCAGCTCTAAAGCCTGTTGGCCCCCACTTCTTTTTAAGTAAATGATCCAGAGCATCTAAGAAGGTTTATCAGTTTGCTGGGGCTGCCATAACCAGGTACCAGGTTGAGTGGCTTAAGCAGCAGACTCACAATTTATTTCCTCACAATTCTGGAGGCTGGAAGTCTGAGATCCAGGCATCTGTGGGGCTGGATTCTTCTGGGGTCTCCCTCATTGGCTTTGGGTGGCTGCCTTCTTGATGTGTCCTTAAATGGTTGTTCCTCTGTTGTGTCTCTGTGTCTGAATCTCTTGTTATAAGGACACCAGTGAGATTGCATTAGGACCCACTCTAATGAACTCATTTTAGCTTCACTACCTCTATAAAGACCTAACTCCAAAAACAGTTATATTCTGAGGCATTGGAGGTTAGGACTTCAACATGAGTTTGGGGCTGACACAGTGCAGCCCACAGCAGAAGGGGAGGTGCTGGCTGGAGAAGGCAGCTCGTTGAGTGTGGCAATATTTATCAAGACACTTGAGTGATTATCCTTGAATCAGAAGGACGGATGTGAGGTTGCTTGGGTACTAGTCAGAAAAGTGGCGTGACTAGAAAGGGGAACAGCTTTCATGTAGAACTTCTAAAACGGTCGATAGCTGTGTTTTCAGAAACTTTTGGCCAGTTGGCTCTATTTAAATTTTGTAGGATTAAAGAAAACCATTTTAAGGCCAACCTCTAGATAGGACTGTCCAATGGTGTCAAGAAAACTTACTTGAACGATTATTAGAACCAAGGAAGGTAAGAAAATAGCAGATCTGTTGAATATCCTAAATGACCTTTTTCATACTTCCTTTTATTTAATATACAAATTGCACCATGTCTACCTGGGGAATCTACTATAAAGCCAACGGACACCACCAGCCAACAGCTGCCTTCAAAGAACTCGCATCTGAGTGAAGGCAAAGCAGCCCCGTGCTTCCTGGCAAGTCTCTGCACTGCCTGTAGTGGACCATGAAGTCGGGTCCCAGGAAGGTCAAATAAAAAATGAGGACAAGGTAGCAATAACAAACAACAACAAGACAAACTCCAACCCGCCTTGGCTTTTTCTGCAGTTGGAGAGTTCTGAATTTGAGTCACAGGTTTCTCCATTTCATTTTGTAGCAGGCTCCAGTCCCACTTGGAACGGGGAAGGGCACAGATAATGAATAAATAATACCACCATATTCTGCCTCAGTAGAAAAACCTGCATGTGCAAGCAACAGTCCCTTCCTTGCTTCAGTATTAAACTGCTTAGTTGGACTACAGCAAATCTTTAAAAAAAAAAAAAATGCTTGGCATCCATTATCAGTATAAACGCAGAGGAAAGCAGTCAACATGAGCCAGTGACACTGGGTCAACTGTGACGTTCTCCTCCACTCTACTTCTCTTTACTGAGGCTTCATAGGAATTATATTTTGCAGCAGCTCTGAGGCACAGAAAGTTTAAATGATGCTATGAACTGAATTATGTCCCCAAATTCATATGTGGAAGCCCTGTCCTCCAGTATCTGGAGAGAGGACCTCTGGGAGGCAACTAAGGTGAAATGAGATCATGGGGTGGAGCCCTGATCTAATAGGATTAGTGTCCTCACAAGGAGAGACCAGAGAGCTTGCTCTCTTCTTGCCGTGTGAGGACACAGCAAGGAGGCAGCCTTCTGAAAGCCAGGACCCAGAAAGCCAGAACCTGGATCAGCTGGCAGCCTGACTTTGGGCTTCCCTGACTCCACAGCGGCGAGAAAATAACTCGTCCAGGCCCCGGTCTGTGGTGCGGCAGGCCAAGCTGACTGACACAAAGGACCGTCTAAACACCAGACTGGCTCCTTTTCGACCCCCAAGCCTGCACCTTAATTCCTTCTTCATGACCTTGTTTTCTGAAGAAATTCCACCCAATCCACCCTGCAAAAGAAGCCCCTTCTCTTTCTTTGTCAGAGCTTGTTTAGGACAGCATTTATTGCCATTTGCAGCAACATGGATGGACCTAGAGATTATCATACTAAGTGGAGTAAATCAGACAGAGAAAGACAAATACATAATGTTGCTTATATGTGGAATCCAAAAAAAAAAAAAGATAGTTTTATTACAAGACAGAAATAGACTCACGGACATAGGAAAAAACTGTGGTTACCACGGGGGAAGTGGGAGTGGGTGGGCTAGATTAGGAGTTGGGGATTAACAGATACACATTACTATATATAAAACAGATAAACAACAAGGACCTCCTGTGCAGCACAGGGAACTATATTCAGTTTCTTATAATGAGCTGTAATGGAAAAGAGTCTGAAAAAGGTGTACGAATATGTATAGCTCAGTCACTTTGCTGGACACCTGACACTAACACTGTAAGTTGACTACACTTCAATAAAAACAAGAATTTGTTTTTAAAAGAGCATGTACCCAGTCTGAAGGTATTCGGCTTATTCACGTGCTTGCTGATTTTCACCGGCACTAGCACGGAGGGTTCATGACACAGGGACCCGTCTCTCTCCTGCTCTCTGTCCCTCCCCACTGCAGGGCAGAGGCAGAGGCAGTACAGGGAAATGCTGCTTCACTACAGCTCAGCCCATTTTGATGAGCAGAGGGCCTGAGGACTTTTTGTTTAGTTTTCCAGTCACAACCAAGAACATTTATTAAGTGAAGACAGTGGCAAATATTTCAAAACATAGGTTAGGCAATTAACTTATGAATTCACTAAGTCAGGGCTCTCCTGCATTGATTCCCAGTTCATTCAACATAGGCTCAGACTGGGTAGGAAAGAAAATCTGCTCAGAGTCAAGTCATGGGTGAATTAATAGATGATGGTGGTGAACAGGCAAGTACATGACAACTTACTGTTGGTCGTGAAAGGGGTTCAGAGCTTGGATCCCGGAATTTTGTTCTCCAATTCCGATTTTGCTGTAACTGGTTGTGCAACCTCGAGCTAATCACTCACCACCTTCCACACTGGGGTTTTGTCTTTAGTGAGGCGGGGCTCCACCAGGACCTGCCCTCCGCATGTCAAGGGGCTGAGGCGCCAGTGGGGAGGCTAAAACAAGAAAGTAGAGTTTTTATGTCTTATAACAGTTTAATCCAGAAGAAAAGACAGTCTCTTCAGCAAATGGTGTTGGGAAAACTGGATAGCAGCATGTAAATCAATAAAGTTAGAACACTCCCATACACCTAATTAAACTTAAAAGCTTTTGCACAGCAAAGGAAACCATAAGCAAAACAAAACCACCACCACCACCTACAGAATGGGAGAAAAATATTTCCAAGTGATGCAACTGACAAAGGTTTAATCTCCAGAATATATAAAAAGCTTATACACTTTAATAACAACAACAAAAAAACCGAACAACCCAATCCAAAAATGGGCAGAAGACCTAAATAAAGCAATTCTCCAAGGAAGACATGCAAATGGTCAATAAGCACATGAAAAAAGTGCTCGGTATCACTAATTATCCAAGAAATGCAAATCAATACTACAATGAGGTATCACCTCACACGGGTCAGAATAGCCATCATTCAAAAGTCCACAAATGATAAATGCTGGAGAGGGTGTGGAGACAAGGGAACCCTCCTACACTGTTGGTGAGAATGCAGTTTGGTGCTGCCATTATGGAAAACAATATGGAGATTCCTCAAAAGACTAAAAATAGACTTACCCTATGATCCAGCAATCCCACTTCTGGGCATGTAACTGGAGGCAACTCTAAATCAAAAAGACACCTGCACCCCAATGCTCATAGCAGCACCATTTACAATAGCCAGGACATGGAAACAACCTAAATGTCCATTGACAGATGACTGGGTAAAGAAGCTGTGGTATATTTATACAATGAAATACTACTCGGCTATAAAAAGAATGAAATAATGCCATTTGTAGCAACATGGAAGGACCTAGAGATTTCATACTAAGTGAAGTCAGCCAGAAAGAGAAAGAAAAATGTATTATATATCTTACATGTGGAATTCCAAAAAATGACACACACACACACACAACATTTTTTAAATGAAACAAATGAATTTATTTACAAAACAGAAACAGACTCACAGACATAAAACAAACTTATGGTTACCAAAGGGGAAAGGGGAGGGGAGGGATAAATTAGGAGTTCGGGATTAGCAGAAATTACTATATACAAAATAGATAAACAACAAGGTCCTACTGTACAGCACAGGGAACTACATTCCATAGCTTGTAATAACCTGTAATTAAAAAGAATATGTAAAAAAAAAAAAAATCAGAGGGACATGACTTCCTCTTTCTCAGACTGTGTCATTTATCTTTATAAAATGGGGTAAACATACCTATATTCTTATGGACTGAATGTTTGTGTCTCCCCAAAATTCATATGCTGCAATCCTTACCCCCAGTGTGATGGTATTAAGTGGGGTCTTGGGAAGGAATGAGGTCATAAGGGTGGAGCCTACACGAATGGCATTCATGCCCTTATGAAAGGAACCCCAGAGAGCCCTTTCAGTCTCTGCCCTGTGAGGGTACAACTACCAACCGCAACCTGGGAGAGGCGCTCGCTTGCGAGGACTCCACCATGCTAGCACCCCAGTCTCAGACTTCCAGCTTCCAGAACTGTCTAAGCTAACTAGCATATGGTATTCTGAGCAGCCTGAACTGACGGAGACATACATTACTTGGGTTCTTGTGAAAATTGAATAATATGCTGTATGTAAGACTCCTGGCACCACTGAACATCAGCTATTATTGTTACTGGGTTCAAAATTAACCTCATAAAACTCTCTCACTTAAGATTTTCCCTGTTGGCTCCATCTATCTCAGCCTTATGCAATGAAATAATTTTTATTAAGCAAATTGTTTTAACATAAGCTGAGTTTCAACTAATTTGTAGATTAAATTGGTCAAGTATTTGAACCTTGCTGAGATAGTTTCCTTATCTGCTAAAGAAGTTGTCCTATTTGATTTTTAAGATCCTGTTTAGTTCTATAATTATTTTTATCATTCAATTTAAAGTTTTTATTTTTTTAGGTTTTTATTTTAATGGAGGTACTGGGAACTCAACCCAGGACCTCTTCCACACTAAGCATGAGCTCTACCTCTGAGCTAAACCCACCCCACCCTATTATTCAATTTATATATTAAAAAAACAGTTTAAACTGTGAATCACAGTATTTAAACTGTGTCTGAATATGTCTTACCTACCAATTTACAGATTGAAAAATATATACATTTATTCATATTTTTAATACTCAAATGATTAGATACAGTTTCTCCATTAAATACCAACAACTGTATTTTAAATGATAAATGTAGCCCTTTATTTCATTTTATTATTTAAGATATCTAAGTTATATTTTTATGCTGTGTTGGAAATGGGAAATAACTGACAAGTTTAGAATTTTCCAACATTCAATTGTAGTATCATGAAAATGACTTAATTGTGCACAGTTATTTCACATTAATGCAAAGTTCTCAGAGTAAATCTTATTCCTTACCACTGTCCCATTTTTATTAACATGTACCCTTCTGTAACCCAGCAGTTCTCAGTGTGTGGTCAGAGGACTCCTGGGGTCCTGGAGACCCTTTTAGGGGGGTCTGTGAGGTCCTCTCTTTTCCAACTATGTATCTGTGTGAGGCCGCATTTTCTCCCTATAATTCAACCCAAAACATCATAGTGCAGTAGATTGAATGCAGATATGAGAAGCCAGCTGTCTTCTGTTAAACCAGACAGCAGAGAAAGATTTATAAAACTGTAAAACAGGGCCACTCTTCTCAATGTTTTTTTTTTGTTTTAGAAAACATAAGTTATTTTTTGTAAAATACTTGTGTTATTTAAATTAACATGCAGTGGGTTTACTATTGTTACTTTAAAGTGAATTAATAAATGGTTTAAAATATTCTCAATTTTAATTTCTCGTACTGCTAAATATAATCGACAGAACCACATCTCCTTGGGGACTTTACATTTTTAAGTGTGAAGTGTCCTGAAACCAAAACCTTGAAAACTTTATGTTGGGAACTTTCTGCTCCAGCAGAAACATATACCACATTGTAAATGGCTTTCACACTGGATGGAAAGAAGTGAAAATTGTACAATGAAGAGCTCTCCGCCACATTTAAGCTCCCTAGCGTGGTGTGGTATGCAGCTGATCTAGGCCAATGGTTCTCAAACTTGAAGACATCACAATCACCTGCAGGGCTCATTCTACCAGATGTTCCAGTGCCGTAGATTTCAGTGGCTCTGAATCTGTGTTTCTAACAAGTTCCCAGGCGGTGCTGACTCTGCTGGCCTAGAGCCCTCCCTTTGAGAACCCCTGGTCTAGGTCAATGCTTCCAGGATTTTATTCCAAACTATTTTGCCAACTCCATAAAGTAAACTAATTTTTGTCTGAAACATCAGTTAGAAACAAAAATGTTGTGGGTGTTTGTAGGAGACTGTCGTTCACGGATCCTTGACAATGGGGGTCACAAATGGAATGGTAAGGGAAAGGAGAATTTCTGTCCATTCAGATGGATGAAAGCTATCCAGGTAAGCGGTGGGATGACAGGCGATGCCACCAAATCCCCCTCACTTCCAACAGGCGTTTCCTTTGGGGAGATTTGTGTTTTGGTAACATTCTTTTTATTTCAATTTTAAAACACTGTTGTTGAGTTTTTAAAAGACGTAAACATATGTACTGTGTTGAATAGCACCTCCCGGCCCCTAAATTCATCTCCTTCCCAGAACCTCAGAATGTGATCTTATTTGCCTACAGGGTCATTGCAGATGTAATTAGTCAAATTAAGATGAGGTCATACTGGAATAGAGGGAGCCCTTAATCCAATAGGAGTGGCATCCTCAAAGAAGAGAAGTGATGCAGAGACAGACACGCACAGAGAAGGGAATGCCACGTGGAGGCAGACACAGAGGGAAGACTGCCACGTGGAGACATAACAGAGGCTGGAATTACCAGCTGCAGGCTGAGGAACAGATAGGGTTGCGGGCAACCCCAGAAGTCAGGAGAATGCCTTAGAACATATTCTCAGCTCCCAAGAAGGAACCAACCGACGCCTTGCTGACACCTTGATTTTGGGCTTCTGGCTTCTTGAACTGTGAAGAGAATACATTCCTATTGTTTTAAGTCACCCAGTTTGTGCTAATTTGTTACAACAGCCTTCAGAAACGAATACAAGTATCAAGACAGCAATGAAACAAGACTCATGCATCAGACACCGTGTGCCACCTCGCACCTCCTGACCCACGTGTTTCTTGTTCCTGCCCCTGCTCCTGCCAGCAGGCCTGCAAGGGCCCCGATCACCTTCGTGCCTCACCAGTACTTCCCAGCTTCTGTCCTAGGGGCTCCTTGTGCCTGCTGCCAAGTGGCCCGGCTCAGCACCCAGTGCATGCTCAGCCCCAAGGGTGGGACCCTTAATGTCTCTTGGGACAAGCCTTTGAATGGTGCTCTGGATACTGGGCTCAGTGAGTAAATTCTTCCCTCTTTCTGCCCGTGAAACATGATCCTGAAATGTAGATTATGTAGCTTTTCAGAGATTGTTCTGTGAGCTTGAACAGTCCATCCCCACTCTTAGTGGCCAGTGTGGTAACACACTTTGACAGTGGCCTCTCCTACCCTGCCTCTTCCTCCTCTCCCTCACTCCCACTTTCCTGGGAGTGCATTATCTATTATCTTTATTTGTTGGTAGGAGGGGAGAGGTAATTAGGTTTGTTTATTTATTTATTATTAGTATTTTTTTAAATGGAGGTACTGGGGCTTGAACCCAGGACCTTGAGCATGCTGAGTATGTGCTCTGCCACTGAGCTGTACCTTCCCCTCCCCGCCCTGCATTACCTTTTAAAGCAGAAGCACAAAGCCCTTGCTTTGGGTTCTACTCTCTGGGGAACCCAGGGTAGAACGGGCCTGAAGCAGAGCTCTGTTGACATTTCAGAAACATATTAGTAAAAATTAAAGTAGTAATACTAACATGGTAAGAATATTTAAGTATTTTAAAAATGTTAAGAAAATGTTAGCCAGTTTCTAGTTAACCTTCCTGAAAGGATATATATATCCATATACGCCCCTATTTACTTACATAAATTGGATCACACTATACTTTTTTCATAAGACCTCCAGAGCGACCTATTTTTAATTCCTGCAAAGCATTCCAGTGTATGCTACACTATATTTTATTTTATTTAACTAGTGTTCTGGTTGATGGACATGTGAGCTGTTTCCAATATTTTGCTATTTCAAACAATACTGCAGTGATCATCTTTGTAAACAGGTCCTGGTGGACTTCTGCAAGTATTTAGCAGTGTAAACTCCTGCCAGTAGAATTTGTAGGCAGAAGCTAGCGAGCAAGCGAGCCTGTGGACGCAGTCCAGTCAAGACATCCTCCTGGGACCCCGTGCAGGAGAGAAGGCTGGAACGTGGACCCGGAGAGCCAACAGAAAACATCCAGTGCAGTCAGGAGCATGTTTGACTGCAAGCAAGAGAAAACCAGGCCAACACGCCTTCAACACAGGGCTCCATTTCCCTTATGTATGGCAAGTTCTGGAGGTGAGCCAAGCAGGCCAGGGGCAGGCTGTCCAGGAGGTTGCCAAGTTCCAAATGGCTCTCACTTCCTGCTCTAGCATCCACAGCACTGGGCTTTGGTCCTCAGGGTTTTAATCTGGCCGCTGGACGTTGAGGTAGGTTGTTCTTATTTCAAGGCTGAGAAGGGGAGAAGGGAGAGTCTACAGGCAAAGGCTGCAGATGCAGGCAAGCATCTCTCTCTTTTCAGTTCAGATAGACATCGGTCGGGTCCATCTTTGTGCAACACAGTCTAGAAATGTCCATCTCACTGGAGAGCTTGGAAGAGTCAATAACCCTACACCATCTCTAGGACAGATGCCTCGTTGAAAAGTATCTCCTTAGCTGGGACTGCCATTCTGTAATACTTCACTAACTAAGAAACAGTCAACTGTATTTTGTAGATGTAGGGTTCTGAAGCTCAGAGGCTTCTCAGGAAGTAGCCGGCAGCCGGCTAGTGGCTCCAGCTAATGGAGCGCTTGCTTCATTTCAAGGATGACGGGGTGGTGACGTTGCTGCTTCCCTGGAGATGCTGAGTTTCCACTAGTGCTCTGGTCATTGGCTCTTCCAAATAAACTATAGTAACTTCCACTGCACAATATTCACTCCACTATTCTCTGCACAAATGGCGTCCAATTCAATGGTGGCCCCTGGGGCTGACTCATCAGAGGTAGGGGTGGTGGGCTGCAGCAGCGGAGGGTCCAGTTCCTTTGCCACCTTCCCCAGAGGCTCTGACGTGGCTGAAATCCAGATCCGAGTGGGAAGTCACGAGGGGCGCGAAGGTCAGGCCGCCTCCCGCACCCGCTCACGGCGGAAAGCAGGGAGGTGCCTGCAGCGGGTTCAGGTGAGTCCCTTCGGAAC
The DNA here is from genome assembly GCF_009834535.1 of Camelus ferus. NCBI lineage: Eukaryota > Metazoa > Chordata > Mammalia > Artiodactyla > Camelidae > Camelus > Camelus ferus. The sequence continues at coordinate 4,427,833 of NC_045702.1, read as the reverse complement.
AGCTCTCCCTCGGTCTTTTCCTTCCCGCCCCGCGCGGAACATCTGCAGAGTGACAAGGCCAGCCTAGCTGCAGGCGCATCTAAGCGCAGGAGCATTTCTGCTCTCCAGCCTCTGCCGGAGGGGAGGGCAAGGGGGTGGGGGTTATGAATGACACAAGGGAACCAACCTACAGAGTCTGCTACAAGTAAAACGCGGAGTAAATAGACGTGATTTCCCGTCCCTAAAGGATAAACGCTAATAGCATTTTCTTGCTGTTCTTTCTGGGGGGAAAAAAAACCAACACACCCACACAAAACTTTAAAGCATACATTATTATTGTAGATGCATTTCTATGTTTAAAAAATTGTTAGACAAATGGGATCAAGCTGTTTTGCATTTTGTGCTATTCATTTAATAATATATCTTTAAGCGTTGCTAAATTTGCATATACAGATCTACTTTATGGAATAAACGTACCATGCATGAAGTTATCTAACCAGCACCATATTGCTGGATAACCTGCTGGTATGCGGGGTTTGACTGTTAAAAGGAACATTCTGGTGCAATTTTGATAACTGTTGCCCAGTTGCTCTTCCAGGAGGTCACCCAAGGCTGTAGTCCCTGTTCCCCACAACGCCGCCGGATGTTAAGGGCTTACATTCCTGCCAGGTTGGTAGGTAAGTGAGTGTAACTGTGTCAGTCACTTGTACGTCTTTAATAATGGTGGAGGTTAAGCATTTTCTAAATGTTGTGCTTTTGCCTCCCCCCCACTAAATACCAATGCTAGAATGAAACTCCATGACCACGGAATTTTTGCATTCTGTTCACTGCTTTTACCCCCAGAGCCGAGACAAGTGCTTGATGTGTAGTAAGCACTGAGTAAATATTTATTAGGTAAATGAATGGACATTTGCTTTACAAACCCTTTATGTAGTTTTTCTTTTGCTTTGTTTATTTATTTTTAAATTATTTCCCCCTAACAGAGGCAGTGGGGGTTGAACCTAGGACCTCCTGCACGCCAAGCACATGCTCCCCCACCTCTCCTTTGTGTATTTCCTATGGAATTCTGTTCTTCTTCCTGTTGGTATACTTCCAAGCACCCAAACTCATCTATATTTAAATGACCAGAAATTTTCTATTTCCATCTCAAACATCTTCGGAGCTCCTAAATAGTTAACTATCTCTTTGAGAGGCACGTGTAAACTATAAATGACAGATGACTCAGCTATAGAAAGCTTAAACAATAATGAGATGGACAGTTTCATAACAAGGAGTCGTGAGTGGGGCTACCTCCAGGGTGATCAGTGCAGTGACTCAACAGAGCTGGAGAAATAAACCTCCCAGACATCAGACAACACTACAGAGTTACAGTAATCAAAACAGCATGGTATTGGCACAAAAATAGACATACAGATCAATGGAACAGAATAGAGAGCCCAGAAAGACACCTACAGACTTACAGTCAATTAATCTTCAACAAAGGAGGCAAGCATACACAATGGAGAAAAGACAGTCTCTTCAGCAAGTGGTGCTGGGAAAACTGGACAGCTGCATGTAAATCAATGAAGTGAGAACACTCCCTCACTCCATAAACAAAAATAAACTCAAAATGGCTTAAAGACTTAAATATAAAACAAGACACAATAAACCTCCTAGAAGAAAACATAGGCAAAACATTTTCTGACATAAATCTTAGCAATGTTCTCCTAGGGCAATCTATTAAGGCAATAGAAATAAGAGCAAAAATAAACAAATTGGATCTAATTAAACTTATAAGCTTTTCACACCAAAGGAAACCATAAGCAAAACAAAATGACAACTTACAGAATGGGAGAAAATATTTGCAAATGATGCAACTGACAGAATATATAAACAGCTCATACAACTTAATAACAACAACAGAAAAACAACCTAATCCAAAAATGGGCAGAAGATCTAAACAAGCAATTCTCCAGTGAAGCCATACAAACAGCCAATAGGCACATAAAAAAAATGCTCAATATTGCTAATTATCAGAGAAGCACAAATCAAAACTTCAATGAGGTATCACATCACACCAGTCAGAATGGCCATCGTTCAAAAGTCCACAAATGATAAATGCTGGAGAGGGTGTGGAGAAAAGGGAACCCTCCTACACTGTTGGTAGGAATGTAGTTTGGTGCAGCCATTATGGAAAACAGTATGGAGGTTCCTCAAAAGACTAAAAATAGACTTACCATATGATCCAGCAATCTTACTCCTGGGCATATATCTCGAGGGAACTCTAATTTGAAAAGATACATGAACCCCAATGTTCACAGCAGCACTGTATACAATAGCCAAGACTTGGAAATGACCTAAAAGTCTATTGACAGAGGACTGGATGAAGAAGCTGTGGTATATTTATACAATGGAATACTACCCAGCCATAAAAAGAATAAAATGATGCTATTTGTAGCAACATAGATAGACCTACACATCATCATTCTAAGTGAAGTCAGCCAGAAAGAGAAAGAAAAATACCATATGATATCACTCATATGTGGAATTTAAAAAAAGAAAAGAAAAGAAAAGAAAAAAGAAGACACTAATGAACTTACCTACAAAACAGAAACAGACTTACAGACACAGTAAACAAACTTACGGTTACCAAGAGGAAAGGGGGTGGGAAGGGATAAATTAGGAGTTCGAGATTTGTAAATATTAACTACTATATATAAAATAGATAAACAACAAGTTTCTTCTGTATAGCACAGGGAATTATATTCAATATCTTGTAGTAACCTATAATGAAAAAGAATATGAAAACAAATACATGTATGTATATGTATGACTGAAACATTATTCTGTGCACCAGAAATTGACACACTGTAACTGACTATACTTCGATAAAACAAAAACAAAGTGAAAACAAAACAGAAAACACTGTCACCAAGAACCTGGGAACTGTGGTCACTTTTCTCTGAGGTCCTCAGTGCTCAGCTGGGCTCCCTCCAGTCATCACATCCTCACATGGGAAGATCCAGAGGAAGAGAAAGGGTTATTGTTTCCTTGTGTCTATTTTAAGAGATAAGAAACTTTCCCCAGAAGCACCTTCAGCAGATTTCTCTCTCACAGCCTCGAGCCACGTGCCTTTTCTTAATACAGTCACTGAGACTAGGAACCTAATTATCATGATTTGCTTAGGTTATTCAGGATTTCCCTTTCAGGAGGTAAGTGGGGCCAGAATTTAGTGAAGTACATAACCAGAAGGAAAGAATGGAGACCTGAACCCAACAAAGTCATACTGATAAAAAAGAAAGATGGGGGCTGGGAACGAAACCTATAGTGTCTTCCGCAGTCTTCACATCCAACCCAACCACCATATTTTAGGGGTTTCTCATGTCCTGGACTGTGTGATGCTTTCTACCTCTACAACCACCGTTCTGGATATATATAGATATATATCTATATATATAGTGTGTAGTCAGTTCATTGTAGTGTAGTCAGTTCACAATGTTGTGTCAATCTCTGGTGTACAGCATCATGTTTCAATCATCCAAATACACACACATATTCCTTTTCATATTCTTTTTCATTATAGGTTAGTACAAGATCATTCTGGTTATCCTTTGAGTGTTAACAAGCCAACTAAAAACTTGATAGCTTAAAGGAGCAATTATTGTTCTGGGTCAATTGTGTATCCCTCAAATTCATATGCTGAAGTCCTAAACCCCAGTATCTCAGAATGGGGCCTGACTGGGAATAAGCTCTTAATAGATGTAATCAAGTTAAACTGAGGTCACAAGAGTGGGCCCTAATCCAGTATCACTGGTGTCGTATTACAAGGGGGACATTTGGACACAGAGACATGCAGAGACAGAAGATGATGCGACAGGTGGAGAAGACAGCTGTCTAGGAGCCAAGGGGAGGGGCCTGGAACAGATTTTCCCTCACAGTCCTCAACTGGAACCAACCCTGCTGACATCTCGGCTTTTGACTCCTCTGCCCAGTCTGTTAGTAACAGCAGTCCTTGGACGCTAATATAACTAGTATCTCTCCTGGCCTGTGGGTGGACTGGACTCAGCAGGGTGGTTCTTGCCCAGAATCGCTCAGAGAGCAGCTTGGGCTCAAGTCACCTGAAGGCTTGACGGGGTTGGTCTAAGCTGGCACACTGAGGGCTGTGGGCTGTCAGCTGGAGTCCTACACATGCCTCTTTGTGGTTGGCAGCTCAGTGCCAAGAGCAGTATTCCAAAAGGCAGGAAGTGGGAGTTGGCCAAGGCAGTTAAGGGTTTTGCCCGTTACTGGCAGTGTCCCTTCCACCACGTTGCATTAGTCAAAGCGATCGCATCGCCCCACCCAGCCTTGAGGGAGTGGAGAAAGAAACGGGACCTGAACGGTGTAGAAGAACATGCAGAACGGGAGAAACTACTGAGCTCATCTCGGAAAATACAATCCGCCACCCTCACAAGTCCCAGCTACAGTCCCTTTCTTTGACTTCGAGGCTCCCCCGTTTATTCTTCCAGTCTTCTCTGCACTACAGTCAGAATGATCTCTTCTAAATGCAAATGTGATCATTTCCCCTCTACTTTAAACACTTCACTGGCTCCCCATTGTGTTTAGGATAAAAATAAACTTTCTAACACAGACTTTGTTGGTCAGGTTCCTGGTGGAAAAGAAACAGAGTGCCCTCAAAGTGAGCCGTCTGAGGCAAGTTTAAGAGATGTACGTGCAGAACGGGGTCAGCAGGGTTTGGCAGCATTAGCCTTCAATCATGTGGCATTTCAAGGAAAATAAATACTTCCACATTCAAACATTCTCTCCTTCGAGTCTGACGCCAACTCAGTGACCTAGTCAGGAATCCCCACCCCAGTTTTAAAGCTGAAGAAGCTGAGGCTTAGAGCCGTTGTGTCTGGGTTGTCTAAGATCACCTGGTCATAAATACATGAGTCAGGAATTAAAACTGATCTTGTGGTCCCTCCACCGTGATTTGGGAGTCCTTCAAATGCACGCCTACCTTTTTTGGCTCTCCTTCCAAGTATTTCTCTATCCATTTTTTGAACAAGACAAGAAGGGAACTGGAGGGTGAAGACTGATGGCAGCATAGAGCATGTTTTCCAAAACTTTTGCCTCGCCATTCTGCTTAAAGCTATTATTAGGGTTTCATCGTTAATCAAAGGCGATGGAGCAGAGGTTCACGGGCTGTCACTTGTTGCTGCTGCTGTTCAATGTCTGTTTGAGTGTTTATAACAGGGTTGATACTATTCGGAACATTCATGGACAAATCTTGGCTTCTATCTTACTGCAGTGCTTGCAGCAGCGGGGTAAGCCCAAAGTGTTAGCTAATCCTAAATTATTTATCGTTGGCTTATAAAGTAGTCTTATTAATTATGTAAGAATTTGAGCCTGTCTAAAGTTTGGGGACATCATAATACTTAAAACAAAAAAAAAATGAACTCATGTCGTGGAGGGCTTATTAAACGGGAGACTTTGAGTATTGTTGAATTTCCCCAAATTTACTCCTCTTCTTACTCCCTCCCTGTGATCCTGTTCCCACTGGGGAATGCTGTCATTTCTCAGTCTATTTCTCTTACACAGAAATTACTTTCTTTCAGGTCTCCTTGGGGCTGAAAAAGGTAATTTTCTCCTCATCTTTCTCTGGGCCACTGCTATCATATAAAATTAAGAGTTCAACAGGAATGATAATACTGTAGCATTTTTCAAAAGAATTACTATGTAGAGCTTTCCTTACTTTTTTCAAATAAATATTTTTTGCTATAAGACCTATTCAGTTTCCAGGAAATTGATGGGTAAGACTGTCAAACTGACACAGTAAAAAAGGTTCTCCCAAGTTCTAGATTACAAACCACCCCTTTGTAATAGGAATGGCGGAAGAAAGAGGGGGTTAAAGGCTTCTCATATTTACTTTGTACCTTGACAGCTGCCTTAATTTTTATGCAATCAGCATGCCCTGCTTTTGTAATCAAGACTTTTTGAATAAAAAAGAAAAATTTCTCCATTGTTGAGTATCTGGGAAAACGTTATAACCATAACTTCAGTGTTAGCTATTATAGTATACTATTACAGGAGAGACTTTTTCAAAAAATAAAAATTGTTCCCCGCTGATACTATACAAAAAGAATCAGATCTTAAAGTAGGTGCAGATCCTAAATAAAGCAGAACCTCTTCCTCCTTGAATAGGCTAATACTTCCTAGACCCAAGAGCTATGAATTGCGAGGCAGCGTTTAAGAATGTTAACTGGGACCTCCTCCACAGTTTACTGTGGTCTTTGTCCTTCTCTCAGCCGGGGAGTATCTATCAGTAAGTTTGCAGTAGTCCAAAGGAGAAGGCCCTCAGGATTATCTCAAAAGCTTCAGAAAAAGCATTTGAAAAAATTAAACACCCATTCTTGATTTAAAAAATTTATAAAATTAGGAATAGAAATAAACTTCCTTAACCTGGTACCAAAAATCTGTAGCAGTATCCTAAGTGAGAGGTAAGTATCAGATGCAGTCTTTTAGGAAAGGGAGCATGACAAGGATCCAAGCCGCCCATCACGTCCAATACTGGCCATGGGATCGGGGACCTCGGCCAGCACAACAGGAGCGGAGCTGGATGTAAAAGACGTAAGAATAGGAAGAGGAGCATCAAGACTGTCACTATTGGAGATGACATTATCATCTCTGAAAAAGCCAACAAAATCGATCAACAAGCTACTGGAACTAATGAGAGGTTCAGCAATGATGCCAGGTTCAAGATCGACTTATGAAGAGAATTAGTGTATCAATCGAGGTACAACCAGGAGGCACAAACCACACGTAACTTCAACGGGGAGAGTTCAGTGCAGAGGATGGTTAAGCCACAATAGAAGAGCAAGCTGTGAAGGCGGGAAGAAAGCTCTAAGAGATGCCCTAAAAGACCAGCTTGGAGGGGGGCTTCAGTCCTCACTGAAGAAGGCATGGTTGTAGCCCACTGGATGGCAAAGTCCCTGGACTGCCCAGGCCAGATCTGGTCACAGTCTCCAGGCAAGCAGAAGAAACCGAGCGGGGCATGGCAAGCTGACGCCGGCGGGTGCACGCACGGGTGGGCCCAGAGCGGGTGCACACACGGGGAGCCAGGGGGCTGCTGCAGGCACGAAGCCCAGAGTGCCTGGTGTCATGTCATCTCCTGGGCTCTGGGAAACAACCTCCAGGATGTGGGCCAGCTGGTGCATAGGTGTCCAGAGAGGTCAGACGTGCAGAGAGCCTGCTATGAATACTGCTGAAACAGGGAGTTGGAGAGTTCAGAGGTCTCTCTAAATTGAGATTATAGAGTTGGAAGTCCAGAGAAGCCAAGACAGAGTTTCAACACAGGCTGGAGAAGAGATTGCTGCCCAGAGCCAGACCTCCAGGGATCTGCAGAGATTTCCCTTCAGCTGACCAGTGCATGCAGGCAAGACAACTGCCCAAGGCCAGGGAAAGAATTACCCAAAAGGAGCAAGCAGAAGAATTCAAGCCCACACAGGCCCAGGGATAGGCAGTGCCCCCACCAGCCAGGGAGGGGAGCACCATCGCGTAAGGGGCAGCAGGTAGAGAAGCCAGAGGTTGTCTTAGAAGTGGAGAAAAATCAGCCTGAGGCTGACGGCGGCTTTGGTCCTAACTGATAAAGCCTCAGAAGGCTCAAACTGTTCCCGAGTAACTTACCTGTGCCCCAGAACAAAGATCAAAAATATTAAAAAAAAAAAAAAAAAAAAACAAAAAACCAAAAAACCTATCGAGCACCAGGAAGGTAACATCCACAATATTTAGCATGGAATAAAGAATTACGAGGCATACAAAACAAAACAAAACAAAACACCAGGATAAGATGGCCAATAGTGAGGGAAAGTCACTTTACTGGTAACATAAGTGTGGTAGACAAGCACATTGAAAGAGTTAGTGTAACAGAATTCTGTACGTTCAAGAAGGTTGAGGAAAACAAAAGCGTGTTAAAAGAAATTTTAAAAGACTCAAAAAATGTAGAGAGATGAAAACTACAACGTCTGAGATGAGAAGCACACTGGGGGGGAGGATAAATAGATGAGACACCACAGGAAAAAAGATTAGTGAACTTGAAGACATTAATAGAAAGTATCCAAAATAAAACACAGAGTGAAAAACCTTTAAAAACTCAGTAACTGGGGCAACTTCAAGTGGCCTAATATGCATGGAAGTGGAGTCCTCAAGGAGAGGGAAGAGAGAAAGACACAAAAAATTTGAAGAAATAATGGCCAAAATTTTTCTGAATTTGACGAAAGCTGTAATCCTACAGACCCAAGAAGCACAATGAACACCAAGCAAAGGAAACAAAAGACCCCACATGCTGGGGAGTCGGGGCGCTGCTGGAAAGCAGAGGGTACCTCATAACAAAGACACAAAACTCTTGTAAAAGAATTTAAAAGCTGTGAGAGACAATGACACGGTATGTCCAAAGGAACAAAAGTAAGGATGACAGCTGATTCTTGTCAGAATTTCATTTTGAGACAATACGTTTTGCTTACTTTAATTTTTTAAAGCTGCTTTTTTTTTTTTTTTTTTCTTAATGGAGGCACCATGGATTGAACCTGGGACCTCAGGCATGCAAAACACACTCTACCACTGAGCTATACCCTGTCCCTTGTGCTCGCTTTGTAAAATGAGCTTTCTGTTTCTAAGAGCAGAAAGCATGCTGCCTGATGAGAGTATTTTATGTATCCTGGGCATACGGTCTGGTAAGTGATGCAGGAGACGCGCTTTATTTATTTTACCTTCTCCATCCCTACTGCACAGGAGGAAAGAAATGGTACATTTTCTGTCAATCATTTAGGAGAAATTCTTACTTATGGAAATGACACATTTGGCAATGATCCTTCAAGGGTAACAGAAATACTTAGTGAGGATAATAAAGATTCGTGTTTGGTAACTGTCTGCGTAGCCCCGCAGTGTCGTGTTTTACAGATATAACCTAAATGAGTTCTTCCCAATATCTGTGTTCCTTTTCTTGCCTAGCAACAGAATCCCTGGTTTTTCGCTGGAGACGTGGCTCTGAAATGACATTGCTCATCTCCTATTACAGCTAGGGTGTGTGGCTTCTGGAAACTGGCCTTTCTTTCTCCTTTCTTCTAACCAGTATACAGAGGAGAAGACAGGAGCTGAAGCAGCCACTTTGGACCCTTGAGGTCAACTTGGTGATGCTCAGCGGAGAACCTGGTAGAAGAAGCCGGCAGCCCCAACGCTACGGAGCGCCACACCTGCCTTGAGCCACCTACCAGGGATTCTACCTGAGACAGAAGTGAACCTCTGTCTACTTAAACCACTGTTTGCAGCACTTGCTCAGTCGCAGCTGAACCTAAACCTCTCTGCTACAAGCAGGTGTCATTAACTCTACTTCCCTGACACAGTAATCAAGTTCTAACACATGGAAAAGCTTAGATTTGAACCAAGTGTGCCTTGATATTTTCAGCAAATTACTCTTCTTACCATTAATGTTAAGAAAAATGGCAGCTGTGCTGTTAAAAGATTTGCAAAGGATACGAAATCAAAATGTCATTAGCCACTAAGAACTTTAACTGAAGCTCAGATAACTAAATATTTAAGAACACCTTAAGACTTAGCTTTTAAAGAGAATGTTTCCATTGGAATTGTGACATGAACTGAATTTTTTAAAAAAGACACAGAAGACACAGAAGAACCCACCCTAAGGGACCAACATTTTAATTTCAGAAGTGTTTTTGTCTCTTGTCATAAACACACAGTTTATGACAGGATTTAGGGAAAGAAAGAACACCTCCGTGCCTTACAGCTCTGGTTTTACAGGGCAGTCAACAATCCTGCAATAGGACACTTGTTGTTACCATTTCTAATAAGGAACTGAGGCTGAGTGACAGCCAAGGTCAAGGAGCAAAGGGCAGCCGAGGTTCATCTTGTGCACCGTCTCTGACCCCAAAGATGCTGCTTGCAGTGTGGGGCTGAGCGGGTCTCTGAAAGTTTCTCAGGAACGGACTGTGATGCGTGCAGGCTGTGGGGGTGGCTGGACAGCAAGAATTTAAACCTTTACTTTTATTTCTCAATCCACAGGATTATGTTCCCACTTGAAATTTCTTCTTTTATCTTTTGATGGGGTTCAGCATATGCCACCCCAAAATATGCTGCTTTGGCGCATTGACAACCATGCATGGAAGGCAGCTGAGACCTGGCAGGTGCAGGGAGGGCTTCCTAACCTCCCTCTTTGTACCTTAAAGCAAGTCATGAAGTTTGCCAGGAGAAAGGTGCTCTCCCTGCTCCAGGAAGAGAACAGTCACATCTCCAGAGACTGGGAGTCGATGCCAAACTGGGAGTCAGGACCCAGACAAACCAACCTGCTAAAACAACCCTCCCCTCCCATCAGTTTCCCATACATTTACTCCTCACTGCCCCGCAATTTACTGCCCTGAGGCCAAGCCCTTCTTTGTGTAAAAAAAGGTAAATAAGCTTTTGGGTCTAAGGACTTCTGCAGGTCTTAGTTTTCCTCTAGAAGATTCCTGTGTGCATGTAAAAATATTAAACGTATATACTCTTCTTCTGTTAACATATCATGCGTCAGCTTAATTCTTAGGCCAGCCATGGAACCTGAGAGAGTAGAAAAAATTTTTCTTCCCCTACACTTTACTAATGTTAGATGTCAGTGGAACACTTGCTTTATCTATGTAGAAATTATATTATTTTAGAGCTGTGTTTCATGGATAAACATAATGATAAAATATGAGGACGTCCCAGTGGGTTCTCCTCTGGGACGTTTACCCTCACTGTCCAGGGCTCTGAGCTGTTCAGACACAAGAAAAGGGGTCAGGAAGCAGCTCCACTGAGGGTCCAATACAATATCCTGCCATCGTAGGGCCACATGGTTCTCTCCCTTCTCTGGGCTCCCACCCCACTTAGGGGTCACAGCACATCTCTTGGAGCTATTTCCTTTTAAAGGACTGTGTGGTGGATCTCTCTAGATCCAGGCAGTTAGACTCCCCCCATGCCCTTCCCCCCAACAGATATTCCATAAAGACTTAGTGCTTGGCTATTTGACAGAAAGTGATGGTTCAATGTGTCAGAATCAACAAAAAAAGTCATCCACATGGTGGATTTCATTTTCCGTCACTGTGGACGTCCACATTGGTGGGAGAGAGCTGGATAAGGCCTTGTAGGACCCTAAACAGACCTGGCCCTTAACCTCTACGTGCCAGGACCAGAAGAGGCCCTTCAGACACATGACTCCATGTGGAACGTACGCATTATAACAATTACTGTAATAGCTAATTTTTATTGTGCGATTATGTGTCAGGTGCTGTTCTCAGCAGGACTGGCTACATAATTAGCAGGCCCAGCACAAAAGGAAAATATGCAGCCCCTTTTTCAAAAAGCAGGGGGAGAGCGGTGTTGAAAGTGCTAAGGTATCTGGCATTTTCCTTTCTTCTGTGGTCTGTCTCTGGACGTGTCCTGATGGTTTTAATTTTCTATTTAATGTCACTGTCCCTGGGGTGTGTAGACCCTCCCAGGTGCCTGGGGGCCCTGTCCTGCCAGTCAGTGTGTACACCCACATCTACCAGCCGCTGAATCCCCCTCTCCCAGGAACCAAATCAAAGCACCGCCCTGGCTGGGTGCGGGGCAGCCTACATCAAACACTGGGCAGATAGGTGACCCCCAGGGCTTTACAGTCTCTGCCTGGACATGCTGGGCGCCTGATCAGGACAGAGTACTGCCAGGAGGGGCAGGACTGACATGGGGGCACACACGCTGGCCACTGGGTGAACCCTGGGGCAGAGGCGCCAGGAATCCGCCCCAGGGAGGCAGGAGAGGCAGGACCAGAAGGATGCAGCCCTGGTCCTGGCCCTTGCTCGTGTCCCGTGGGACTTCACTTACAAAACAGAAATTCCAAAGATGAAACTGTTAAGAACTGCAAGAAGATATACCAGAGCATCCATCCCAAGTGTGGGGTCCTTTTGGGCAGGGGGCCCTGTGCCCCCGACCTGGCTGCGTGTCCCTGCAGACAGCTTTGTGGGGATCATGTCTCTAATCTTCACAAGCCTGTAAAACTAGGTGCTATTATTGTCTCCATTTTACAGATAAAGAAATTGAGATACTACTCAGCCATAAAAAAGAATAAAATGATGCCATTTGCAGCAACATGGATGAACCTGGAGATCATCAGTCTAAGTGAAGTAAGCCAGAACGAGAAGAAAAATACCATAGGATATTAAATGTAGAATTAAAAAAAAAAAAAAGACACTAATGAACTTATCTACAAAACAGAAACAGACACACAAAGTAAACAAACTTATGGTTCCAGCCAGGGGCAGGGGTGGGGTGTGGAAAGGGATAAACTGGGAGTTTGAGATTTGCAAATATTAACTACTATATATAAAACAGATAAACAACAAGTTTCTTCTGTACAGCACAGGGAACTATATTTAGTATCTTATAGTAACCTACCGTGAAAAAGGATGTATGTGTATATATATATATGACTGAAGCATTATGCTGTACACCAAAGACTGACACATCATAAACTGACTATACTTCGATTTTTAAAAAATTTGAAAAAATAAAAAGAAAGAAGTTGAGGCAGAGAGGGAGTCAGAGCCTGCCCCAGTGGGTGGAGCGAGGCTCTGACGCAGACCTGACCCTGAGCCTGCATTCCTGGCATTATCCACGCAGCTGCTCTTAGAAGAACATGTGCACAGAAGGACAGAAAGGAAGGACAGCCAAGCATCCATGCCTCGTGCGAGTCTAGCTGGCCCTGAAGCCCTGTCCTCACTGTAGTCTGTCTGTTCTTTCTTTCTTTCTCTCTCTCTTTCTTTCTTTCTTTTCTCTTCCCTTCCTTCCTTCCTCTCTCTCTCTCCCTTTCTTTCTTTCTTTCTTTCCTTCTTTCTTTCTTTTTTCTTTCTTTCTCCTTCCTTCCTTCTTTCCTTCCTTCTTTCCTACCTACAACTGTTTTCTGCTTAATCCTCTCCCCAGGGAGAAATAGGAACATTAAAACAACACGAGGGATCTGTTTAGGAGCTAGAGGGCCTGTGTCAGGCCAGCGGAGTTACTGAAACTGGTCGGGCTGGTTGGGAGCCGACTCCTCACCACGGCCTCCCCTAATTAGCTCAGAAGCACCGGATTCCTTCTGCGGGTTTACAGCCTGGCATGAAATGAGGATCCTGGGCAACTGTGTTAGAGAAGGACCTCATGAGCAGGTGCGAGTGTCTGCCAGGACTCCAAGCAATCTTCTAGAACTTTACAGTAGTTCTTTCAGAGCCCATACTTCCTTGTTTGTTTCCATTTATTTCACCAGAAAAGGGTGGGATCTTCGAAAATACAGTCTCAAAAGAACTGCTAACTCCCTTGTCCATCCGCCTTTCCATGGTCACCGTAGTTATCACCGAGAGGCAGTTAGAAAGTCATCTCAACAATGGAGACATAACCAGCGATGCGCTGATAATTTTTAATAAGTAGCTCTCTGGAAGGTATTTTTTTAAAGGTCCTGATCTGTAGTGTTTGATGATTTCTGTGGTGTACACCCTGTACCATGACTGATTTCAGGCTACGGGGGTGATATCCTCCTGCTTGCAAAATACCTGAAACTGTCCCAGTCAGCTCTCCAGGCTGATAGGAGCCAGCGCACCTCCCGCCCCAGCACACCCTCAGGCACAGCTTTTCTTTCAAGTATCCAGGAGTGCTTTATATGAGTGTCATCACTGTCATTAGGACTGGGGGACAAGTAAAAGGAGTTTAGTAATATCGATTTTCCAGTTGGACTAAGACTCCAACACAGACCATTTTGCTGCAGGTCCCCAGCAAAGACCCAGATGTTAGACAAGAGTGACGCTGAGAGCGTCCAGCTGAGACTGTGCTAGGTGAGTCTGGCTGGGAGACGGCTGAGGCTGGCCACCCTGAGGGCCAGAGCCTTCTGGAAGGAAAGGCCTGGAGAACAGGAGGCGGCCGTGATTGGATGGCTAATGGTGTGATGTGAAAGGTGAGGGTGGGGCAGGTCCCAGAGTGGGGACAGCGCCTGGGGACCTCAGGGTGTGCTCAAAGGAAGTGACTGTGGGGAGAATGGGAAAGAGAACCAAGTGATTTAAATGATTTAACTGATTTAAGTGATTTAACTTAATTGTAGAAAAAGCATAATAATGAAGGAAGTAATTGTCTCTCTTTTGTATTAAAATCCCGTTTGACTGTTAATTGGATTTCTCTTGAACTTCCCTGCCCTCCCACGCCCCAACATCAACGCCACTGGCGGGATCCTTCCTGGCACTGTGTATCCTCAGAGCACGGAGTTTAGTTCACACTCTGGCCTTACTGCCCTCGGAAGGGATTCCGGTAAGGCGACATCTGTACCAAGCACCTCCTTACGTTTGGGAGTGGCTGAAAGGGACGCATCCGACTGAGTCTTTTCTCTCTGCCTTTGGATAGACGTTTCATGGGTGTATATCTCCCTGTGGAAAATAACATCATATGATCGACTTCATTCCTTTTTCTAAATTGGCTAGTGTGGAGGACAGGGCAGAGTTCTCATAAAACTTCTAGTATTAAGGAGAGTATTAACATTAGAAATGAAAAGATAGGTGGAGGGTATAGCTTAAGTGGTAGAGCGCATGCTTAGCATGCATGAGGTCCTGGGTTCAATCCCCAGTACCTCCTCTAAAAATAAATAAACATAACTGCCCACCCCCCCAAAAAGAAATGAAAAGATAGAAAAAGTAGGAAAATATAAAAAAGGGAAATGTGCATAAATAAAAACTCCATTAAATAACATTCATTTATTTTAAATGTGTACAACATTCTCGTTGCTACTTAAAAATAGAATGATGAAGGATGATTTGGTGGGAGTAATTGTTTGGGAAAAAAAATCAATTTAACATCACTTTGCTTTCAATTTCTGCTGCCAAGAAAGCTCATGCTTATCTTCTAATTCAAACATAAGTGTCTCCAGAAACCTTTGGATCCCGTATTACAAAACCCCATCTGTTGTGCCCTCTCCAAATTAGCATTTTAGCTCAATTCACTTATGAATTTCCTGACATTCACTTGATTTCCCCTACTCTTGTTATCTAAAATCACAACTGGCATCTTTTAGATTTGGACTCAACTTAGAAAATAGTTCTTAGCTTTTAAAAACCCTTTTTCGTAGTAAGCGGCACATAAATAAATAAAACGTGAAACACAATGATGCAAATAGATACGTACAGGGGTGTTCGCTGCAGCATTTGCTCACAGTGGCGACAACAGGGAGCAAACGTCTATGACTCAAAGGGTAGTTCATCCATCGGCGGGTCCCGATATGGAAGCCACGTGTGACATATTAAGTGGGAAAGCAACCTGAAAGAGCGGCACACAGGTGACTGAATACACGGGAAGCTAAGCTCTGTGCATGTAAGGACGCAGAAACTGGGCTGCATGTCGCCCCAGGGGAGGGTGCCACTAGCTTTAGGCTGGGGCAGGGCTGGTCGGGGAGGGTAGGAGAGGGAACAGTCACTTTTTTTTTCTGTAAGCTTGTATTATGTTTGAATCTTCAACAACAAGAATGTATGGATTTGTGTTACCTTGAATTCAAAAATCCAAACCAAAGCAAAAATTCTTGAGTTACCAAGTGTATATAATAAAACAGCCAGCCATACACGTAAGGGTCACCAGGAATTTTGAAGATTTTCTTCCTATGCCTCTTTTGAATAATTTCCTATCTGTAATCGAGGCAAAATGAAAAGGAAAGACATCTAAAACCTACATGAGAGGAAGCTGTTGCAGTGGAAGGGAACCGCTGTACAACTGTGTGTCTAGCATGCACAGAGATTATAGTTTTAGGTAGAATATAGGACAGAGGCAAATAGATACGTGTGGGTATAAAATTTTGTTTAATTTCTGGGAAGGAAATCCTCCTAATGATGGAGAGGATGATAAATTACTGTATGGCAAGCAATACCTGAAATAATTTCGCCTTTTATTAACTCATATAATCTCAACAACAACCCAGTCAGGAAGATTCTGGAGTTATTCCCATTTTACAGATAAGAAACAGAGGCAGAGAGAGGTAAAGGAACTTGGCCAAGGTTACACAGCTTGTCAAGGGTGAAGTTGAGATTCAGACCTGGCAGGATGAATCCAGAGTCCATCCAGCCTAACCACTCCCTTAAAATCGTAAAGCCAGATGAATACACGCACCAGTTAGGCGAGCACGTCTAGGGGGTGAAGAAGGGGCAGGGCTCCGGGGGGCTGGTCCAGCACTACCTTTACCCGTAGCACCCTGTACACTCCCAGACCGCCTGCTGCAATTCCTCTCCATGTGTGCAGCCAAGTTTTTCTTTGGATGCTTATTTTCCAGTACTTTTGCGTTACTGTACTCAGTCAAGGAGGTTGGCGTGCCTTGGGAAGCAATTATAGAAGGAGTGCATGCCAGAGAAATCAAGATGCTCTGAGTGGTGGTCATTGTGAAAGGCAGCAGGACCCTGCCCCTCCCAACCCCCCACCTCTTGTTCATAGTAAAGCTGACGTCTCCCCGCCTCCCCAAGTCTCAGAAGAGCAGCTCCAGCAGCTGATGAGGACCAGCCTGCAGGCGCTGGGGGACGGCGAGGGCTCTGACCACCTGTCTCAGCGACTAACTGAGGTCACTCCCCCTTTTCTCTTTCAAACTTTCATGGCTGAACAGAACCTTGGGAGATGGTTTTCTGGGGGGGATGCTGGGTCCACCAGATTGCAGCCATTCTAGCTAAAAGCAACTTTCCTTTTTGTCACCAAGGCTTTGCCCCAGGATCATACCCCTGCCCCTCCCTAGAAACCAGTTACTCTTATCTAAGTCCCCGGAGGCAGCAGCAGAGAAGAAACAAGAACTGGTTAGAACTGACGGAGTCCAGGGTGGTGGAGGATGGGACCTCCAGTGGACCTTGAGCCTCATTATACGATCATCGTCATATATTAGCTGCTAAGAGACCCACCCACCATGACAGCTGACAATCACCATGACAACCACCAAAAAAGCCTGTACAAGGACGGAAAAGCCGGTGCAAGGGCTGAGTGGCCCCATCATACCCGGCAGGAGGCCGAGATGGCAGAAGCCGCCCACAGAAGCCCACGTGGCCCGACAGGGGCAGGAGCCGTCCCTCCCTCCCGGCTTGGCTGACGGCTCCCTGCTCCAGCACTTTCCTTCTGTGTCCCCTTCTGAGCAATAAAGTGGCTGTTCACCGCGTCCCTCTGCCTCTCCTGTGTGAATTCGTTCACAGCCGCGGCAAGGACCCACACTTTGGTGGGCTTCCTAATTTAGGGGCTCCTCCATCTGCTAACGGTTGGGGGCCAGGAACAGGAATAGGGAGGCCACGGCCAGGGACCGTGTGGAAGGAGGTAGGATGCTGAACAGGGGAGCTCTGACTTATCCCAGAGTCAGCAGCTGGGATGGGAGCATTCCTCCGGCTTTCTCCTGCGCTGCCTTGTTGAACTGGCTATTTGACAGAGGACTGGATGAATCACTTTTCTAGTTAAAAAGGAAGCAGAAGTCGGAGCCCAAACTCAAGTAATTTATAAACTACGGTAATATGAGAAGGACGTCCAGAGATGAACATAAAGAGACAGAAACAAATATTTAGCGGAGGATCTGGGCTGTGGAACACACGCCAGCACCAGCTGAGTTGTATGATGGCGGTGCGAGACGATGACAGCCTCTGAGAACTTGTTTCCTCAGCTTTGATGGGGAAGAACTGCACCTATGCCCCTGAACCGCCACAAGAATTAGAGGAGACCATGGACGCGAAGGGGTTTGGCGCTGGGCTCCCCGTCAGCTTGGCTGAGATGCTCAGGGTGACTTCCTACCCGATCTATCCCTCTCCACTTGCACCCACAGGTGTCAGACCTGCAGTGTGGCCTGAAGACTCTCCCTGCCCATCCCTGCCCCTCGCCTCTTTCTCCTTCACAGACTCTCCCCCAGACTTGGAATTCCATCTTGGCAGTTGCACTGAGAAGTCTCGAGCTGCCACAGGGCTAGAGAAGTACCAACAGGCTTGCAATAATGAGAAACAGCACGTTGAGGAAAGAGGTCTGGGGGGACTGGAGAGACAGATTCACTCCAGGTAAGGGCTGGTCTGGGTGAGACAGTGGGGGTGAGTCGCTCCCTATGGTGCTTGGCCTCTGACCCCGAGAGACCAAGTTCCCACGCATGAAATAAATCAAGTCTCAGCTCTGAGACGGAAGTGCTGGCAGGGCGAGTGAAAGCTGAGGGGAGGCTCTCAGCCGGGGTCTGTTACTCTCCAAGGGACGAAGAACCTGCCTTCCCCCTCAAGACTGGGAAAAGGGCTCACGTCCTCCTGGATGTACACGGGCCCCCTCCTTGGTTTGCATCGTTTAGTCCTGCTCTCTCCTCAGAATTTTCCAGTCATTCTCTCAGTCTGTGAGATGGAGGCTGTGGTGTCCCACCCAGATTCCCCCTCCTGAGCCACCACACCCACCCTGGCTGCTGTGAGCAAGGGAGTGGCCAAGATCTCACAATGCCCCTTTCTCTGGGATACTGTCCCTGATGGAGGGGAGCCCCAGCCAGGAGTATTTGCTGTTCTCCAGCCCCCAGTCAAGGTTGACCCACAGCTGGTGACTGCTGATGGGAGTGGGGACACAGAAGGCTGCCTCTATCTCCAGACTAGACTCCAAAATCCACATCTCTGCTCAACCGGTCTCCTCCCCAACTCTGCTTCCCTCGCCCTCCTGGGTTCTCCCTGAAGAGCATCCCCCCACAAAGCCTGGTACTGAACCCTTGCCTCAGGCTCTGCTCCATGGGCGCGGTGTCTGTCGGGAGCCTCGAAGGATGGGGGTCTCAGGTTGGGTTACTCACCCAGCCACAAGGACCCGACCTAAACCTGTCAGTGTATCCCAAAGTGTGACCCATGGTATGCCTACTTCAGAAGCACCTAGAATACTTGTTTAAAATGCAGAGACCTGGGCCCAACCCTGGTGGACCTTGAGAATTTGTGTCTTCAACAGGCTTCCAGCCGAACTCAAACATCTCAAGTCTGTGCACCCCTGTGCTCCTCACCCTCTTCATTCCTGCCATCACTCCTTGCATCTTCACTTAACACGTTCTCTTCCTTCTGTTACTATCGCCCTAACGTAAGTGCGGGAGACTCTGGACTCCTTCCTCCTGCTCTGTTTGCAGGGCTCCTGCTGCCACCCAACCAGTGCCGACCCCCAGACCAGAAGCTCTCCCTCTGTGGAAGCACCTCCACGCCTCCCCCCCACCAAAGGACCGAAACTGGCCACACTGTGCAGTTCTTCACACTGTATTAGGTTCTGCTTTACACTGTGGGAACCTTTTTTCCCGGGACCTACCCCCTGATATGTGCTGGCCCTGTCTGAATGTGGGTTAAACTTCTTTGCATCCCTCATTCCACAAGCGTCTGATAGTGCTTCATTCATTCATTCAATCAATCAATATTTATTGACCATTACATGCCAGGCACAGTATTAGACTCTAGTGATACAAAAATGGCTGGACTATACTTGATTTGGTGGGACACACAATCCAATTAATGGAATGCTTTCAAGAGTGAATTTATTGGAGCATGGAAGGATAAGTTAGGAGTTTGGGATTAACATACAAATTACTGTACATAAATAGATAAACAACAAGGACCTACTGTATAGCACCAGGAACTATATTCTGTATCTTGTAATGAACTATAATGGAAAAGAACCTGAAAAAGAATATATATATATCTGAATCACTTTGCTGTACTCCTGAAACTAAGACAACATTGTAAATCAACTATACTTCAATTTTTAAAATGAACTTACTATAAAAGAATCTCTAAAGACAGCATAAAACAGCATTTGTTCATTTATGCATTCAATAAATATATATTAAGCATTATGTACCAGACACTGTAATAGGTACCAGGAATATGATAGCACAGTAGAATAGGACCTGATCCTTAGATGTGTATGGTTTAGTAGATGAGACATACTAATTACATAGTTATACAAATCTATAAATATAAAATATTTAAATGCTGTTAAGAAAAAGTGTAGGATGTTAAAGTCCTTGGCTTTATCTGAAGGTTAGGCAAAGGTTTAATTAGGCAACTTGGAGAGAAGAGATGAGGAAACTCTCAAGGCACAGGGAATAGCAAGTGCAAAGGTCCTGTGGTGGGAGACAGCTTGGCTTCTGGAAGCTGAAAGAAGGCAGCAGGGTGAGCACCCTGAGTGATGGGGACAGTGTGAAGAGTAGTGTGAGATTAGGCATGGGGTGGGGGGGCAGGAATCAGATTCATAGGGCCTTGAAGGCCACATTAAGGGTTTGCTCTTCTTTCTAAGAACAACAGGCAGCCACCGAAAGGAGCCAGTGTGACAGGAGGCAGGGATGGGACTGGAGGAGGCAGCCTGGCGGTGCTGCGTGGTCTGGCCCCAGGTCAGCTCCGCCTCCTCCCTCAAGCCTTTCCCTCGGGGACCTTTGCCTGGGCTGGTCCCTATGCCTGTGGCTCTTCCCGCCAGATAACCTGCAGGTTGCTGCAGGTCTGAACCAGAAAGCTGCCTCCTCCCCGGGGCCTTCCAGCGTGCTCTCTCCTTTGTTCTCTCTCTTTGAGTCTGCCCTTCCTCATGCTTATTACACCTTGCAATACTTTTTTTTATTCACCTGACTTATTTTCGTTTGTTTCTAATCTTCCTCACGCAAGCTCCAAAACGGGAAGAAGCCTGGCTGCCTTGACTCTCCTTTGCTTAAACCATGTCGGGTACACAGAAACTGCTCCCATGTTTCCGGAGGGAGGAGGGCGATGGGGTCAGAGTGGACACCGGGTGGAGCCCCGCTGGGGGAGGTGGGGACCGCAGGGGCAGGTGACTGGTTCAGACGAGGGAGCGGGACTGAATCCCAGGGCTCAGGCTCCCTGTGACCTGTCACAGTTGCTGAGCACCTCAGTGACTTTGGTTTACAGTGGGTTAGAGCGACCGCAGTTTACCAAACTAGAAATCAGAACTGAGAAAAATTTTAAATCTTTATTAGTTGATTTTCAATGAACCTTATATAGTAAGTTGGTTCTTATGAAAAATTATAGCGCTATTTTCCCAGTGTAGTTAGACGAGTGACATTATTTACATATTTTTACAAACCTCTTCAAAGTCAGGGCGATTAGCAGACAGTCGGACCCTTAGATCTGCTTCTGCATTTAATCTGTTGCACTGTCTTATGCTGTGTAGCCTCTGGAAGGCTCTGCTGTACGCCTGGGAGAGAATGGGAATGAAAAAGGCAAATGATGTCTCCGAGTGGGTGTGAAACTAGCTCAGGCCGGTGGAGGATCTCTGGGACACCCCCTGCGCCGGGGACTCGGGCCACACGTTGGGAACTGCTGGATTAAGGAGCTACGTCGGAGGCAAGACTGCCAGGCCTTAGTTACACTGTTATTACTGCTCACAGCCACTGCACGTTTTTAATCCTTGCAACAGCTCTGCGTGGCCGGCACCGTTGGCATCCCCAGGTCCCTCATGAGAAGCTCTGATGACCTGGTGACATTAACCAGTAGGAATTTTGCATTTACATATATATATGTATCTGTGTATCCTTTTGTTCACAATGAAACTGGACGTTTTTATTTTTAAGAATGTGACCCAAACAGCTAATGATGAATTTTATCATCTCTGAATGGTGAGGCTAAGCCTAGCTCCAAACAATGAGCCTCAAACATAAAAGCGCCTTTCATTACCCTCCATTACTTTGGAAATCTAACTTTGATTTAAATGTATTTTTGAGCCATTTCATTTTTAAGAGCCCATTTGGGAATCTTAAAAATTAATTAAATCTTTTGTCTTCAAAGTTTAATTCCTCCACCTCTGGCATATTATCTATGGCTCTGAGAAAAATTGCCAATCACTCGGGTAATTTGCACCTAAAATAAAGGTGCAGGGAAGTTGAAATTAGAAGTAGCTAGAATAGCATTTCCTTGGTTTCTCCTGCTGGGGTTTTGGGCCCAAATTCACAGAACCTTCATCTGTCTTCACAGCTTCCTTTCTCAGGCCCTGGGCGCAAGGCTCACTCATTTTTACCACGTAATGTTCCAGGTTTTTCTGTTTCCTGCCCGTTGCCTGCCAGCTTTGCCTGTGCTCCTTTCTTCTCTTGACATCAGTCACACTTGTCACCAACCTGGTCCCCACCCACCCTGACTCGCCCGGAGTGGCAGTCCTTTGCCCAGAGGATGTCCCATGTGCTGTTCCTCCGCTGGACCTGATGGAGCACACGTCTCATGTCAGGGGCCGCGGGCAGCACTGCACGGGCACCATCTCAGCTCACGCCCGCAAAGTCCCGTGTGGCCGCTGTCACCCACTGCACAGATGGGACAGTGAACTGGACAGTGCTGAGTCACTCGCCCAGAGACCACAGCCAGCACAAATGGAAAGTGCAGAGGCATTACTGGAGCCCAGGTCTGTCTGACTCTAAAGCTCTGTTCTGAACCCCTGAACTCTCTTTTACCTCTGTGTCTTTGTAAATGCTGTTTCCTCCGCCTGCTTTTCTTTCCTTCTTTCTTTCTGGTCTTATTTATTTTTAATTGAAGTCTAGTTGATTTACAACGTTGTGTGAGTTTCTGGTGTACAGCACAGTGAGTCAGTTACATACATATATATTACTTTTCATACTCTTTTTCACTGTAGGTCACTGCAAGACATTGCATATAGCTCCCTGTGCTGTGTGTACAGTAGGACCTTGTTGCTTATTTATTTTATGTAGAGCAGTTAGTATCTGCAAATCCCAAACTCCAAAATTTCTCCCTCCCCCACCCGCTTTTCCACCCTGATAACTGTCAGTTTGTTTTCTGTGTCTGTGAGTCTATTCCTGTTTTGCAAGTAAGGTCATTTTTTAGATTCCACATATAAGCGGTATCAAGCGGTATTTGTCTTTCTCTCTCTGGCTTACGTTACGCAGCACGATAATCTCTAGGTTGCCCGCTTTTTTTAAGCTTCAGTTTAAGTGTCTTCTCCAAGAAAATGTCCCTCGACTCAGGCTCAGGTGCACAAGGGGGCACCCTGTGCTCACCTGTGGGCTACATTTGACACCTGTGTTCTCCCCAGTGGACCGTGGGGTCCCTCGGGGTAAAGGCCCTGCTCTCCCTCTCTCAGTCTCCACTACCTAGCACTGGTCCCTGGCAAACAATACACGTCTCCTATTAATAACTGATACATTCTTTTTTTTCACTACACCTTTCTCCAAGAAAATACAGTCCAAATTTAAGGAATGGTCTTAAACCTGAATTTTAGATCTTCACTGATAATTGGTGGACTGCCCTGGAAGCTGCCTACTTTTTACTGTCTATTTAGAATTTACTTCACGGATAACTGGCTGTCAACCTGTACACGCTTTGTTATTCATCCCTCCACTCATGCTACTCATTCATCTTATACTCATTGTTTATTGTGTTTCCTAATTGAAGTATAGTTGATTTACAAAGTTGTTGTTTCTGGTGTACAGCATAGTGATTCAGCTATATATATATATAATTCAGCTATATATACATATATATAAAAATATGCATATATTCTTGTTCTTATTCTTTTTCATAATAGGTTATTACAAGTTAAGGAATATAATTCCCTGTGGTCTACAGTAGGACCTTGTTGTTTATCCATCCTGCGCTCATTGTTAAGGGCCTACTACTAGCCAGCCACTATTCTAGGCACCAGGGTGGTCAACAGGGTCCTTGAAACCAGAGGTTCGGTCTAACGGAGACGAGGAGTTGCGGCCCTGTGGTAAGAGGAGGTATTACCAGGAGTTGCAGCTGGAAGGGGTAGACACTTAATTCTACTCAAAGAGGCTGGAGGAGGCTCCTAAGGGAAAATGGTACTTGCCCCGAGCCTTGGTGAGGCCCTGCTTTCTCAAGCTGCCTGGTAACCACCCCTGTCACTCTGCCTTGAATGTGGATACCTGAGGATGTTTCAGTTTGAACAAGTTAATAGTAACAAGTATCTACAGAGGAGCCTCAGATTGCATTTAAAGAAAAACAGCCACCCTTGTGCAGACTATTGTCCTGATGGTGTTGCCCAGTTGTCCAGCTGGTCCTAAGGGCAGGTACACAACATCTTAGGCTAAGAAAGACGAAGTCAGTTCGGTGGCTGTGCTGTGAACAGCTCATTGCTCGACTGTGTAGGACTAGGATGCTGCTACTTCTGCTTCGCCCCACAATTAAAACAGGAAGTAAGTAAATACGTATTTCTGGCTGCCAGTGTTCTCCTGAGGGCCCCTCAGCTCAGCCGGGACAAAACAGTTTAAAAAACAGGTAAAGGAATTAATATTGCATTTGACAAACCCCAACTCCTACTCTGAAACCAAATCTAAATAAGAAGAATTCACTGGGCTCCAGAACTCTGCTCCCGGGGGGCAGGGGTGAGCATGCTCACTTCTGTGTCATCAGTGTCTGCCTGCCACGTGCAAGAGCTCAGCAAGCTGGTTGCGTGATGGCTCTGAAGTGACTCCTACATGTCACTGCTTTCATTCACAGGAGTGTGTGCCTACTTGGAGGGGTTTTATCTGGGAAGGTATTCGCTGTGAGGAAGGACCCTGCTGTGCCCACTGGGTCTAGAAATAGATCTCATTACCTACTGGGTCTTGAATTAGAATGTGGAAGGCCACGTTCTCCAGCTGTCTTGCATGTTTTGGCTGAAGCTCTGTAATTACTGTAACACATGAAATGTCTGGTATCAGGACCAGGGCAGCCCATTCCTGGCCTGTCTTCTGAAGGAGGGTTAAGTAGTGCGGTAGAAAAAGTGTAAGACACGGACTCCGGAAATTTTGGTTTACATCTTTACAGTACAGTTATTTTTTTTCTTTCTTCCCTCCCTCCTTCCTTCCTACCTCCCTTTCTCTCTCCCTTTCTCTCTCTCCCTCCCTCCATCTCTCTCTTTCTTCCTCCCCCCTCCCTCCCTCCTTTCTTTCTTTTTCTTTCTTTCTCTCTTTCTTTCCTTTCTTTCTTTCTTTCTTTCTTTCCTTTCTTTCTTTCTTTCTTTCCTTTCTTTCTTTCTTTCTTTCTTTCTTTCTTTCTTTCTTTCTTTCTTTCTTTCTTTTTCTCTTTCTTTTTCTTTCTTTCCTTTCTCCCTCCCTCCCTCTTTCTCTCTTTCTTTCTTTATTTTTCTCTCTTTTTCTTTCTTTCTTTTTCTCTCTTTCTTTCCTTTCTCCCTCCCTCCCTCCCTCCCTCTCTCTTTCTCTCTTTCTTTCTTTCTTCTTTGTGGTATAGTTATCTATTGCTTCAAACCAAACTGTCCCAAAACTCATAATGACTTAGAACTAATGACAAACCCTCTCTCCTTGACCAAACTTCCCTCAAGCTTCTCTGAGACTGCTCCATCAGGCCTCCCTTGTGACCTATGTGAACTGCAGTATCTTGGCACCATTTGTCAACTGCTCACATGGAGACTTGAACAAACACTAGCCTGGTTTCTAACAGCTCAAGGCTGTGTCCCTGGCAGGACCCAGTCTTCCCTGAGTGTCTGCCCGGGAAATCTCAGGTTGCCAAAAGAATTTTTCTGTGTGAGATTTACCCTCACGCAACGCCTACCTAACCTAAAATGACTCAGAAAACAGCCCCCTACCTACTTTTTATAATTTTCCTCTTCTCTGACTCTGCTCAAGCCCTCAGTGGTTCCTCCTCCCTATTCCCTCCTTCTTCCCTTAAAACACCATCTCTCTGCACAGGTTGGAGCCAGTTCCTTTTTCTCCCCTACTGCAGCAGTCTGAATGAAATCTGTCTTGCTGCCTTGAATGAATGTCCAGCTCTGTTTCTCTTTGACACTACAGTAAACACTTAACTCATATAGTTTCAGCAGACCAGGAATTCAGGAGAGCCTCAGCTGGGCAGTTCTGGGTCAATGACCATCAAGATACAGACCTGGGCTATACTCATCTGAAGGCCTGACTGGGGCTGGAGGGCCTTCCAAGGTGGTTCCCTTGCCTGGCTGACAAGTTGGTGCCGACTACTGACAGGAGGTCTCAGTTTTCACCATGCGGACCTTGCCATGGTGCTGCTTGAGTAGCCTTGTGACATGGTGGCTGGCTCCCAACACAGGGGAGAGGGAAAGGGTAGGAGCTGCGTGTCTTTTATGACCTAGCCCTGCAAGTTACACATGGTCACTTCTGTAGTCTTTTACTGATTTCACAGGCCACCTCATTTCACATTATTCACTGTGAGAGGAGACTCCAAGACTGTGGATCCTGGGAGGCAGGGATCACTGGGGACCACTTTGGAGGCTGGCTGCTGTGACTCTGCTAGCAGTCCATGTCGTGACGTTGGGCAGGTCACTGGAGCACTCTGGGCTGGAACAGGGGAGGGCTAGGTTTGATCTGTGAGGGTCCTCCTAGCCCTGACTTCGTCTTCTGTTAAACAAGCGAGTTACTCAGTGCATGAAAGAGTTAATGTGTTTACAGAAGCATTTTCACAGAGAGTAACTCATCTGCCAGGGTCTGGCCCAATTCCTAGAATTGGGTGGCTTGTTCTATGGGGTGGGGGAAGGGGTACAGCAGCTGTCCGGGTTTCCCATCATTTCTCCTCTCACTTCCGAGGTCAGGGGGTGGGAGGGGTATGAACAGGTGGCTCCTGGCTGGGCTGGCTGGGACCAGCCCTGATACAAAGACACTAAGGACTTGGCAAGGAAAACGCCAGCAGGGAAACTGGCGGGCTGCCCTTGGAAGGCGCTGGTCCTAGTTTTGCTCCTTTTAGGAGTTTTGCACCTGATTAATGATTCTGTTCAAGATGGATTAAGCTGCTGGAGCCTTTCTCCATTTAGCAGTGCCAGCTCTTTCCTTCTCTTAACACTTTTTTTTTTTTTGGCTCGTCCCAGCCTCCCCCACCCCCAACTTGGGGCAAATCATTGGTCCAGGATGAGATGGGTTTTTCCCTGGAAGAGAAGAGGCTGAATGTCGCCCCATGCACTCCTCCTGGGGTAAGGGGCTGAGGAGCCATTACAAGCGAGGGGAGCTCAAGTTCAAAGCCTTCCTAGACCCTTGACTGAGATTCTCTTGGCTTCCTCAGTATATTTCATTCTGAAGAAACCGTCACTTTCAGAGGACAGTTCCTGGCTCTATTTTACCTTCCCCAGAAATGAGCAGGAGGAAGACAGGGAGCAGGTCCCCAAGCCAGGGAGTTGAGGTGAGGTTGCTATTATTCAAGATGTAAAAAAAAAAAAAAAAAAAAAAAACCAAACCTACATCTGCCCCTTTCTTCTGTCCTCTCCCTCTGTCCCTTATCCATTCATTCAAAGAATGTTAAAGCCTCGAAGTCATGGCCTCACAATGGACCGTGGCAGCAGTGGAGGCCAAGTTCCTTTCCTTTGCTCCCTTTCCTGCAAGAACATGCTTTTAACACTTGTTGACTAGTCATTTGGAAAACTGCTCTTCCTGTAGACGGCCATCAAGGTGGCTGGACCTTGGCTAGTCCAGGGAGGTGAGGGAGCAATCTGTCCCTCCTCCAGTCCTGCTCCAGCCCTCCCTCTGCTCTGTCGGTCTCCTGACTCTCCCCACCCTCCTCCCACACCATCCTTTATTAAGCTAGGACCCAAGGATCTCCCTCCAGAGAACACGCATCATTGCGGGCTCGGCTGATCAGCGAGCCAAGTGCCCCACGGCCCAGGGAGCCCAGCACGATGAATGCCCCTTTATGCCTTAGTGCCTGTGCTCCTTCCTGGCCCCGGCCACCCCGTGCGCTGTTCTCCTTTAGTCTTTCTTCAGTGTTTCTTTTCCAGTTGATTTAATTATTATAGCGCATGACGGGGGCAGGGAAGACCCTGGAGGCCGGGCCTGGCACGGCGTCTGAGGGGACCGGGGCTCCCTGACCGGCCCTGACACCACCGGGAGGTCCTGCGTCCCACTCCCACTGCCTGGGCCCTGGGCCTGCCTTCCTGGCTCCCTTCTGTTGTGGGGGCTGCAGGCAGGGCCGGTCCCCTGGTAGCAGGCTTCTTTGCTGGGGCTCTGGTCCCTCCCAGCCTAGGACACTTCTAAAGAGTGTTGAGTGTGGAGCTGGGTGTGAGTGAGGCAGACTGCTCTGCTGGCAGAGGCACAAAGTTCAACAAATAAGGTTGACACACTTAACAAAAGAAAACTGCTCCCGTCAAAGGCAAAAAGGGTTGCTGTCCAACGCCAGGGACTCGGGGCTTTTTGTCTGGGGC
Organism: Camelus ferus; assembly: GCF_009834535.1. Lineage (NCBI taxonomy): Eukaryota > Metazoa > Chordata > Mammalia > Artiodactyla > Camelidae > Camelus > Camelus ferus. The sequence goes on along the minus strand of NC_045702.1, from coordinate 4,399,780 downwards.
TGAAATCGGTGCAGACAGGTGTTCCTCTGCCCGAACCAGCCCCCTCAACCTAGCCTGGAAGTCAGACAGTGGAGGCGCCCTTCCCACCCAGAGATTTCACTTCCTCCTTCAGTCACGTTTTCAAGGGGTTGCTGGAACCTCCAAGAGCTATATCACATGGCATTGACATTAAAACTCTGTTTATGTTAAAAAAAAAATATTTTTTAATGAGATCTTTTAAATTTGTAATCAGACACCTGAAGTTTCATTTTTTTGTTTTGTATTTTTTTGGGGGGAGGGAGGTAATTAGGTTTATTTATATATTTATTTAGACAGAGGTACCAGGACTGAACCGAGGACCTTGCGCAGACTAGAGTTTGATTTTTGAGGTCCTAGATTTCATGGGGAACCTATGAAAGTTATTAGATTTTTTAAATTAAAAAAAATCTTTTGGGGGAGCAGGTAGTTAAGTCTATTTCTTATTTATTTTTAGAGGAGGTACTGGAGGTTGAACGCAGAACCTCATGCACGCTAAGCATGTGCTCTACCACTGAGCTCCACCCTCCCCCACCACGAAGGTTAACACGGAGAACAAAGTTCAGCCTGAACAAGGAAGCCGGAATTCCCAGGGTGCCTGGGGTTCCCCTCATTTACGTAAACCTCAGACAAGTGAATATATTCAGGAGGACTAGGAGTAGAGGACCAGCTTACATTGCAGTTGACCAAACGTAAAAGGGTAGAGGATAGCTGGGGACAGTTTCCAGATGGGGCACAGTTAACGAAGTCCCATGCAGAGTGCTGGATGCAGCTAAACAACATGACTGGAAAGGTGGCTGTGAGCCAGCTTTAGGAGACACCTGGGCTGTTGTGGGCAGGCTGCTACTGAGGAGTACCTGCACCACACTGCCTATTAAAATACTCAAATACACCTCCAGCCGTCGTTCATATAGATGCTGCTCCAGCTCCCCCCAGACCTCCTCAAAAATCTGTCTGCTCTGGCCCCCTCCAGACACCTCCAGGAACTTCTTAAAACCCAGCTGCTGGAGGGTAAAGTGTGGCCGAGCTGGTGTGCAGGAGCCGGTCCCAGGCTTTCGGCTAGTGTTCCTCGTCAAACAGTCCGAGCATCACCCCTGGCTGGACCCACGACCGTAACAGGTGCCGGCAGAGATACCTGGAAGGAGCTTACCCGTGGCAAGGCTTGAAGGTCTGATTCATGGAATCCGAGAGTGAGTTCTGGAATATGGGGGAGGGGAGCATGGCATTAAATCCATTCTTGGCCATCAAAATTTGACTTATTAACATTGGCAACAGTTAGAGGCCATCTTGCCAACAAAGTTTCTGAAATTGAAATTGCATGAAACTTTCCTCATTCCTGCTCAGGCCACATCCCGCTCTTTCCTTTCTAAGCAGCAAATTCACTTAAAAATAATTAGGAAAAGATTGATGGGATTTTGGAATTATAATGAAAAATATGATCTCATCAGTAAGTCATGAGTCAGGGCCAGGCACTCTGTCAGATGTACGCACTTCTGCATAATTAGAAGAAGCTGATGCAAGGGGTGCTAATAATGGCACGAATTAAAAAATTAAAATGCTTTCCCTTTATAATTTTTGACTGTGCTGCAATTCTTCCTGCTGCAAAGACCCAGAAAGAGATCTCTCTCAAAAGAACCTTATGAAATGTCACTGAGTTGGTGAAAAAGAAATTGGTGGTAAAAGAATGGAAAGGACTGAATGCAAGGGACCTTCCATGGAGTATGTTATCACGTCTCGTCTAGGTTATCAGTCCAGCATGAGAAAGTTCTCATTGCTTATCTTCAAGGGGATAAATATATACCAAATATATACCTGAGGTGAGCGTATTTTGAAACGAGCTGCTGGATTGCTAAAGTAAATTCCGTATAATCTCTGATGTGAACTACAGAACCAACACAGCGATGGTCCTTCAGGAGAGACGCACACGCTCTGAAAAGTCTACCGTGAACTTAGAGCAAGACAAGCAGGATGGCAGTCTCCTCTCTGTCCAGCTGGGTGGTCCTGACCAACTGAATATGCCTAAGCCTTGATTTACTCCTTTGTGAAATGGGAATAAGAAAATCAACCTTGCAACACTGTAAATCAACTATACTTCAATTAAAAAAAAAACCCAACCTCTCAGATTTATTGCCAGAATGAAATGAAATAACATTTACAGAACAGGCATTCATTAAAACATTATTTATCTTTCCCTTTTCTCTGAGGAATGCTACTTTGTTGACATTTGAAAGTTACCATCATGGCCAGAGTTTGTTCTGACTGGATGGTGTCTGTGTGCAGCAGTGGGTAAATATTTCCGACATCCCCCTGCGCGTGTGTGAGGGGTAAGAGGCTTCCTAGGCTTCCTGGCATCCGAAGCACACGGGACAAGAAGAGTGGGATTGTGACAAGTGGCGATCAGAGAGAGGACAACTCTGGGAGGAGGAACAGCATGAATGAAAATAGGGAAGGAAAAAAAGATGACATGGATTTGGGGAACAGTACATGGGAACCAGTGACATGGTAGGAAACAAGGATAAAAATATTATCAGCGTCTCGTAGAAGGTCTTGACTTTTAAGTGAGGAGATTTAACTTTAGTTGGGAGGCACTGAAGATTTTTGAGAAGGGAAATGACAGAAGATTAACTTTGAAGTCGTAAATAAGAAATGACATGGAGGCAGGAAAAACATTTGGGAGAGTCTGTAGCCCAGGAGAGAAATCATGAATCAGGCCTGAATCAGGATGTTGTCGGTGGAAATAGAAATGAAAAAGAGGTAGAAGAGATAGGCTGGAAAACAGACACTACAGAACCCAGTAATAATTCAACACACAGGCCCTCATGAGCTCCTCGGAGAGAACCTGACCCCGGTGTCACTCTTCCAGACGCCATCCCAAGGGTTTGATCTGCTAGGAACCTGATACTAGGCCAGATAATTCCACCGTATTTCACATCCCTGTCATGTTCACCACACCCAAAATGTAAGCCTGCCCTCAGCTGTCTTCTCTTTCTCCTGCTGAGAGCCTCCCCTCCCTTGACACATGGGCATCATGAGCCCTCCTCCCTCTCCAGAGCCTTTGAGCTGGCACTTACTGAGCATCTCCTATGAGCCAGGCACTGCGGCAGGTGCTCTGTCCACGTTATGTGCTGCAAAACCTCCTATCTCCTTGTTTAGTGAAGACTCCCTCCAGAATGGTGGTGGGTGGAGGTGGTTTGTTCATGCAAACCCCACGTAACAAGAACGTGAGATCGATATTCTGCTGGATGTTGTTTCCCACCAGCTTTTCCAAGTCATTCTACTCCTACGCTCGTGTAGAACTCCCCTTGCTCTTTGAAGGCTTGTCACTTGGTTGTATTACTCTTTACCCCTCCCCCATTCCATCTACTCAAATCCTGGTCAGTCTTGGGTATTCACTGAAGGCTTTGGCGCGGGTTTAATCTTCCACCCCATCATCCTGAGTGATGTCGGAGCCTATACGAATAATTCATATAAAACTGCAGCCCACGGTTACTGCACCCTCAACCGTCTTCACCTCCTTTCTCTTTCAGCCACCTGTTCCAGTGGTACACCTCACCGTTGCCACCCCTGGAGCTGTAGATGCTTATTAGAAACACCACTCTCAAACTCTGATTTCTTATCTTTCCGGCCCCCTCAGCACCATCCCACCTCCGGGACAATGCTGAATACACGTGGTGACAGTGGGCCTCTTTCCTCATTCCTAATCTCAAAGGGGAGACTTCAGACAGTTTTCTATTAAGCATTTTTGCATAGGTTAATTTTATCAAACATTTTAATGCATTGATTAAAATGATTTTTCTTTATTTTGTTAACATGCTAAATTACATTATATTTTAGTAAACCAATTTTACATTCATGGTATACATTGAAATTGGCCATAATGCATTAACTTATACTTCAGAATCACTTTGGCAGTATTTTACTTGGCATATTGCGTATATGTTTATGAATTATATTGGCTTGCAGTTTTTTATTATATTTTTTCATGTAATATCCTTGATAGGTTTTGGTACAAAGTTATACTAGCCTCATATGATGTCTTGAGGAATGCCCTCTCTTTTTCAGTTATTTGGGAAAGTCTGTGTGAGACTGATTTAATTTCTTTCTTACATGTTGATAAAGTTCACAAGAAAAGCCAGTTCGACTTGGAGTTTTCTTTGGGGGAACATTTTAAACTACAGATCCAACTTCATTTATAGTTATAGGACTATTCAGGCTTTCTATTTCTTTTTGTGTCATTTTTCATCAAAATTTTCAAATCTTTTACATAAAGTTATAGTGTACACATTATTTTTTGAATGTCTGCAAGATCTGTAGTGGTCTCATTTTTCATTCCAAATATACCTTTTGGTTCCTCCTCCCTTTGTCTCTTGGACAGCCTCATCAGATTCATCAATTTAAAAATATTTTTACAGAACCATTTTTTGGCTTTTTTGATTTTTTTCTACTTTACATTGGTTTTCTGTTTCATTATTGTGTATTCTTATCTATTTTATTTTCTTCCTTCTACTTTCATTTGATGTTTTCTGTTATTCCTGTTCTAACTTCTGAAATAGATGCTAACTTCCAGCCTTTCTTCTTTGTTAAATATAACACTTACAGCTATAGACTTTCCCCAAACAATGCTTTAGCTATATCCCACTACCTTTATATGTAATATTTTCATTATCACTCAGTTTGAAATATTTTATAATTTCCACTGTTTTCTTTTTGTTAATCCATGAATTATTTAGAATTATGTTTTTGGTTTTTAACTTTCCACCAATATAGAGATTTAAAACTTTCATTAATGATTTCTAGCATAACTGCATTGTGGCAGGGAAAGCACTCTGTTTATTTCAATCATTTGACAATTGTTGAGACTTCCTTCATGAGGCAGGATATGATCAGCTGTAAACTAGTATATCTTCTGCAATTTTTGAGTGGAGTGCTCTATTTACATCCCTTAGGTCAGTTTCTTGGTCTTGTTGTTCAAATCATACATATTCTTACTGATTTTTAAAATTCTATTAATGATTGAAGAGGGGTGTGTTATCCTGGGATAACAGTAGATTTGATTATTTCTCCTTGTACTTCTGTTGAATTATTTATTTAAATACAAAATATGAGTCTATTTTTCTGTTTATGATCTTAGAATGTGTGCCTCTCACCTTTGAAATCTGCAGCCACCTTGAACACAGAACACTTTTCTCCCAACCCTCTGTGTATCCTCTCCAACTCCTCCCACTAGGCTTTCAGTCGGACCAACTCCTGTTCATCCTTTAGAACTCAGCCCAGTGTTGCTTCTTCTCTAGTTCCTCAGGTTTGGGTTAGGTGGTCCTTTTCTGTATTACCATAGCCCTTACCACACTGCATTATAATTTCCTATTTTGGGGGGCTGAATCCTCCAATATTATAAGGAATCCTCCAATCTTCAATGTCCTGAGATGACATGAACAATACATGTCTGGTTTGCCACTGGATTAATTATGCCTGTACAAAGGAGTTGCTCAGTAAATATTTACTGCACGAGTAAATGAATGGATGCTCTTATGTTGTAGCTTTCAGCTTCAACATCAACTTTCATGTAAACAGCTTCTAACCCGTTTCTGGCCCTTGCTCCCCTTTCCCTTGCGTTCTCCCGGGCCCACTTTGTTTTCTACTGTACCTAAGTTTCAGCCCCTCGGTCCTCTTTGCTGTGGGGCTGCCCATTCCAAATGATCTCATCAGTTGCCTCACCCTTGGCTGTGAAACGCCGACGGTCTGTTCCGATTTTTCGACCCACACACCTTCTCTATCTAGGCACCACTGTGTTGTCGCCTTTGGTCATTGTCCCCAAACTGGCCGAAACTCTAAATTGGCTCTGACATGGAAGAGAGGCTCTTCGAAGCATCTAGATGGGCCTAGGTAGGATGTGCTCCAGGATCAACGTTCCTGTGAAGTTACTGTTCCTCTTTTGCTTCCCACTTTAGCCTGCTTTGTTGGTAATTGACTGTGACTGGTTCTCCTGTTTATGTGTTTTGCTCATACGTGGCAATCCATCTTTCTGAATCTACCCCCTTGTTCCTATTGCCTCATGGATTTTGAGCCATCACTGCATTAGCCCTGGCTTTCTTCTGTCACAGCCTCCTGGACGTTACCTGGGCTTGACCCACTCCCATAATCTCCTTCCCAGAGGCACTCCCAGCCTTCCTGCTGCTCATCCTGGTCCCCTGCCAAAGCCTGTGATCCAAAACAGCGCTTGCTGGCTGAGAACTCTGATAAATCCACTCACCAGCACCATTCCAACTTGTTAGAAGTCAGTGCGATAAATATAATGTTTAATTTCTAAACAGTTAGTTACAGAATAATCTGTGTAAACCCTAGAAATCAAAGGGTAGGTTACCATTCCAGATTTTTTTTTTCTGTCTTTTATCTTGGAGTTTATATTTAATGTCTTTAATCCATAAATTTGGGGTTTGCCTTACCTCTACAGTCATGAATAGAGCCAGTAAAAATAGAAGCATAGAAAGTTAGAGTTGAATATGAAAACGAATATATATGTGCATGTATGACTATTAAGCTGTACACCAGAAATTGACACAACATTGTAAACTGACTATATTTCAATTAAAAATAAATAAATAAACTAAAAAAAAAAAAAAGAGTTGAAAAAGCATTCAAGGCAAAACAGTACAACTTTCTCATTTGATAGATGGGAAACTGAGACCGAGATAGAGTCTGAATAGACTTGCCTACGACCATTACGTCACTCCTTCTAGAAGAATCATTGGGTTTATGGGCAACAGGACAACACAAGACAATAGATTTTTTTTTGAGTATAAATATATATGATTTAAATGTTACTGGGTGCTGGCCAGCTAAGCAAGACATACAAGCCACTTAGATAAGTAAATGAGATTTTTTAAAAAACTCATTTAACTCATTACTTTTACTGGTTTATTCAAACCAAACTGTCCTGGATTCAGATTACATCGTATGCTTATTTGCTAATAGTAATGGCTTACGTTTGTGCGTGTTTTTCTTGGCTAGGCACTACTCTGAGCACTTTATATCTCATGATAACTCCGTGAAGTAGATACTTTATCGTTCCCATTTTGGAGATGAAGAAACTGAGGCATGATGACATTAAGTAGTTTCATAGGGTCACACAGCCTGTGAGCCCCACAGGGAGGCCGTCTGGCGCCAGAGCCTGGTCTGCACCAAGGCCAGACCGCATATTTGGATGGTTTTTCTTCTCTCTCTCCCAGTTATGACCTTCTTCCTTTTCCCTGGGAAGAGCTTCTTGTTTACTGACGCACGCGCAAGAGTCACTGGTCTCCTGGAAGGGCTCGGAAGTGTGCGGACCCTCTTTTTCTTTCATTCTCACAGTACTCCCTCTGTTCCTCTCCTTCACAGTGCTTGCCCCGTTAGCCTGCAGCGATGTGTTCACGGCTCTGCCTCAGCTCTTGCTGCGACCTCGGTGGGAGCCAGGGCCAGGCCACGTACACCTTGGGATTCCCAGGAGACAGCACGCTGCTTGGCACGCAGTGGACCCCAGACACGCGCTCTCGTCCTGATTAGTCTACAGAGGTGGGAAGAATGTGAAAGATAAGCAGTCTTTACAGGCATAGACTCAACGCCACACCCACTGAGTTTTTGCTTTAATGACGGGTGATGGATTGGCTGAACTGACCCTTGTTTGGCTGGAACAACTAGAAAACAGTCACAGGTAGCCTGAGCAGGCCGCCAGCGACACCGCAAAGCTGGTGGCGTGCACTTCTGCTGTCAAAGGGCGTCTCGAAAGTGCCTCGCCTCTGCTTTGTGTGGCCCCCTTGCTCGCCCGGGCACCCTGCGTACCTGTCTGCATTTTAGTTGCTTTTCCAGTGGTCTTGTTCTCAGCTTGTCCTCAAGGTTGGAAACATATGACAAGTGGGTTCAGCCTGAAAGGGCATTAGAGCCTCTGGTCTACAGCGCATCCTGGACGCAGCTGCGAGCTCTGAATGCTGCTCTCCTCAGTTTTCAAAATAAGGCGATGGGGAGGAAGAGTGCACAGGATGACAGAAGCCACCATTTATTGAGCCAGAGACTGTGTTCGCGGTTGTCCGGGCCTTGCTGTAGTGGTGGTCCTCACCACGTCTGTACGAGGTGGGTGTTGCAGCCTTCGCGTCTCCTGCGGGTTAGGGAGGAAGGGCCGACGTGGTGTGCCCACAGCTCCACACGCCAGAGCCCAGACTCTCCACTGCCTGGCTTGAAGCTTGTTCTCTTAACCACTGCTCCAAACTTCCAGCTCCCTGTCTCTCACACACCATGATATTTTGTGGGCTGGAAGGTGCGGCCAAAACTTGAACCCAAATTATTAATGTCTTATTGTGGAACTTAGTTACTGAGGGAAATAAGAGAGGAAATATTTTTGGACTTAAAGGCCAGTTTGTTGCTCCTAAAGTTGTGTCACCTGGCCTCTTCTTTACTTGGACTTGGCCATTGTGAAGGTAAGAGATCAGAAATGACAGGTCAGAGGGGGTCCCTCAGGCCTTCTGCAGACCAGCTCAGTACTTCAGTGGCCAAACCAACCACCCCTCTGCAGTTTTTACCAGGAGAAGGCCAGAAGTTTGTCAAGGATCATTCATCCTTCTTTTAGCAAAACAAACCTCCCACTATTCCCTGGAGAGTAAGTCAGTTTCAGAATGGAATGGATGTGAATTCTTCTGAGCTTTCAGAGAACTTACTGGGAAGCCAAAAAACAAAAAAAAAGAGGGCTTCCATAAAGTGAAAGAAATACTGAAGGGAAAAATCCCTGCATAATCTGATTTCTGATTATTAAAGTAATTCTACCAAAATGAAAAATTCCTCAGACATTCGGGCATTTTTGTCCTCAGAACTAATAATACTATACACACATTTGTAACCTAGTTGTTGGTATATTAATTGTGGGTTAACAATGGTGCCTACATACAGGTTTTGCTTCATTGAAGAAGCTGCTTTAGGAAGAGAAGTCCAGCGTCACTGCGCAGTTTAGAACAGCCCAGGCTGGCTGCGTAAGTGTCACATGTCAGGTGTCGTCTGGGGAAGAGCACCTTCGTGACTAATCCGGTGCAGGACCTCAGACTGGAAGGCCTGGGACAGCTGGCTCCTAAGGCTCGCTTAGGAGATACTCTGTCTCAGCTGGGAGCGACTCTAATACTAATACTAGATATTTATTTGTTCATTTATTCATCCCCTAAGCATTAATTAATTGAATTACTAACTAATTCATTTATTGATTCAGAGCAACTACTAGCCACTAGGCACTCTGCTCCTTGCTAGAAACAGATGAGTGTGGTTGGAAAGATAGCGTCTTCCCGCAAGGAGTTCGCACGCTAGTGGACGTGAGTCTGCACCGAAGCAGGGCTGACTTCGGGGCACGTCTGCCTTTGAGTGTGATGTGAAGTGGCCACTAACAGGCCACTCATCCCCCCAATTCTCCTGCATTTCTTATTAAATAGTCTCATACCACTCAGTGCTTTGGTTTAAAGCAGCGTCTCCCAGTGTGCATCCTTTGGAAGCTTCATCTATTCCTTTCACAGATGTTTACTGGGTGCTTGGAAGTGGGCTGAGTACTGTCTTCACAAAAGGGTCCACCAGCAAGGAAGTTTGAGAAATATCGGATTAAACAAAGCTGAAGCTTCTTGCGCTCACTGAAACTGAATGTCCCTCACACCCTGCAGAGCTTCTCGCTTACTCGCTCACCAAACCAGAGCCGTGCTGCTCACACTGGGTTATGGGACTGAAGGCCCATCTTAAAATGTAACCGTGGTGGGGGAGGAATAAAGTAAAAACTTGTCCATGCGTGTATTGTTCAACATCTTAACCAGAATTAGAATGTTCCAGTTCCATCAAAATATCCTTCCCAGAAACCTGACTCAAGGTAGTCTCTTTCTTGAGACAGTATCCATTTCAGGAGAGAATCAGAATATTAGGTTAATGGAAGTTAATTTTTAAGGCCTTGGAAAAAATGGGGCTAGAGCTCACCCCAAACGGCAGTGTCATTTGATTTATTAGAAATAAGGCTGTTATTTCTGTGTCGGTGATGTCTCTGCTCTCAGTCTGCTGGAAGAGAATGGGCCAAAATACACTAATTGGATGAAGTGGAAATTACAGGGATTTGGAAATGGAGCTGATGAAAAAGCAACCAGTGCTCATCAAAGGCTAATTATTCTCAACCGGCAAGACGGCCCCCCAGGGGTGTGAGTGACATAAAGACAGGCCAACAGAGGAGGAGCTGGGGGACCCCAGGCCTGGAGGCCCCTGGCTCAGAGTGGACTCTTCCAAGAGGTCGTTTTCTGGGAGTGTTTCTGATTAGTCAAGAAATGTTTGGGGGTTTGTACCCCCTTGTTTACCAGATGCAGGGCTGCCCTGGGGGGCCTCAGGCCTCCGGGCCACAGTGATGATTGCGATGATTGCGGCTGAGAGGATGACAATTCACATTTGTGTGGCTCTCCCGGGAGGACTCAGAGCTCTGGAGGAGAGTTGTTTGCTTCCTCCTTTCCTAACTATGTTTTAATGTTAGATGATCAGATTAAAACAAAGAAAAAAGAAACTCAGAGAAGGGCCTTGGTAACAGAAGCGTGAAAAGGAGGGAGGGCCTCTTGGTGGTGGTGACTGGGCAAGCACTTTTCACCATTTCCTCCCCTGCCAGCTCCTCTCCAGTTTTGGACCCAACTGTCTCATCCACTGCCTCATTTGTGGGTTCCCATCCAATCACCCCATTTCTTATACAGCAGGAATAGCTCCGTCAAAAGCCCTTCCCAAGACTTGATTGGAAGTAGTTCATTCCTTGAGATGGCATCCATTTTCGGGAGACTTAAATACTACAAGAACTAGCAAGCTGCAGCAGTCACTCTGCAGACAGGGTGGCTTATGCATAACATGACCCCACCCAGAACTCACAACAGTGAGGTTTTTGGAGAGACTTCCTGTTCACTCTGTTTACCCTAATTGGAGACTGGAACAGGATACTATGTAGGGTCTGGGGTTTCGATCCACATTTACATAGACTGTACATATACAGAGAATGTCACCACTCCAACAAATCTTTCTGAATATTTCTGCAAATAAACCACTTGGCTTGTCATCTGTGGCTACTTTTTTCAGGCAAATACTGAAATCAGAAAGTTTCAACAATGGCTGGAAGGGAGCTCTTTGGAATAACAGGGAAAACTTTGACTTAAGGAGGCAAGAGCTTGGGACAACGTGACCACGCACAAATGGCTAAAAGCAAGACCGGGGCTCCCCTCTTCTGACTTGGGAACCCCACTGCCTCAGCAATGCCTGAGGGTCTGGGAGTCTGACAGGAGGAAGTGGGGCAAACGAGATAAGGCACATTCAGCCTCTGATCAGGCGACTGAAAACCCAGGAATATTAGAGTATAGATTGAATTTCGGGGTAACTAAGTCTTAAATCACAAGTGAATTGGGAGGAAAGGGAGCAGGGCACAACCACTGAAGGAATGACACAGCCATTGAGGACAGGATGAAATGGTTGAACCAAGATGGCGGAAGATTGACTTCCAGTAGACCTTGAGCCTCAGGCACATGCACAGGTGCCATGACAGTTCCTAGGCTGACCACAGAAGGTCGAAAAGTTGAGGGGGGTGTTTCCTGGAAATCCTTGCCCTTTCCTCAAAGTAGTTGGAATAATCCTCCCACTCGTTAGCAAATGAAATCAACGGGCCCATACAATCCAACAAACTCCACACAGTGTGGTCGCTCTCTTTCTTGTCTTCTGAGACGGCCCGCACTCTGTCTATGGAGTGTGTATCTGTTTTTACTTTAAACTAAACAGCCCACACCTCTCGGCTTCTCTCCCTCTCACCCTTCTTAGATGACCCACCTTCTGCCTGTGGAGTGTGCATCTCCTAGGCCGTTTAACCTTCTAAATAAGACAGACCACACTCTGTCCATGGGGCGTGTCTCTAAGTAAACTTGTCTTCACTTTGCCATGCCTTGCTCTTGAATTCTTTCCTGCGTGAGGCAAGAACTTATCCTCCCACAATACAAGGAGGCATCGTGTCCCCTAAGCCAGCCTCCACCCGATATGGCAGCCCCAGCTCCAACCCCGCATCTGCTCAGGAGGAGTCCCAGGCCACTGCCATTTAACAAGCTCCTTCTCAGATTAGGACTGAGCTAACGTCCCGGTAACTGTTACCCTTTGGGAGTAATAAAAGTAAACATACTCGTTTTCCTTCTACACCATCACCTTTTGAGCAGCTGCAGACACTCACTGGTGCCTATAAATACTCTCTTCTCAGATGAGAAAGTCAGGGGGAGAAAAGCTGGTGCTGTACTGGGTCCGCTTAGGTTAGGGGCATCCCTACCCCCGCAGTGAGGAAAGTGTTCCAGCCTGAAAGTCCTCAGTGAACGTTCCCAACCAAATCCTTCAGGAGACACAAAAATTAAACTGGTAGCGATAACATTTGGAGAAAATAATGTCACTTTAAAAACCTTCTTCCCTATTCTTGTCAAATCTCTCAAGTAAAGATTTTATTATGAAAAATTCTAGAAAAAGGAAGGCAAGGCAAAAATAATTGCACAGTACATATAAAGGTGTGCTTTTCTCAGTAATGTGTTCTGATACATCTTTTAAAAAAATTGAACTATAGTTGATTTGCAATGCTGTGTTGGTTTCCGGTGTAGAGCATGGTGATTCAGTTATACATATATATTCTTTTTCGTAATAGGTTATTCAAGCTATTGAATATAGTTCCCTATGCTATGCACTAGGACCTTATTGTTTATCTATTTTGTATATAGTAGTTTGTATCTACAAATCCCAAACTCCTAATTTATCTCTCCCCACTTTCCCCTTTGATATCCATAAGTTTGTTTTCTGTCCGTGAGTCTGTTTCTGTTTTGTAAATAAATTCATTTGTGTCGTTTTTTAAGATTCCCCACATAGGTGATGTCATATGATATCTGTATTTCTCTATCTGACTTATTTCACTTAGTATGAGTATCTCTATGTCCATCCATGTTGCTGAAAATGATATTATTTCATTCTTTTTTATGGCTGAGTAGTATTCCATTGTGTGTGTGTGTGTGTGTGTGTGTGTGTGTGTGTGTGTGTGTGTGTGTGTGTGTGTGTGTGTGTGTATACCACATCTTCTTTGTCCAATCACCAGTCAATGGATAATTAGGTTGCTTCCATGTCTTGGCTATTGTAAAAAGTGCTGTTATGAACACTGGGGTGCATGTATCTTTTCAAATTAGAGTTTCTTCAGATACATGCCCAGGAGTGGGATTGCTGGATCATCTGGTAAGTCTATTTTTAGTTTTTTCCATACTGTTTCCCATAGTGGCTGAACCAAATTACATTCCCACCAACAGATATATCTATTTCTTTTGATGGGCAAATAATAGCTAATACTTACAAAGTGCTTGCACCAGCTGGGGTGCTTTGGATGTGTGAATTCATGGGATTCTTTCAGTGACTCTGTGCGCTGAACATTATCCCCATTTTACAGATGTAGAAACCGAGGTGCCATTACCCGTTTGAGACTGAACAGCTGATGAGTGAGACAGAGGTGGAACCCAGGCGGGCCTTGCCCACTGAACGTGTGAGCCCCGTGTGCACAGCGACAGCAAAGGAGAAGCTGGCAGGGAAAAGAGAGTCCTACCAGCTGGCAGGGGCTGGCAGAGTGAGACACTGAGACACAATCTATCTAGAACCTTCAAACTAAAGACTAGTATTTGTGACAATGCAGAGAAATCAGCACTTCTCAGCACCCCTGGTGGGTTGCGCTTGAGGACAGGTTAGCAACAGGCAGCAAAATGCATGCATGTCTTTTGATTTAGAAGTGCTATTTATAAGAACTAATCCTGAGGAAATAAATTCGAATGCACACAAAGCTTAGTTACAAAGATATGCAGAGGTGTTATGGTAGAGTTGCTGTCATATAGAAAAGTTAGAAAAAAATTACAAATTTTCCACACTGAGAGTTCAATTAAATGAAGCAGGACATATCCATGGAATGGGATACCAGGCAATCGATGGTAAAATGTGCAGAAGAAATTTTAATACATGGCAATCAATATGATGTAAGTAAAAAAAAACCCCCAGGTTTCAACATAAGAATAAACCACTATTTTCTCCTTTTTGGTAAATAAAAGAATTGTTTATATATATGCAGCGAGAAATGAGAATACATACATATACCAAGTTGTGAATAATGATTATCTCTTAAGTACTGGAGTAATGGTGATTTTTTTAATTGAAGTATAGTTGATTTACAACGTTGTGTTAGTTTCTGGTGTACAGCACAGTGTTCAGTTACATGTATCTATATATATCCTTCTTCTTACTCTTTTTCATAATAGGTTATTCAAGCTATTGAATATAGCTCCCTATGCTATACAATAGGACCTTGTTGTTTATCTGTTTATATACAGTAGTTTGTACCTGCAAATCCCAAACTCCTAATTTATCCCACCCTCCCCCTTGGCGAGTCTAATGCTCTTCTTTGAGTCTACTGTATTTACATTTGTTCTAAACCCAACACATGAAAATTTACTAAGAGGAAAAATAAAAGTTATTTTTAATTAAAGAGAGGAAGGCAAGGATAAGCAGAAAGTTCCAAAATAAAGACCCTCCTGGGACTCTCCTGTCCCCACGGTGCCTTGCTGTCCACAGGGGTCTCTGAAAAATGATGGTTACAGTTATCGGCTCACCATTAAAACAAAAATCCCATCAGAACGCAGTAATTTTCTTGTAAAGGAAGCAGCTGTTGGTGAGGGAATCACCAGTAGAAATCATTTTTCCTTTTCCTCAAATGTGTCCAGGAGAGTTTCACACCTGAGCGTGGAAGCCCTGGGGAAGAGTCAGGACGTGAGCAACTTCTGTCTCAGTCAGCGTTTCCAAAGAGGTTGCCAGTTAAGTGGCCGTTTACATCTCTGCCACCCGCAGGATAGCCCTTTCTGGGGACTGAAGGTCTCCAGACAGATTCCACTTTGTCACAAGACGCTTTCTTCCCCAAGACTGCTGGGTCTTTCAGTTCATAAAGTTGGCGAATGTTTGAATCTCGCTCCAGGATCCTGTTCGAAGAGTAAGGATGTGAGGGGCTCTTGGTGACACCAGAAGGGGGCAGCATGTCTTGTGTGTTGCCAGTGCCTTGAAACATGGAGGGCTGATGGCAGTTTCTGGATAGCTGGAGGCCACAGGACGCACAGGGTCTGTGCCGAGCCCTGCTGGGAGAAGTGTGCTGTCTCCTTGGCCAGAGAAGAAGGACCAGTCTCCAGGAGGGCATGGGGTGTCCACATCGCTCCTGAGCTCCTCTCCATGGCTCCCAGACCTGCGCTGGGAGAAGCTGTAACAGAGCTTCTCTTTGCTTGGGCATCCTCCTCCTTCCTCTCTGGGTCTTTGGAAGATGGGATATGGCATTAAAGTGTGCGTGTGTGTGTGTGTGTGTGTAGCCCAAAACGGTCATTTAATGGCCTTCTTTAAATGGATATGATCTTTTTAGAAACCTCAGATGACTATCAATACTATTTGATTATTCCTAGGCAGGAAAGTCAGATCTGTAGATTGCACTGTCCTCTTGGCAGTCTGCTATCATCAGGAGCAGAAAGAGACCACGGTTTGGATTCTTCCATGAGGTTACAAATCTCCTCACTGACCCCTCATCTTCCTCCCCACCTCCTCACCTCCCTGGCCCCATCCTGTTTCCCTTACCTATTCCCCATTTCCTCTGTGGGGTCCATCACCCTCAAGTTCCTCAAACTAGAAACTTGCGCCACCCCAGCGCCCACCCCCAGTGGCCAATCCTGTCAATTCTACCCCAAAATGTCAATGGGACACATCACCTTCTCTGTATTCACAGTGACACTGCCCTGGGTCAGGCCCACTTTTTGTGTTTTATCCACCAATAAGATCTACATTAAAAGGCCAACTTAGAAAATGAAGAAGTGGCTTCTAGTTCCCCTTTGAACAAGAGTAACACGTCCCGTGGCAGGAATTTTCTAGGTTACAAAGCAGGAGATGGAGACACGTGAGTAAATGGGGAAGATAAAGCATTAACTGGTGAACAGCATTAAGAGATCAACCCAAGTCTGACGCAGCATTTAGAATGACCCGAATCCATGAGTTTTGTAACTGACACAGCCCTGCCGCATTCTGGCAGGACGCTGTGCTACATCGCACGTTCAGCAAACAGAGCCCGAGGCAAGAACAAAGCTGCCTGGGGTGGCGGTGGGGGGTGGGGGGAACGTGAGGTGCCCGATGGAGTTCAAGGTGGCAGAAGAACAGAGGTGCCAACGGCACCAGAGAAAGCCAATAAAGCCAGTCTGAAACTACATGACTGGATTTAACTGAAGCTGAAGTGGGGAGACAGAAGAAAGCACGTCGGGCAGGCAGGGAGAGGAAGGACACTGAGAGAGACCACAGGTGGCAGCCAAGGACAGCCTCGCCCTGGCTGTTCCTTCCTTCTGAAATGCTCCTCTCCCTGAAAGAGGCATGGCTGCCTCTTCTTCCACGAAGTCCTCCAAGACCACTTGGTCTGAAATAGCCCAGTCACTCCATCCATCACCCTGTTTGATTTCTCTTCCAAATACTTACCACTCCTTGTCATTTTCTTGCTCCTCTGTTAGTTTATTCTCTCTCCCTCAACAAGAATGTAAACTCATCTTGGGCAACAGGGACTGGAACTGCTTGGCACACAGTAGGTGCTTAATAAATGTTGCTGAATGATGAAATGAAATCCCTGGCTGTGTCCACCCCTTCCACTCAGCCTTGCATTACCAAGCGCCATGGCTGGTTTTGAAGTAGGAAACTTTTGAATTCCTGACATCTGATTCATCTCATGGACATTTTGATATTAAATACATTAACAGGTGACATGGAAACTCAAGTCCTTCCACTGTCGGCTTGCCAGACACGTGGCCCTTCCACACATTCTCCTGGTCACGCCAGCCTCACCATCCTGTCATCTCAACACAGGCCGCGTTCAGCCCAACTTCCTACCTCGAAGGCACCCAGTGTCCTCAGTACTGCGGTGCCCTCCCTTCCCTTTCTGTGTTTAAATCCAACTGTGCTTCAAATTCCCATTCAAATTTCCCTTGAAGTCTTCCTGAATACTCCAGCCCACAAAGACTTCTTCTTTCTTTGATTTGCAAAACTCACCGTGTATATATCAAACTCTACATACGCTCCTATTTAATGTTATTAAAAGTGCTTCATGGAGGCTACTGCTGTTTCCTCAACTCGATTCCCCAAGTGCAAGGATGGTACCATAGGTCACAAACCTTCCTACGTCCCCCAGCCCTTCACACAAAGCCGGACACGTAACAGACCTGCAGCACCGAGAGGACCATGGAAAGAACTGCTCCGTGTGTAGGTACCTGCCCACTTCCCTCACGTCCTGGTGTCCCACCCCCAGGCCCCACCCCGCACCAGCCCCTACCCTACCCCGCAGCGACTTAGCTACGAGCTGCTGTAAACGCGATGTGGAATTTACCCAGGGTACAGACATTTCTTGTCTTTTGACTGCCCCCAATCCATTTCTCCATCTGCTAGTTACAGTCTGGGGATTTGGGATTTGGGAATCCTCCACTTCTCCATCCTCAGCCTATATACAGACTAATACTATTGTTCAAACCGGGATGCTTTTGAGAGGAAAAGGGGCTCTATTCCTAGTTCTGCCAGGTCCAAAGGTGTCAGCCCCGCTCACCCTGGACCAGGTGGGGCATTTAGTCCTCCTCCTTGGAGATGACTCTGCACTTTGGTCCAGGAGTGGCTCTAGGCTCAAGTCTACCCAATGACAGCCTCACATTGTCCCGGCAAAGGCACGTGACCCCCCCGAGTCAGTGAGGCACCAGGAGAATTTTGTTGACAATCTGGGGACTATGCAGGTGCTCCTTCGTACAGTACTTGTTCTGAGTGGGTTTAAGGTGCTACAACAGTGCTCCTGGGAGCCTAGGGGAGGACTCTGCTCCTGGGATGCTCTCTCTTGGATCCCTGCCTCCCTCCATGATGTAAAAAGCTCAACCACAAGGAGAGACCACGAGCAGGCACTCTGGCTGACAGCCCCGGTGGGTTTCCAGCCAATAGCCAACACGGCTGCCAGATGTGTGGGCGCGCCCTCCCGGGTGTCCTGCTCAGTCAACACACAGAACCAGGAAGGTAACACATGTGGTCTTTAGGCCACTGAGTTTGGGGGTGGCTTGTTCTACTGCAGTGGATGACCAGAACAGAGGAGGTGGAAGAAGAAGAAACGTGACTCCTTTTTTTAAGGAGGCTTTCGAGAGGGTAGGAGAGTATAGCTCAGTGGGAGAGCATGTGCTTGACATGCTTGAGGTCCTGGGTTCATTCCTTAGTTAAGTCCTGGGTTCACTGCCCCCGTTAAGGGAAAAAAAAAAAGGCGGCTTTCTGGTAGTGGGACATAGAGGATACGTGGCGAGGAATAAAATGGACACTGTCCCTTATTCCCACTTAACTTACATCCTAGAATCCTACAAGTTAGAAAGGCTCAAACCTGGAGCTTGGGGGAAGGTCTTCGAACTCCTGGAGGAACAGGGATACAATCTTAGGAGTCTGAAGGAGCTCTGTGAGAATTTTATCATTTTTTATTTTTGTTTTGAAGAACAGTAAGACATTTTCTAAACTGTCTGGTGATCACTTTATACCTGAGTGTGACTGCACCGTATCAGGGCAGGGGTGTGTGTGCTCCACCCCCGCCCCCAGGATCCACGCTCCATCCTCCTCCCCGCTGTTCCTTGCCCTGGGGAAGGTGACCCTCATGGACGGTATCCACAGGCTTCTTTGCCTTTGGGCATCTGGTTTGGCCCAGCTCAGGGGAGCCCTGGCAAGAGAGGGGAGGAAGAGGATGGGGTCAGGTCATCCTGCTGGCTCCCTCCACTCAAGGCTGCCCCTGGCCATCTGTGCCCTGAGACCAAAAGTCACATCTCAAGTCAAGGTGACTTCTCTACCTGCCTCCCTCCTGCCGTTCTGGTAACAGGCCCTGTCCCTGCACGCCTCGCGCCCAGCTGCCCGGTGGTTACTTACGGGCCCCTGTTACTGCACCAGCCCGGGGTCCTCCCCCAGCCCCTACACACACCTTTAGATGGCCCTCCTCAAATGGCCCAGGGTGAGTGTGTCCTCCACCTTCTGCTGGGACCCTGACTGGCACAGGCACCCTGCAGGGGGACTTTTACTTCTCCAGGCTAATCACAGGAGAGGGCGGGACTGGATCTGAGAGCACTGGGAATGACCCACTCACACGGAGGAAGCGCTCCGCACCAGCGGACCCTGCGCCTCAGTCGTACAAGTAAACATTCGGTTTGAAGAGTTGTCCGAACAGAGAAAAGCAGGAGAAAAAATAACTTTCACAGCAGTGGCTGGGACACGCTGGGTGGTGACAATCAGTACTATATTCTTGTATGAAGAGTGGTCTTATTTCAGCAAAACAGCATCAAATACTACATTCAATTAAAGCTGTTAATCTGACTTTCACTTTCTCTGTACTTGTGTTTGTATATTATTAGCTTGTTTTGCTTGTATTAGAACACAAGATTTATAATCATAAGAGTTTATACCTAGGTTTATGTCTACTACTTTAAAATAATACTATAATGAAGTAATAATTGGTGATTTGGAAGAATTTTTTTTCCTTTAAAATGGACCTGTATGCTACTCAGTGTGAAAACCAATGACTTAGTCCAACATTTCATCCACTGCAGAAATTCTTCTGGTACACAAGGGGCTCAATATCCATTTGCCAAGAAAGCCTGACATTAAACTGAAATTTAAAAATTTTAATCATGGAGGGGAGGGTATAGCTCAAATGATAGAGTGCGTGCTTAGCATTCACGAGGTCCTGGGTTCAACCCCCAATACCTCCTTTTAAAACATTTTAATAAATAAACCTAATTACCTACCCCCCCTAAAAAAAGAATGCGTTTAAATTTGTTTTTAGTCATTGGTCCTAGTTTTATCCTCTACCATGACACGCGTGGAAAGTCTAACCTCTCTTCTGTGGAATAGGTTTCCACTCCTTGACACCCCATAATAACATCCCCACCTCTGCATCTGTGCCTTTCAAAAGCTTCCCTCTGCTTCAAGGCTCGACACAAACTCTCCCTCCATGAAGACGTTCCTGGCGTCCTTTCCTACCCGAAGGGGGATTCTCCCTCATCGGAGCTGAGAAAGCACGTCACAGCCTGCTGTGTATCCTGGTCCCTGGTGTACACCCTTCTTCCTCCTATTCGTTTCTGGTTTTTGAAAGAAGAGTGTGTATGTAATTAATTTGTACTCTCCTTAGCCCTTACCACACTGTCTTACATATTATAGATGCTGAATACATATTTAGTGAGTAATGAATCAATGAAAACTCTGAGAATGAGTTAGGTACATTTTGTATTATGCATATATACACACATATACACTGAAGAATGGAGAAGTTCCGCATGATTGTATCATACATATTTGCCTGGTGTCTGGAATTTCTGTTCCCCGTAAATCAGGAGTGTAATTCAGGCTGCTCTCCAGCATCGCCATTAAATATCATCTCTTAATCTGCAAACTTAAGCTTCTCTTGTGCCAAGGCTTCTGGCTTGAGGACACCTTCCATTTGCACAGCACCACATCTCCTTGGGCCCTTGCCCCTGGTCCACTTCTACTAATGGAGTCTGACATAACGAGCCTCTTTTTATGGAATATCAACTGTCAGAGTGGCACTTTTCTTGCGATCATGGGGGAAGCAGGGATGAAAACAGTTCACACACAGAATATGTGCTTCAGGAATTTACACCACAGGGAAAAATAAAGTGTACCCATGCCAAATCAAAATGAAAATATGTTGATATAAGTGGACTCACCTACTCTTAGAATGCATGTGAAAACATTTAAAAAGTATACCACGTACAACCATGAGACAACAGCTTGCAATGTTGTATTATATTATTTGAACTGTGCTGAGAGTGTAGATCTGAAGTGTATTCACCACAAAGGAAGGCAGGCAGGAAGAAAGGAAGGAAGAAGGAAGGAAGGTAACTCTCTGAGGTGGTGGATGTGTTAATTAGCTTGACTGTGGTGAATGTCTCACAATGTACATATCAAATCATCACATTGTATACCTTAAATTTATACAATTTAATACTGTCAATTATACCTCAGTAAAGGTGGGGGGAAAATATACCCACAAGTACAAAGGGATAGTCTATCAAGGAAACTGAATGTGTAAAACTCACAACTTTCGGGGAAAAGATAGGGAGCCATTGATGCATTTAACGGAAGACTCTTTTAATACCTAGCTTTCTGAGCATATTTGAATTATCACAGAGTTTTTAAGCTGGCGGGACCTTAAAGGTTATCTACTTTGACACTTGAACTTTACAAATGAAGAAATAGAGGCCATCTGGTTGTTTCACTTGTATCCCAGGACTCTCGAACCCTGTAGGAGAAAACAAACCACGGAGCAAAGCAGACGGATGTCATTGCCAAACTGAGGGCACGTCCAGCTGGGAACCTGCGCATTTCCCTTTGCTCGCCATCCTGCTGGCTCCCCTTCAGATGCTCTCCAAAGCCTTCTCTTGCTCCTTTCCTTTTCTACCCCTTTCCCCAAACTCATTCTTCATAACCGACCTGTCTTCATTCAACAAATATCTGATACTATGTCCAGATACAGTTCCAGAGGCAATGGTTACCGAGAAGACTTTATTCAAGTATTCCTCAGACTACAGCAAAAATTAGAACAGACACTGTTTTATGGGAGGTAAGAATCATGGAGGAAAGATACAGAAATTCTAACATTCCTTAAAAAGGGGTTCCGGAAGGAGAGAATGGAGAGGTAGAAATCAAAGAAATAAAGACACAGAACTTCCCAGTATAGAGTTTTCATATTCCAGAGCCTTGAGTCTGGAGAAGGATAAAAACAAACAAGAAACTCCACACCCAGACAGGTGGTAGTGAAGGATAAAGAGAAAAGCCTGAAGCTATCAGAGAAAAACAGGCAGAATCGCTACAAAGGAATCAAAATCAGACTGACATCTTATCAGCCACCTGGCATGTAAGAAGATAACGGAGTGAGGAACTCATCTTTGATCTTTGAACTTTGTTCTCAATCTCCCATTCAATCTTAGAAGTAAAACAGAGGTTTTTGGATTGGCCAAGGCTAAGATGCTTTATCACCCACGGACTGTCTCTGAAAGAACGAATGAAGAGAGGACGTTCTCCAAGAAGAAAAATGAATTTGGAGGAGGTTGGGTTGCAAGAAACCAATGTGTACAAAGAAATCAGCAAAAGGGATTTTGTGTAATACTGATGGTGAATTGTTTTGGGGTTTTAGAGCTACAATCTGTAACCAGAAGGAAACAGGTTTAAAAACGAAGCGCGCTCACTCTGTCAAGCCTCTAACCACTAATTCGGTAGATCTTGTTCCCCAGTATCTAGCATTGGGCCGGACACACAGTGAGGCTTAATCATTGCTTGCTGCAAGAATGAATTCATGTAGTAACCTGTAATGAAAAAGAATGTATGCGTGTATATGTATGACTGAAAGATAATGCTCTACACTAGAAATTGACCCAACACTGTAAACTTCAATTTAAAAAATTTAAAAAAAGAAAAAAAGACATTAATGGAAAATCTGATGAAATCTGAATAGAGTCTAGTGTTTAGTTAACAGTTAAAAAATAAAGAATTCATGGATAGACGAATGGTTCTGTCAGTATGTGGCCTTTCCAGAATATTCATATTTTTGTGGAGTGAGATTTACCACCTCCATGAATCCACGGAGGCCCCAGCAGCCAGGGGCTGGGGTCGGCCCCGCCAGGAAGGGTCTCCAGGCCTGACTGTTCTAGAGACAAGGCTGGACTGTGCTCCTTCCCAAGGTTTCCGGGGAAAAGGCCTCTGGCAGCGCTGACCTTAGGCCTGAGGCCAAGAGCCTCTGAGCAAACAGTGTGCAGCCAGTGAGGGCAGGAGAGGACAGCCACAGCCCAGAGAGCACACGCTTCCTTCGCCGGGTGCGCCCCTGAACGCTCCTTCTCCGTGCTCCAGGTGGGGTCTAAACTCTTTACAAAACAAACAGGCCTCCCCTCGGTGCAAGCCTCACCTGCTGCTTCACGGAAACAGCAATGTGATGAGTCCATGTCTGCTGCCATATCCCCTTTTCTCATCCAGTTCTGACACTCGAACCCAAGCCTCACAAAGAAATAATCACCTGGAGCCTAGACAGTCCACACCTCAACACCACTGATTTCAGATGGAGAGAAGCTTCGATGCCAGGCACACACTGAGCAGCCCCTCACTGACGTCCTCCTAACGCTGGAGTGGAACAAGGCTGGGGAGGGTGGTGGGCAAACCCCACCCATTATTTCCAGGAAGGGATCGTGGCAACCTTTCAGCAAAGAGTGGAGAGGAAGCCTGAACATCCCAACTAAAAAGACAATTACTGAGTTTCGCAAAAAGTTCAAGATCAAGGCAAGACAAACAGGAGGTCTGACCTGGCTTGCACACCGACCGCCAGTGGGAAGGGGCCGTGTCATTGACCTTTCCAGAGAAGACTCCCTTTGTTAATCTATCTGTTGAGGCCGTTGTGACTCCATCTTTACTCCTTGCAGTTCTAAAACTGTACGAGTCACCGCATTTTGGCTGTAGGATTGTCCTGGTCTCCCACTGCCGCACCTATTTGTTTACTCATGTTGAAGTACAAGTGCTACCTGAATACATTCTGGCAAGAATTTCACACAGTTCCACTGCTGCTCTCAAATCACAGTCCTACTTGAACCGAACCACCTGCCCCCTGAGCTCCTATGCAGCCACCAGTCAACAGTATTTACCTATAGCCTGTCAGGTGCCAAACAACTTTAGACCACAAACAAAGCAAACAGACCCTGCCTGCAAAGAACTTACAGGGGGAAGACAGACAGTAAATGTGTAAACAAACAAACACAGGCACAGAATACTTTTTTTAAATCTAAATCCCCAAATTCCAATCTGAGGATCCACACCTCTGGAGAAAAGCTTCTCCATGCCAGGCATACACTGAGCAGCCATTCACTCACATCCTCCTAACGCTGGGGTGGAATGAGGCGGGGAGGAGTGGATTGGTGAGAAGGGGGCAGCCACATGGGGGACCCAGGGGAAGAATACTTGAAGCAGGAGAAGAGCAGTCACCCAAGTTCTGAGACCAGAGGGAGCTCGGTGTGTTGGAGGGATGGACAGGCCACTGTCTGGAGCTCAGTGAACTAGGGGCACACGGGGAGAAGCCTGGGGAGGTGGGTGAGTGCCCAGATCACACATGCTTTGGGAATTTATACTAAGTAAGGGCTTTGAGTTTTATTCCAAGTTCAGTGGAAGCCACGGATGGTTTTAAGGAGGGAAGTGACATGACCTGACTTATATTTTAGAAAAATCATTTGCCGGGCGTGCAGGGGTGGACTGCAGAGGTGGGGGAGGCGGTGGCAGGAAGCCAGAGTTCACGGTTGCTGGGGTTCACGTTAGTCTGGGGAAGGCGAGGAGGGCCCGATTTGGGCACACAGTACAAAAAGGCTGCTGAGTGCTTTCAAAGAAAATCACAGATTGTATTCCATCTCTACCAAATTCTGAGTTAATACCAGCACTTTTTCTCTCTCATCCCTGCTAAGCTTAGACCCTCTCAGCACCTTTTTCCTTAAGCCTCTGTCCTGCCTCTTTGTTCTTGCCTGCCGGTGACCCAGCAGCTTCCATAGAGAAGATGGGGGATCTGCCCTGTGGGGTCTCCCTCCACCTCTTGCCCCACAATTTGTCCACTTTTTTTTTCTTTGACATTATATTCATTAATTAATCTATTTATTTTTAAATTGAAGGATAGTTGGTTTACAATGTTGTGTTAATCTCTGGTGCACAGCACAGTGATTCAGTTTTACACATATATATTCCTTTTCCTATTCTTTATCATCATAGGCTGTTACAAGATATTGAGTATGGTTCCCCGTGCTGTACAGCAGGACACTGTTGTCTATTTGGTCTGTAGTAGTTAGTATCTGCTCATCCCAAACTCCTAATTTATCCCTCTCCCACCACCTACCAAATCTTAGACATGTTTCAGAACTTACAGTAACTCAGCCAATTAAGTATTTCATTAGCATTTTCACAGATAAGGAAACTGAGGCTCACAGAGTTTACCAGGGCTTAACCAAAGGGAGTTGGGAGGATGGCCAGCCTCTGGGCTGTGTGTACAGCCCCTGGCCCTGGTGCCCCTCAGGGCACTGACCCTCCTGCTGAGTCGCCCCTCCCTGCCTTTACAGACTGAGCACTGGGAAGGAGCAAAGACTGGATTCTGCATTCCTGCAAGCTCTGGGCCCTGCCAGTAGATAGTTTCTACTAAAGAAACGATTGCTGAATGAGCGAATGCTTGAGTCCATCCCACAGATTCCTGGTATAGTCACAGCCTGAATACTGCCTGGCACCCACCAGCCATTATTTGAGAAAGCCAGCACATTACTGCCCTGAAGAGGCCACATCCCCTCCCCTGGGATTCCCTTTGAGAACGAGGTGAGCCAGCCGGAGGACAGGCTGCCCAGAGTTAGCTTTATGTCAAACCATGCTAACCAAGCTCTGAGGTCATCAGATCCCAGCACTCCTCTTAAAAGTATTACCTAAAGAGAGAAACTTCTAGGCTTCCAAGGGCCCGACAGTGCTTCCATTTGTCCTGCAGGCATTTCTGATAAGATGCCAGTGGTCTTCTAACAAGTTTTTAAAAACGAAACTAAACAAACAAATACAAACTTCAGTCACTTTGAATACTTACACAATAAACATGATCTCACTGTTTAGGCTGTTAAAAGTCTGGATATTTAGGTTTAAATGACTTACTGATGTTTGGCTTCTTAGTTATTTCCCCCATTTTTATCCGAATGGCTAGCGCCACGTAAACCAGCCTGTGGCTGGAGTTCGGCACGGTTATCCTTTTTAGCTTCGCAAACAGTCACTGAGCTGCTGATTGGAACATCTGACAGTTTCTAAGCTGGAGCTGACTCTGAAACATCCACCATTGATCTGGGGTTCAGGAACAGAATGGACGTGCAACCCCCAAATGCTCGTGAGACCAGTGATTTCATCCTCACCCGGACTTAAAACCCTGAACTCCCGCTGGAGTTCTCCTAGCCAGCCCCATTCAGGCTTTTCCAGCACAAACTTATGAAGCTGGGGAGGACTGAGCTACTGGGAGCAGAAGGGCCCTGCTTAACTGGAGGAAGCTGTGGCTGCAGTAACCAGGAAACACCAAGACAAACCTGTACTTCCTCCTGATAGGGAATTAACATGAAACAACGGGGTGTAGGTGGGCACATGTGGGGTCTTTCTGTTCTTGTTGTTAGCAACTTTAAGAGATTTTTCTAAGGTTTTACATATCACAACTGACACGATGGTAATAATAAAAAATTCCAGCTTAAGGGTATAGCGGGTTCCAAGCACTATGCCTAAGTTTTTAAAACATTTTTTTTAATTCTCATAATGCATCTGTGAGAGAGGTTTTAGGTTTATTACCCATTTTTATAAATGGAAACCAAAGCCCTAGGTCAAGTAATTTATTCAAGGTCACGTGATTCGCAAGGGGCCCAGCTTGGATGTGAAGGAGGCTTTATTTCCTTTCAAAGCCAGTTCTCAACAGCCTTCTGATACATTGCCTCTTTTATTTTTTTTTGGTGTGTGTGGGGCAGGTACTTAGATCTATTTATTTATTTATTCTGACTTTTTCTTTTTAATGGAAGGACTGGGGATTGAACCCAGGACCTTGCGCATGCTAAGCACTCGCTCTACCCCTGAGGTACACCCTCCTCCCCATTGCCTGTTAATAGAAAAAACACAGTCCGCACACCCAGACGTAAAACTGTGCCTCCAGGTGCACCCTCCTGCATCTAGTTTCTCCCCCTCCCCACTTAATCCATTCTACAGATTGAAGCAGATTAAATTTTCCTAAAATATTGCTTTAATCCCTTCACTGCCTACTCAAAACACTCCCAGTTGCCTCCAGGAGCCGGGTAATGTTCCAGCTGCCTCTGATACTTGAGATTTTCTGTCAACTGTCCTTATCTGAGGCAGAATGTCCCCTGTACAGCTTCTACTGCCTGCAGTGGAGGACATTAGACCTCTGGAGCGGAAGTAAGGACAAGAGGGATGTAAACTTTGAATGAACCTATAGAAAACCTTATATTTCCTACCTTCATTAAAATGAAGTATTAAAGAAAGCCTTTTAAAACAAGAGACTATCAATGACATTTTCCACATCTTAAGTTATTAATGGTGGTGAATGTACAATTAAATTCTCTTTACCATCTGTTGCTTGCTAAAAACTTGAGTATCTCTTTCCAAGGAAATTTTAATGAAGGGCTGGTAAAAAAATCCCACAACCCCCCCCCCTACTTTCTCCCCAGATATATATATATATTCAATTTTTTCCTATCTGATTCTCTCTCCAGTTGTTGAGGGTTGCCCTGAATGTAAGTGCATCAGGAGAGTCTGATACGAGAACATTCGCTTTGAGTTCTTCCTGGGGAACAGAAGGTCTGAGGAGGTTAAGAGGATGCTGAGGCATTTGCTTTGCTGTGGCGCCACCGTCTTCCCCGTTACTAACTCTCTTCCCAGGAATCTATTGATTAGCCTCTGTGTTTACTAAAAACAATTTTTGCAAAGCTCCAGAAAAATTACATTGAAAATACAATTTTCATACATGAAATATGCTGGTGTTTATTTCAGGGTTTTTTCTTGGGGCGGGGGGTAACTTTTACATTTTTAAGTTTTGCCTGAGTTTAAAGTGAAGAGAAGAGAACATGACATGTTTTCGATGACAGGGGACCGGACCCAGACCGCCACTCTTGCATCTCCCCAGGCACCCCCCGGCCAGCACTGCCGAGGGCATTTCCGCATCAAGGAGGAGGCCAGATTGACAGGTTTCCTTCTCACCCCGAGGTTCTGTGGTGCTGGTCCCTGCTGGCCACCACAGGCAGAAGGGATCGTGGCCATGCCCCTCACTTAAGCCTCAGCCTCATCTGTAAAGTGAGGGTGAGCCCACACTATCTCACAGGTCTTCCATAGTTCTAAAAAACACACAGCCACACAGCCCGAAGAAAACACTGCACAGAAGAACAGCGAAATGCTCACAGTAGATGTGGGTGGTTTTACTTTTCCCATCAGCTACTCCTCCTTTAGACTTCTTCCAGACTGCCTATGATCACACAGTGAAAACCCAGAATGACAGCGATCTGTTCACACAGCAGTGGTGTGGAACCCTGAGACATGCTACCCGAGACACAGCAGTGCTCAGTCACTCCATCTTGGTCCCTCCCTGCAAATGGGGAGTGCACAGTGATGTGCGAGGTTCACAGAATAACTTGCATCAGGGGTCTTATCTTCTTTTTCGATTGCTCACAGGAGCTTTCAGGATATTAGAAAGCTTGTCCTTGGCCCGTGAAGTATTTGCTGATCCTGGAATCTAGGCTTCTTTCCCTTGCTAACTATCTTTGTGACCTGGGGCTTGTCAACCTCTGGGCCTTACTTCTCTCCTCTGTAAACAAACAACCCCCAAAGAAAGGGTCAACCTATCGTAGGATCTAAAATTCAATGGTTCCATGATATACCCAAGGCCAAACAGAAAAACAACTGGAGACACCTCATCATCACCTTTACCCCAAGGACCTGTCCTTGGACCCTCCCTGGGCCCTCCCACTCACCACCGCCCTGTAGGGTTCAGATCCTGGCTGCCCTGGGCAAACTTATCTCCCCCCAGACAATAGGAGAGTAAATCCCTGCCCCGCCTACTTGAAAGCCCAGGAGAAACCCTTCCTGCAGCCACAGCGAACCCTGTAAATGTTTAATTTCAGTCACAGACTCGCAGCTCCTTCCTGCACTACGCCCATTCTGGCAAAAAGGGGGGAAAAAACGACTTATGTTAAGCTGCAATTTACTCAGCAGTGTGATTAATCAATTAATTACTGCATTCACTGAGCTATTCAAAAGCATTTCTGAGTGTTTCCCACATGCTTCCTCGTATTGTTGGAGGAGCTGGGGCCGGAAAGCCTGCAATGAGATGGTCAAGAGTGGACAGTTCCATGTGGCCAGGGCACTCCTCGGCCTGGGGAGCCTCAGGGTGGAGGGCTGCCGCTCACCCCAAGCACCCCCCAAATCCAAAGAGCTCTTACACTCTGTCCCTACCCCATCAGCGAATCCCCTTGCCCACCTTCAGACCCATCTTTCTCTCCATTATTTACCACACAGCCGCCACCAGGCGTCTTTCTCCTGAGAGCTTCCCACATGGCCAACACTGTGATCATTTTAAAGTGAAAATCTGCCCAAAGCTCGCCATTGACTAAAATTCTTAAAGCTTCCCCTGCCCTTAAGAAAAAGAGCTTCTGCACAGGGCACAGAAGGTCCTCCGAGAGCGGGTCTTAACCAGCCTCACTCCTGCTGCTCCCACCTCAAACGTCCCCTGGTGACCAACTGTAGTCCAATCTCCAGCACATCCGTGCTGCTTCTGTTCTTGGTCACTTTGTTTAATCCCTTCACCCTAACCACGCCATAGACTGAACAAACCATTGCCACCTCAAACAGCAAGGAAGCCTGGCGAAGGCATCCTCTTCCTCTAAGATACCCAGACCTTCAGGAAGCGACCCTGACATCACGCCAGGCTCCGTTCACTTACTCATCCCATTGCATCACAATTCTTTGCTTATTTTTGTGCTTCCTCCAGTCACTGCCAGCCTGGGGGCTATCTTTATATATATTTGTCACTCCATGCCTGGCGTAGGGTTTAAATGAAAGTGAGCCCTCCAGACATGCTGGTGGATGGATTAATTTGGAATGTATGTGGTTACCATGGCTTTTGGTTTGGGAGAAGGCAGAGCCCACATCTCTGTACGAAGAAGATAAGCAAGAGAAACAGAGATTTTAGAGCAGCAGGTGGGTCCAAAAGCCACGCCAGCCCAGCACCTCCCTTGCATCTCACTGGGATTTACTGCATCAGGCTGAGAAGATGCCTTATTATTATTTTTTAATGGAGCCACTGGGGACTGAACCGAGGACCTTGGGCATGCTAAGCACGCGCTTCTACCACTGAGCTATACCCTCCCCCGTGATGTTAATCAGCGGTGCTGACAGTTTGCTGTGATTTTTCTTGAGAATAGTGCTCTCTGGACGTGGCATATGCAGTTGTATAGGGAAGGACCCTGCTCATCTCTGAGAGGAGAAGCCCGTTTGCCATGGGTAGCCAGTCTGCCCAATTTCCAAAGTTCTCTATTCCTGGGTGGAGCTGTTAGAGCAGGCAGATAGCTAGATATGATGAGCAGAGAAACGGGGACACAGACCAAATGGCAGAAATTGGGCAGAAAGGAGGGGCACAAGCCAAATGCAGGAAACATACCTAAGCACCAGGGGTCCCTGGGCACAGAAAGAAAAGCAGGAATCTTTGGGCTGATAAGAGGCCACACCTTTTGGCCTGGAGACCAACAAAGGTCAGAAAAGGTAGGAATCTCCAGTGTCTGAATGTAACCTTTTACTCATTATGCCCTCATTTCAATAAAATTAGCCTTGCAGGTCAGAAGTACCCATCATGCACCGACGCCGTGACACTTCCGATCCAGACTAAACAAGGACAAAAATCCCTCCTCCCTTTGGGAAGGTGAAGTTGGGATGACAATCAGGGAACACGATCCCAAACCCTTCCCTCCCCAATGACTATTCCGCCCATTCATTTTTACACCCTATGTAACTAACTTGCCAAAGAAACTCAGGGCAGCCGCTCTCCTGAGCCTGCCCGCTCTCCCCTGAGAGTGTACTATCCATCCTTTAATAAATCCTCATTTTACTTTTCTTAACCTCTATGTCTTATCTCTGAATTCTTTCCGGGACGGGACACCGGTTACCAGCGACAGAGCTCCTGGAGGAATCAGTCTGAGCGACTCCATGATGTGGGGAAGAAGCTTCAGGTTTAAGGGATGAAACAAGCTGCTGGCGAAGGGGGAGCGCTTCCCCCAGCCCAGCCCAGCCCCACTGTCCCGGTGGCCTCATCTTCACTGTCTCCAGTAACAGTGCCCTTTCTCTTCACTTTCACTCCTTTCGGATATTGAAAGCTCTCCTTGCTGACTCTTTTAAAACCTCAAACTTAGCCACTTGGATATGGGTTTTGTGTGTTTTTTTCGGTTCATAAATGTTGCAGACCAATGGGAGGGTGACTGGGCTGTTCTTTGCCTGACTTTCCAAATTCTGCATGAACGAGGGAGGAGTTAAGGGAACAAGAAATGTTACTGGTGGGGTCGACTGTGTGGCTGTCACATGTTTCCCAACTCTTCCACCAGGGGAAAACAAGGTTAAACTGTATGTGGAAGGGAACAAAGTTTAAATGAACAATTTAGCCTGACAGGTATATGCAGAAAGGAAGTAAGAGTTAGTCTGACCTTTTTATCTTGGTGACAAATATTACAGGCTGATTTTATATCAAAGAGGTTCAAATTAAAAAAAAAAATCCAGTTGAGCTCAGTCTTCTGCTTTGCCAACTGGTCCCCGAGGCCACTTCCCAACTTCCAAAGGCATAGGAAGTAAAGTCTCCCATTCCTGGGACCTGGGCCTCATCCTGGGCCTGAGTCCCCACTCAGACCTTTCTCTTTCACAATCTTCATTTGGACTATGGTGGTGGCTGCCTTGGAGAATTCCCTGAAATTGAGCTGAGTTCGATTCTTCACCGAAAAACAGTCTTCCTCTGTCAGGGAAGATTGTTCTCTTCGGTTGAGGACTTGGAGTCACGGCCCCAGCCGTCAGAGTAGCTAAATAGATCCAGGAAACCAACAGGGAAGGCACCTTAGTGCTTGGGCCACCCCTCCAGAGAAGCTGAAGTGTGCACTGTCCCAGACGAGGACTCCAAGAGCACTCCGGGGGAGGGCGGCACAAATCCAGTCTCAGAGACGAGGAAACGGACATGGCACTGCGACCTGGGGACAAGGCTGTCATCTTTCATTCAGGTTAAAATTCCAAAGCCAGCTTCCTAAAGTGTGCAGTGGGTTGGAATGGCAATCTAAATCGCATGAAAAACCAACAAAGCCTTCCAATGGTAGGTTTTATTTAGAAATAGCTTTTCTGAGGTACAACTGATATACAATAAACTACACATACTTAAAGGTACAACTTGATTAAAAACATTTTTTTGAGGCTGGAATAATTTGATAAATTCTGACACATGTATACCATGAACTGTCAACATGAGACAATGACTGTATTCATCACCCCAAAGTTTCCTCCTGCCCTTTTATAATCCATTCCTCCTGTCTCACCCCACTCCTCACTCCATACCAGGCTTCCAGTCACATCCCAAAGTGACCACCGATCTGTTCCTATAGGTTAGTTTGTATTTTCTAGAAAGCCATATAAATGTCATCACGTAGCATAGATTCTCTTATATGGATTCTCTGGCTTCTTTCACTTAACAGTTATTTTGAGACTCATCCATGCTGTTGCCTGGATTTCATTTTATGATTATACTAGTTTATTCATCACCTGTTGAAGGACATTTGGGCTATTTTTAAATTTTGGCCATTTTGAACAGAGCAGTTGTAAATATTTGTGTACAATTCTTTTATGGTCACTTTACTGCCTCTTGGGTCAACGGGTAGGAGTGGAATGGCGGGCTAATATGGGTGGCATATGTTCAACTTTTAAAAAGCCCACCAAACTGACTCCAAAGCGGCAGTGCCAGTTTACACTGTGTGGCGCTTCTGGTTCTTCCAGATCCTCGCCAGCACTTGGTAGAGCCAGTCTTCTAAAATTTTAGTCATTCTAATCAGTGTGCAGTGGTATCTCATTGTGGTTTTGTTGAGCATTTCTTTAATTGCCAATGCTCTGAACATCTTTTCATATGCTCATCTGCCATTCATATTATCTTCTTTGGTAAAGTGTCCACACTTTTGCCTATTTTTTTTTAACTGGGTAGTTTACTTTCTTATTACTGACTTTTGAGTTAAACATATATATACATATTAAAATACATAAATATATGTACATATGTTTTCTGTATCTAAGTCCTTTTTCAGTTTTTTTTTCATTTGTGGATTATGCTTTTGCTTTTCTAAGAAATCTCTGATAAAATCAAGGTCAATAGATTTTCTCCTGTGTTTCTTCTAGA
This sequence comes from Camelus ferus, assembly GCF_009834535.1. Taxonomy (NCBI): domain Eukaryota; kingdom Metazoa; phylum Chordata; class Mammalia; order Artiodactyla; family Camelidae; genus Camelus; species Camelus ferus. The sequence continues at coordinate 4,366,698 of NC_045702.1, read as the reverse complement.
ATTTTTAGGTTTTACATTTAGAGTTAATTTTTATGGATGACGTAAGGTCTAAATTACTGTTTCTACATATGGATATCAAATTGTTTGAACACCATTTGTTGTAAAGATTGCCCTTTCTCTAAATTGCCTTTGTACCTTTGTTGAAAATCAATTGATGTCTGGATATATATGGGTTTATTTCTGGACTGTTATTCTGTTCTATTGATCTGTTTATCTATTTTTAAACAAATATCACATTACCTTGATTACTGTAACTTTATAATAACTCTTACAGTCAGGTAATGCAATTCCTCAAACTTCTTTGAAGTTATTTCAGCTATTGTAGGTCCTTTGTATTTCCATATTGATTTTAAAATCAGCTTGTCAATATCTATAAAAAAGCCCGCTGGGACTTTGATTGGGATTGTGTTGACTCTAACAATATTGAATCTTCCAAATAAATCTATTTTTCCATTTATTGGGGTCTTCCTTAATTTCTCTCAGCAATGTTTATTAGTTTTCAGTGTGCAGATCTTGCTCATCATTTGTCAGATTTATCGCCAACTACTTCAGGTTTGGTGCTATTATAAATGTTGTTATTTTTCAAATTTCAAATTCCAGTTGTTATTGTTTGCATATCAGTTGCATGTACAGTTGATTTTGTGTACCGGTATTGTCTCAGTATCCTGCTAAAGTCTTATTAGTTCTATTAGCTTTTGTGTAGGTTCCATCAAATTTTCTGCATAGTTGATCACGTCATCTATGAAGAGAGAGAGTTTTATTTTTCCTTTTCTTTACTGCTTCCTTTCTTTTACTTACCTATTTTTGGGGCCTACGATCCTGGCTGCAACACGCAGTACATTGTTAAAAAGAAGTGATGAGAGTAGACATCTTTGCTTTTTCCCTGATCTTAAAGGGAAAGCATTCAGGCTCTCACCATTAAGTATGTTAATTGTATGTTTTTCACAGATGTCCTCTTTCAGGTTGAAGAAGTACCCTTCTTAGGAATGGCTGATGAATTTTGTCAAATGCTTTTTCTGCATCTATTGAGATCATTTTTTTCCCCTTGAATTTACTAGTTTGGTGAATTACATTGATCGATTCTTGAATGTTAAACCAACCTTGCATTCATGCAATAAAGCCCACCTAGTCAAGGTGTATTATCCTCATTATACACTGGCATACTTAATTAGTTAAGAATGTTTGCATCTATGTTCATGAGGAATATTGGTTGACAGTTTTTCTTCTATAATGTCTTTGTCTGGTTTTGGTAACAGTAATGTTGGCCTCATGGAATGAGTTGGGCAATGTTCCTTTCTGATCTGGAAGAATTTATGCAGAATTACTATTATTTATTCCTTTAATATTTGGCAGAATTCAAGATGAGTTCTTACAAGTGTATGAAAAATTTCTGAAAGACTGAAATGGACCAAAGAGATTACTGGGTATAACCCGTGCAGCTCATGCTTCCAGGCTAACTTAGTCTTTTGTGTTGTTGAGCAGTTTTACAACTCTGTAAATTGCATAAAATTGGTAATAATGCAAATGATTCTTGTCCATAAAAATGCAAGTTAATTGTGTCTGGTGGAATGCAATTTATTATTGCCCTGCAGACAGACCTGCTTTGCATATTCTATAAAATCATTTCCATACCATTTCCCGTTCTTTGAATTATCTTCTGAATCAGTTGTAACATCTCAACTGGTTCCTTGTTAGTTTCATAAAAGCTTTGACATGTGTTCATTTTGTGCTTGCACAAGAATAACTTATACCTTTAAAATAATAATACCTCTAACATTATCTTTTGACACAGAAATGATGAGAATTCATGGTACAGGCTTTGTTTAATCAAAGTGTTATATAAGGCTGGTTAGTTGTTAATGATATACAAGGTTATTTACTGTAAATGGCAAAGATGATGCCATCCAAAGAAAAGTTATTTCAAGATGAAGAAGAGGATGGGAATTTGTTTCCTGATCTCTAAACGGAGGTATTGGGATACATAATTTCTAAGGTCCTTTCCCATTTTAACTGTCCAACTCTGACTTGGTGATTTCACGATGAACTTATTTCAATTTCCAGAGTTCAGTTTCATTATCTTAAGATGGGATAATGACATTTTCTGTATCCATCTCAGATAATCAAGTAAGATAACAGATTCGAAATGTTGCAAGTGCAATATAAATCTAAGGGGTTATTATCTGTGCCTCATGGAAAGCGGAGACAAATGTTCCCAAGCCTCATTCCCTCATTTGGTCAATAATTTAAAATTTTAAATCTTTGTCATTTTCTAGGACACCTGAATGAGCTAAGAAGAAGAGTCATCATCTTAAAATGAATTTCATCATAGGTTTTACATAATCTTCCATGACACTGAATTCTAAAACTAGAGACTCTGAAATGGTCTGAAATAGTCTGAAAGAGCTCTCAAATGCAGGGGCAGCTGCAGGGATAGTGCTGATGGGGCCATTCTCATTTTTACTCTGCGATTTCTTGGAAAGGTTTACAGAATTCCTCAAAACGCTGCAAGTCTCACTTTTCTTCATGGCCAGCACTGCCCACGAGCCAGGGTCCTCCTCTGCAAAGGATCTTCCCACACCCCTAGCCACTCCCTAATTATTCTGGTCCATTTTCCAATCACCTCCTGTGAGAATGGCAATGTATCTAGCTTGGGTGAGGCAAAAGGGCTATGCAATGTTGTGCAGGGGCTCAAGGTAGGTAGACCAATGCACCTTCTTCTAGTGTAGGAAGACTGAATTTATGGTCTACACTGTGTTCTTAATAGCTGAGGTCATGTATATATTCTCTTAATTTGTTTCCTTAGCCTTAAAATAAAATTATGCAGCAACATGGATGGACCTAGAGATTAACATACTAAATAAAGTAAGCCAGAAAGAGTAAGAAAAATACCATATAAAATCACTTATATGTGAAATCTTAAAAAAAAAACCAAAAACCCGAACACAAATGAACTTATTTACAAAACAGAAACATACTCACAGATATAAGAAAATGAACTTATGGTTATCAGAGCAGGGTAAGGGGGGGATGGGAAGGGATAAAACAGGAGTGTGATTTCCAAGTTCCCTGCAGCCTTTGCTCTCATCCTACCATTAAAGACCTGTAACAGGTCAAGCACTGTTATTACAGGAGACTCAGTACTCCAGTCAGGAAGGGCTAGGAGCCTGGGCCTGGGCCACGTGGGGAACCTGCGTGACTCAGTGTGCACCCAACCCCCCAGCTCACTGTGCACCCCTTCCCAGAAGAGGCCGCCCCTTCCTCTGCCCGGAAGACCCTGTAAGACTGAAAGAGACATGCACAAGGAAGTAGTTCTCTTCATGCTAAACCTTCATTCCCATGACTGCCTCTAAAGTGGTAGGTACAGCCCATCTGGGTACAGATTCCAGCCCACCCCTAGTTGAGCTGGTTTCATTACTTTGCAACCAGAGTCTAAACAACATCATTGCCACTTCAGGCTCCTGCTGTAGCTCTGGTTCTTCTGTCAAAACAAAGCACAACAAAACAAAACCTTCACAGCTTTTCCTCCCTCCTTCCTCTGGTCCTCCTATTGCAGCTTAGCAGTACTGATGGGGGGTGGAGGGGGGTGGGGCAGAACAAATGGCTATCACAAGAGATAAAACAATGGAACAGCAGCACATGAATGGGTACAAGGGTATTCATATGGTGTCTTGCCCTGGGTCTGCCTCAGGTAATCACGTTTGTCTATTTCCCTTTGCATCTTCAACTATATGTGGCTATTCTTCAATTCCTAGACAAAAAACCTGTTTGCTCCTAGTCTCCAGTGGTATCATCACCCACAACCACCTCAGAGGGATTTATTCCTCTTCCCATGAGCAAGTCAGTTTGTCCCTGAGCAGTTTCTGGATTTGCCTGTGGAGGCTTCAGGGAGGACAGACAAAGGATAAGCATGAACATTTGATACAAACATGAGGTCCTGGGGCTGCGATTGTAGGAATGACTGTGGACATCCCCCAGGTCTGGAAGGAGCAGCAAGAGAGCCTGTGGCTTGCAGCAGGCTTGTGAGGCTGGCTCGGAGACCCAGCAGCTCTGTGGGAGGCTCCAAGATTAGGATCTGTTTTCTTTCAGGACATTGCCTGGGCTTCAGTGTGCACCTGCATGCTCCCGCAAAGTCTTGCTTGAGTGCTGTCTAAAATGGAGAAACCTGGAAATAACCTGAACGTCCCCAAAAGGAGACAGGCTAAACTTATTACAGTGCATTTAGAGAAGGAGACCCAGGTGTCAGGCAGATGGCAGAAACTTGGGGATCCATCAAAAGTACAATAGCTAAAAAACATTATTTTCAATGACTGTATAATATCTGATTATATGAATATATTTTAATTTATTTATCCAATTTCCTATTTTTAAATAATAGTTTTCAATTATATTTGCTATTATAAATAATAATAATCATTTTAATATATAATTTTCTGTAATTTAAAAACTTTTTTTGAGATAGAACCCAGAAGGGGAATTTCCAGATCAAAGTACATGTATTTTAAGGATCTAGAAATGGATTTCCAAAGTGCTTTTCACATTTGCAGTGACCTTCCCTTCTACTACAGTGCCTGAAAATTCAATTCCACTCTCCCCAACATTGATTATTATCTGTAATTGACTAAAAATGATGTTCCATATTATTTTAACTTGTATTTCTGGATTACCAGTGAGGCTGACCATTTTAAATGATTTTTTAAGTTATTTGTGTACTTTCTGAGAATTGTCTGTTTACAAACTGGCCTCATTTTCTAATTGCGTTTCAGTGCTTTTCCTACTAATATATTAAATGTCTTATCCAAGGCAATTTGTCCTGCTGGACACTGCCTAACCTGCCCCACTGGCCTTTAGGAACCATCTGGTTCAGTCACAGCCAGTAACTACTGCCTTATTCCAAAAGCATTACTGGGAATCCCAAGTAAAGACCGTTTAGCTTATCGACGCACAGAGACCTCATGCAAAAACTGTGCAACAGGAATGTATTTTTTAAGCAGTGAGAAGAATAAATTACAATTCATTTAAAATGCGCTCTGCTTGCATGGCTTGATATGTTGAACCTAAAGGAATCAGTATCATAAATGTATTTCTGATTCAGTGATATAACAAATCCACTCTATTAAGACCCTGGAATTGTGATTACTGTCTTTGAAGAATGATACAGTCCCAAAGCTACTATATCTAAAATTTTGTCAGATTTGACATCAACAGGGTATTTGGGGGATGTTTATTTGTGGTAAACTACCAAAAAGTAGGGCAAGAGCCTGGCCTGACTATCAGGAGCGATCACTTAGTGTGAATGGGGGCATCTCTCTATAAACAGGAGGACATCCGCGTCCCAGGAGCCACTCCAAGCCCTGGGATGGCACATTCGAATTACAAATGAAGGTGTTGGCCTCCATGGAAAATCCTGGTTCCTACGAGGTGATTTTTTAGGACCAAAAAAATAACATGGCTTTGTTTGGGCAATGACTGGAAAGATCTGAAACTGATCTTTAAAGGAGGCCATATGAAAAACCACCAAGTTAGACTGGAGTGATGGCCCCTCCTTTTCCTGGTTAGGTCTCAGGAAGTTCTCAGTGTTGGCTGGGGAAGGTTCTCCAGTCTTCTGAGTGAGCTTGCTACTGCTAGTTGTGAACCTAACAGAAGATGAGTAATACTTCTGCTTCCTTTTCTTTTTCCCTTTTTGGTTACCTTTGATGACCCAATGTTTATAATTATTAATACATAACTAAAGTCTATAGTTTAGTTTTAACTAAAGCTTATTGTTTACATTGGGGCTCACTCTTTGTGATGTACATTCTATGGGTTCTGACCAATGTATGATGACATGTGTCCCCCATTACAGTATCATACGGAACAGTTCCATTGCCCTAAAGTTCCCCTGGGCTCTGAGTGTCCACTCTTTCCTACCTCCTCCCAAATCCCTGGCAACCACTGATCTTTTTAGGGTCTTTATAGTTTTGCCTTTTCCAGAATGTCATATAGTTGGAATCATACAGTATGAAGCTGCTGAAGACAGATTTCTTCCACTTAGTAATATACATTTAAGGTTCCTCCAAGTCTTTCTGTGGGTGATTACTAATTCATTCTCATCAGTGAATACTCCTCCTTTGCATGGGCATACCAAAGTTTATCAATTCACCCACAGGTTGTTTCCAAGTTTCAGCAATTATGAATAAAAGCTGCTGCACACATTCATATGGAGGTTTTGGGTGGATGTAAATTTTCACCTCTTCATGTAAGCCCCAAGGAGTGTGACAGCGGCATAACAAGGTAAGTTCTGTAAGGGCTGCAGCCTGTCCTCCAAAGGGGCTGTGCCATTTTGCACGTGCACGGTTCCTGCAGCTGCACGACCTTGCCAGCATTCGGTGCTGCTGGGATCCTGCGCCTTTCCTGATGTTTCTCTTCATCACCCTCTTTGGGCACATGCACACCATAACTAAGATTTTCATGATTATGAAATTACGTAGCCAGCTTTTCCTGACCATTTTTTTACCTGAGTAAATGCCATCATCATTTTACTCAGGTCAAAAACTGACATCATCTCTGACTGATGTTTATTTTTCTCTCACTTCTACATCGACGTCATCATCACCACATGACCAGCACCTGCCGGATCACACCACTTCTCTTCCTCTCCCAGCTGTCTCCACCACCAGCACCACTCATCTCTCCTGCCCAGCTTGCTTCCCAGCTGCTCCTGCATCCGGTCATATCCCTGCTGGCAGATCAGTCTCTCCGCCACAGCCAGGCTCATCCCTCCAAAATACTGGTCAGATAAACTAACTGCCCAGGACAAAGCACTTCAATGATTTCTGATCACAGTTAAGGTAAAAAAAAATAAAAACCCCTACCATGGCCTCCAGCACCTTGCAGGCCCCACCTTGACTCACTGCTGAATTAACCTCCCACCCTCCCTTCTGCTGACAGAGTCCGGCAGCTCCTGGAGCATGCCAGCTCACCTCCCACTGGAGGGCCTTTGCACTCACTGCTACCTCTCCTCAGAATGTTCTCTCCCCAGGCCTTCATTTACAAGACTCCCTCACTGCATTCAGGGCTCTGCTGAAATGTCAGCTCCTCAGGGATGCCTTCCTTCACCATTGTACCTAAGATGGCAACTTCATCATCACCTATCACCTCTTCCTCCTTTACTTTCCCTGACAGCACTTGTTTCCATCTGACATTATATTTCAGCGTTTGCTGTTATCTGTTTACTGCCCATCCCCACCCCATCTTGTTCCCTGCAGACCTGCACTAGCTCGAACACTCTGGCCATCTCATATGCTCGGTACATTCAGTCTTGGTTGAATGGACGAATTCTGAAACTACTCATGCTTTCCACTGCTAAGTTTGAGTGAAGAGTCTGTGCTAGCAATGGCATAACCTGAGTGATAAGGTAAAGGATAAAAGAACTCCATTCCAGAGAACAGCATCCAAACACGGAATGCCCCAAGCGGTGTGTGGGAAGAGGTGTGGAGCTGGGCAGCAGAGCTCAAGGAAGTGGGCCACAAGAGAGTCAAAAGGAGAAAGTCAATTTTGGGAACTTTAAAATTATGAACTTCATTTTTAATTCTACGTTTAGATGATGCGAGAGAAGTGAAGGGGGTTTAGAAGATTTAGATGGTTTTGTTGATATTATTGCCATCGTAGTCATCATTTTGCTCAAGAAAATTTGTTAACTACTTACTGATATACAGTGTTTTTCTGTTTTGCTACAAAACACAAGCTAAACCAATATAGGCAGTAGAATAACAAAATGAAGTAGAATTACTAAATGGAGCAAGGGAATAAAGAAAATTAGATCAATGCAGCCAAAGGCAGAGGGGAAAAGAGAAAACCCATAAAAAGCAAGATGAACAGAAAACATGAAGATATTAAAAATTAGGCCAGCCGTACTAAGGATCATTAAAAATTTTAATAGATTAAATTCTATTAAAATACAAAGAACCTCAGATTGCACTTAAAAAGTTATAAGCTTTTTATAAGACATACATCTAAATAGAAAACAGGAAGATGTTAAAAATCAGACCAGCCATATCAAGGATCATTAAAAATTTAAATAGACTAAGTAAAAAATTAAATAGACCAAATTCTATTAAGAAACAAAAAATCTTAGATTGCATTGTAAAAAGTTACATGCTTTTTATATATCCAAAACAAAATTCCATAGGAGGGTTGAAAATTCAGGGACAGATAAAGGCAAGAAAAAACAAAGAAAGTAGGACTTGCAAAAGTATTAATGTGCAAAAGCACGAATGGCACTAAAATAGATGTTTATGTTAATAAAAGATACTCATTTAGAAGATATAACAATAATGATTATGAATTGGGCAACGTAGCTTTAAAGTCATAAAGCAAAAACTGTTAGAAACACTAAAATTTGACAAGGCAATAAACAGCAAGTAGAGAAACTAAAATGTTTTTTAAAAATTTAAAAATTAAGTAAATAAGGAAAAGAAATCTATTATAACTTTGTATCAATAAATTTGAAAATACAGACATGATTGGTTCAAAAATATTTTAGGAAAACATGAATAAACCAATAAGTATAGGAAAAAACTGAAAATGTAGTCATAGATTTACCTCTCCAAAATACTCTGAGCCAGCTTCATGTTATAATGGGTAAATTCTATCAAATCTTCCAAAGAAATATAGATAGTACACTTTTTTTGTTATTCAACCATTACAGATAATAGGGGAAAAAAAACAAAACAGAAAGAATTTCAATTCATTGTACAAGGCTAGCATAACCTCAGTCAAAAAATTCACCGAAGATACAAAAGGGAAAATTGCAAACAAAGGTGCAAAAATGCCAAATGAAATATCAGCAAATCAAATACAGCAATCAATTAAAAGGTTAGTAAATACCATAAGATTTCACTTGTATGTGGAATCTAAACAAATGAATGAACAAAGTAGAACAGAAACAGATTCAGATTCGGAGAACAAGCTAGTGGATGTCAGAGAGCTGTGAAGTGGAGCAATGGGCGAAACAGGCAAAGGGGATTACAAGGCACAAACTTTAATAAATGCTGGAGTGGGTGTGGATAAAAGAGAACCCCCTACATTGCTGGTGGGAATGTAAATTGGTGCAGCCACTAAGGAGAACAGTACAGAGATTCTTTAAAAAACTAAAAATAGACTTACCCCATGATCCAACAGTCCCACTCCTGGGCATATATCCAGAGGGAACTCTAAGTCAAAAAGATACCTGCACCCCAATGTGCACTGCAGCACTATATACAATAACCAAGACATAGAAGCAACCTAAATGTCCACTGACAGATGACTGGATAAAGCAGCTGTGGTGTATTTATACAATGCAATACTACTCAGCCATAATAAAGAATGAAATAATGACACTCGCAGCAACATGGATGCACCTAGAGATTATCATACTAAGCTGAATTAAGTCAGACAGAGAGAGACAAATACGTATCACTTATATGTGGAATCTAAAAAAAATGATACCAATGTACTTATTTACAAAATAGAAACAGACACACACATAGAAAACAAACTTATGGTTATCAAAAGGGAAAGGGAGTTGGGGAGGGATAAATTAGGAGTCTGGGATTAGCAGGTATAAACTACTGCGTATAAAACAGATAAATAATAAGGTCCTGCTGTATAGCACAAGGAACTATATTCAATATCTTGTAATAAAACATAATGGAAAATAACATTAAAAAATATACATGCATATAACTGAATCACTTTGCTGTACACCAGAAACTAACACAACATTGTAAATCAACTAGATTTCAATAAAAATAAATAAATAAATAGATAAGTAAATAAATGGCACAAACTTCCAGTTATGGGAATGCAATATACGGGAAAGGGAATACTGTTGGTAATGTTGTAGTAACTTTAAATGGTGACCGTTGGTAACTAGTCTTATTGTGGTGATCATGAAATGTATATAAATGTTAAATCACTATGTTATATACCTGAAATTATTGTAACATTGTATGTCAATTATCCTTCAATAAAAAATAAAAATAAAAAAATGATTAGTATGCCAGGAGACATAAAGCTGTGACATCTACTACCAATGTAATTCACTATATTATCAGAGAAGAGCAGGAAACAAAAGTATTTCAACAGATGCAACACCCAGTCCTGAAAACACGTGGAGACCTAGGAACAGGCACATCTCCTTCACTGTGATAAAGCAGGTGACACAGATGCCGTACTTAACAGTGAAAAGACCAAGCCAGGAACGGGACAGGAACGCTGGTTTCATGACCACCGTCACTGTTTCACTGCCGGCCCCAGCCAACGGGGTAAAACGAGGAGAGTGGATGAATCTACAGAAGGAAGTAGCCTACTTATTACTGCTGACAGATGGCAGCACTGGCCACGCACAAAATCTGTGAAAACCCAGTGACAAACTAAAAGACTTTCAGATAAAAAAGGCACAGTGGGATAACCAGTTACGAGTAAACGCAAACACTGACACCCATGACTATAAAAACGATAAATTAGAAAATCTAGTGGAACAGAATTCTACTCAATAGCAAAAACAAAACAACAAAAACATAAAACCCAAATCCACAAAACACACACAAAAAAAGTATTTAGGAATAAGCATAATAATAAATATGTTACTTGTGTTACTGGTGAAGAACTCTCCAAAACTTACTCAAGAACATGAATTATACCTGAAAAAATGGAGATTTATTTTGGTTTCTAGACAGGAAAGACTCATTACTATGAGGATACTAATTCTTTTGAAACTGTTCCATAAATTCAATACAATTTAAGAGAAAACCCTAATGAAATTTTAGTTGTGTCTTTATAAGTTGATTCTAAAGCTTATTTGGAACAGTAGAGCGTGGAAGAACAGCAACTATACTCTTAAAAAAAGGATGATGGCAGGGGAACTTTTCCTCTAAAACGTCAAAATTTACTATGCAGCTACAGCAATTAAAACTGGCACAGAAAGAAATAAGAATCAAACAAAATAAATTAGAAACAAGTCAGTTCATAGTAGGAACTTAGCATTTGATAAAGATTAAATTCCAAATTAGGAAAAATAAGGCAAATAATTTTTTTCTTCTTTTTAAAATTGAGGTATAATTGACCTATAACATGATATTAGTTTCATGAAGTAAAGATTTAAACATTAGAAATACAACTACAAAAATACTGGAAGAAAATGCAAAAGGTTATTTTTGTCATTTGGGGGCATAAGGATGGCTCCTCTCCTGCAAGTCACCACACAGAAACCATAAAGAAAAGATTGTTAGATTTGGCTACAGAAAAAGGTGTAAGCCTCTGTTCAGTGGGAGGTATCATAAATAACATTAAAAGATGACCATCCAGGAAAAGCATGTAATGAATAAAAAAATCTTAAGAGCCAACATTATTACAGGGGCTATTATATGCCAGGAATTGTGTTAAGTATTTCACACAAATTATCTAATTACAATGGATACGTATTATTATTGTTATTCTACTTGACAGGTGGGAAAACTGAAGTTTAGATAGGTCACATATGTACTAAAAGGGCTGCTATCTGTAATAGGCTGCGTTGTTCGGGACTCCCATTCTCTGGCCCCATCATTCCTCAGACATTTGAACCCAATCAGCTAACTAAAGCTTTGAAGCTTTGGAGCTAGAGAAGAATGGACATTACCTTTGGGTTTAGAAAGCTTCAATGATGTGAATTTGAAGTTTCCTTCAAATGTTCAATCATCAGTGTTTCTGGCTACATAAAGAAAACCTAATTCCAGAAGGATCAAACAGAGAAAAGCAGAGGTAAAACATAAAAGGAGAAAAGTTTTGACGTAACTGTTGGGTCCCTGGAAGCACTTGTGCCTGAGTTTAGAGCTACTCCTGGACTCCCAGTGGTGAGAGCACGTGTCCCAGTCCCCTCTTTTCATAAGCTAATTCGAATGGGTTACCTGACCCTTAGCATACAAGGTCCACAGTACAGAAAGACTCCACCTACTAATTAAGGAAGAAAAAGACAAATCAACAGCACAACAACAAAGAATGTGATTAGAAACTCAGTGAAGAAATATTGGGGGGGGGGGCCAAGCCCCTCTGCGGTGGAGGACCGGACACTGTTTCTGTCTGCTCCTCTTGAGCTCTCCGCATTGCGAAGAGCCACACAGATCATCCACAGTTAGTGTCCAGTGGCCATCTGTGTGTACGGATGGTTTATCTTGGGATCACTTCTGCCTTACCACATGACCTCTTATTTGGCTCTACGAAATAATCTTCCTTAAATGTGGAGGTAGAAAGCAGGAGAAATCATTGATAGTATTTTGTTTCTGAAACATCAAGGGACTGAGATAAGATTACCCCCACGTGGCTTCTGTTAGCACCGTAGAGGTACAGGGGCTTAAGTGTGCTTCAGGAGCGCGTTAACTGGCACCTTCCCACAAAGTCCTGACTGTCCTCCCACGTGGCTTATCGCAGAGCCTGTAATGAAGCTGACAGCTCCTCGAGGCACGATTTTCCTTCCTTAAAGCATGGCTTCTTTGGAATAGAATCAATTACAGAGTTTTATTTTATTTCATCTCTACAAATTGGTTGTGGAATGATGCTTCTTTGGTGTCAGGGGCAAAAAAAAAGGTCCCTGGATGAGAGACTGATATAAAGCAGAGAAAGGAATGTCATCGCTGAATAAGTGGCACAGATTGCGACCCGTGGCAGTTCAGTGCAAAAGTTTATTGCAAACCTAATCTGTGCTCAGCATTACGGAGGATTCAAAAATGGGCAGAAAACCTAACTGCTTTCAAAAAGCTTTCAGTCTAGTTTGGGAAAGAAGAGAGGGGACAGGGAAGCAACAGTGGCCATCTCTGATTCACTGATGGAGAGGGGGAGGATGGAGACAGGACAACGAGGAGGTAACTGACAGTGAGGAGGTAACTGACAGTTTGTTCTAGAAGTGGAGATACCAAAAGCATATTTTAGACACTTGCTCCTTCAGTACAGGAAGGAGGAAGTTAAAGATGAGGGCAGATGTGTATATATATATATATTTATATATTTGCCAACCTGAATTTAATACTAGTTCATTTTATTTCTTTAAACATAATGTGTTGGACTAGAAGCAATGACAGTCCATTAGCAGTGAATACTCGTCATGCCCAGTTTCACTCAAAGGAACCAGGGCTCCTCAGAAAACTGTTGTTCCAGGTATGGGGCAGAAAAAGACTAATATAGACAAATCAAAAGGGCACAGAGTAAGTTTGAAAAGAAATGCTGATTAAATCTGGGATAATTTTAGCATTAAAAAAAACTAGGACCGCATTGGATTGAAACTCATCAAACGTAATAACAATCCATGAATTCATAATGATACTCAAAAATTATTTTCATAGTTATATTATGAGGTGGCTTAGAGAATCAATTTGATATAAAGAAAGGGAAGGAATCAAGTACTTATCCTGCCTTTCCAAACATGAGGGGGAAATTCTCTATAAGGATTACGGCTAACACATGCCAAAGAAAGTGAAAATGTTAGAATACCCACTTAGTAACCCCTCATGAAACAATCATTCCAGGCAAAGATTATTAATGTCTGCTAAAACTATTAGGTAAAGTTAATGGGGGAACTTTATAATGCATGCACCAGACTGACAACATTTGACCTCACTGATCAATTTTAACATCACTGAAATTGGACAGTTAGACATTTGTGACTCCAGAGTAAGATGCAAAAGAAAGTTCATAGCACCACCTATAAACTATTCTTGGGAAAATACCCAAACCTGATTCTCATGGAGCTTCTAGATTTTACTTCGAGTTTACAGAAAATACAGGAGCAAGAGGAACACGTCAGAGAACACCTTGAGGATATAATCTCACAGCTAAACACAATGTTCTGCCTGGACTAGACTGAGTCACACAAACTCAAAGGCATTTTTGAGGCATTGTGTGAATGCGAACCTGCCTAGATACTGGGTGATACCAAGGAATTATTAGCTATTTAGTTGAATGTAGTAATAGTTTAATGGTTACATTTAAAAAAAAACTTTATATTTTAATTACACAGTAAAGCACTTAGAAGTGAAATATGTCTGAGATTTGCTTTAAAATGCTCCAGTAAAAAGAAAAAAAAATGGAGGTGAGGGCTAGATTAAAAAGAAGGGCAGAATGTAGAGAATTATTTGATAGATGTATGGAGCTTATACTATTCCACTTCTGTGAATTTTTGAGAATTTTCATAATAGAGCTTTTCTTTCTTTTTTTTTTCTAAACCAGTTTCTCTATGATTTTTTCCAGGGAGGTTATGCAGTTCACTCTATCTTAAAGTACCTTTGGAGATAAAGTAATCCAAGCTTCTCAGCACAGTTTTCCAAAATAAAGATAAGCCATTGACCCCAACACTCACCACCCACCAGGAGGAATTTTGCTAGGTCAAGCATCCTTGTGGAGCCTGGAACCCCGGGGGTTAACAGCCTGTGCCCCGCAGCTGAGCGCGGAGCGGCCCCACAGCTGCCAGCAATTAGGCTAGCTGGCAGTCCCCTTAGGAAACTCCCGCCGCCTGATTAGGACTAATTGCTAGCCAGCATCTAAGTCCCCAATCGATAGAAATGGAAATCCATTAGGGAAAGGCAGGGCCGAGGGAGGCTGCCTTCTGGTGAGTATGCACGTACCAGGCGATGCCAGCGTTGTTTACTAGTATTTACGGAGTACTCCAAAATGCACCCCATTTCTGCAGTGTTCCTGGAAAATTACACTGTGAGAGACACTCCCATAGTTTCCTTTAGACCCCCAAAGAGAGTCTTCTTTCCCCCCTGATTTTGGTCTATAACTGAGAGAAGCCTGTTTCCGCCAAGAACGGCACTATGGCAGTAGTTTCTTGGAGAGAGAAATCACGTGTCCGGGAGCGTGGCCGAGGGCAGGGCTGCGTGGGAAGCTGGGGAAACGCTTCGCGCAGGGGCGGGACTTCAGCTGAGCTTTTGAGTTTGCCCAAAGCAGTTATTCTGCATCAAGTAAGTTCAGGTCTGAGACTCCTTGGCAGCTACTGAAAAAACTCACTTCAGATCCTTGCCAGTTTCAAATTTGTGACCGGACACCAGAGAGGATGGTAGTTTTAACCCGAACCATTTCAATTGACTGCATGCTAGGTTCTGAGAATCCAGAGATGGGTAAGATGTGGTCCTTACATGCAAGGAATCCTACAATCCATGCAAATTCAAAACCAAAAAACGGATCGCAGAGAGACTATTTAAACTGCCTGCTTATGCTTTTAAACCCCCACCGCCACATTTTCTCATTTTAATTGAATTTTTTGTTAAAACGAACCACACATATGCACAAGGAGTTTTGAGTTTGAACTTATTTTGAAATTTAAGGATATTAAAATGAAGTATGGATTGTATTATTTGAGAAAATAACATTTGTGAGCTTACTCTGGATAAGTTTCACAAGTAGGACAAAGGTCCTTGCTTATCCTGTGTTCAGAAACTTAAAGTTCTTCCATATATTGTACATAAAGACTAGATTAAATTCAAGCTGTGAATTTGTTTCTCCAGAAATAACATGCCTCTTTTAAAGAGCTTATGAAAATTAGACAAGAGAAGAACCACACTATTATTTTGCAGCTTCATGCAGAGGCAAATTCTTATTCCTCTTGCATTAAGAGTACAAATGTCTGAAATGTATTAAAGAAAAACTATTGTTAAAAAAAGGATTACTATGTATTCTTAACTTATTGTTTACCTCAAATACAATCTAGAACTTTTAAAAGCAGTTCAGAATATTCATTTGCTTTAAAATCAGATTCATTAAAGAAACTCAAACATCAGCAACTCATTGAAGTCGCTGTGTATACATGAAAGTAATAAACTGCATTTCTGTTAAAACAGTCTAAGATTCTGTTTTTCCCAGAGTAGTACCATAATGCTGTTCAACTTACACTTGAGATGATTTCAAACGCCATAACCACATTATACAGAAGTCTTTAAACTTCCTAGAGGGCTCTTTTTTTTTTTTTTTTCAGGATAAGCAATGAGGCGGGGACAGGAAGCCCAGATGGAATGATCTCGATCATGCTGTACAGTTATGTGTCTACGGTTACTGGTATCCAAACTGTGCATTTAGAAGACTGTTCGACAGGAGTGAATTCTTACCATTACGCGGTGTTGCTGCACTGGGATGCGGTCAAGCAGGAGCCTGAAAGTGACAGGTAAATTTCAGTGACTGGGCGCAGGGAACCAACAAGAGAACAGAACTTTTTTAAGTGCTTTTTTTTTTCAGAGTGTTTCCATAAAATAGCCCAAATTCAGAGTAAGGAGACTGGTTTTGTAAACTACAGAGGAAAACAAATCTCATTGCTCTATGCTCAGAATTCGCACTTAGTCATTTGACCCAGAGGAGGACAAGCATCACTTCCTTATTATATGGGCCAGGAAAAGCGGGAAGAAGGGAGAGAAAGTGATTTGCCCAAGATTACACAGTTGACTGAGGGCAGAGCGGGCCCGAGAGCCTGATTCTCTGTTTCTAGTCCACTGCTCACCCTTTACCGTTCTTTTGTCTTTGCTATTTTTTCCTAAATTGGTCTCTTTATTTCCTTTTTCCCCCATTCCCTATTTATCCTTTATCTCAGTTGGATGCTTTTGATTTCTTCCCTCTCCTTTTTCTTCTCTTTCCTTTTTAATTATGTAAACCTCCTACAGCCCAGGACTAGTTGGGCTGCCTGAAGGTCTGGGTACGAGAAGGCCTTGACAAAGGCATTAACAAGTGTGTCAGGTACTGGAGACTCCGCTACCTCAAAACTGCAGAACAATTTTACTATTTAGTAACTAGAGTCCCATTTTAGTAACAAGAATTTCACTTACACTTGATGTATTTGATTATGTTTAATTTTATGAAGTTAACAAGGAAGAACTCTAAAATAAAAATCTACAAAAATCACATTCTATTTTTACCTAACTTTTAAAAAAGTCCTCGTATTTCAGGAGCTCTGGCAATCAAAGCTTAAAGTGGAGAACTCTGAAATCCAGTTGACATTCACATTGCTCCATTCTTAGGAATACTTCCCGTTCCTTCGTAGGGGAGACCTCGCTGGCTACTTGTTATTCCACTTTGATTCCATTGTCCTTATTTGAACTCTGTCATTCTGAGAATCCCAAAATCTTCCTTAAAGCCATGGTTTAGTTTCACAGTGAATAGGATTTTAGCCTTAAAAACATTCAACCCACTGTATGAAGTTACATGATAGCAGTAGACTCAAGAGTTAACGGGAAACAAAGGCTCAGAAGAGTCACACTGAAGTAACAAAGCAGGGAACTTGGGACAAGTCCTGAGCGCTCTCAGATGAATATAAAGAGGATCTGCGGAGTTCTCTCCTCGGCAAGGCAACTTCAACACTAAAAATCTGAAATCCTGGCAAAACACCCATCTTTCACATGAGTAAAGCAGAACAGTCTTTAAAAATTAGGTAGTATCTTTCCACTATTTAACCACTCTCACATGGTACCTTTTCAGTTTTATTTTTTAACAGCTTTATCATGAGATCATAGCCTCATTTAAAATATACAATCAATGGGTTTTAGTGTATTCACAGAGTTGTGCAGCCATCATCACATTTTTACAGTCTCATCAACCCAAAAACAAATGTCACACCCACTTTCCCCCCAGCTCCCAACCCTAGTCAATCACTAATCTGTTTCTTATCTTTATAGATTTGCCCATTCTGGACATTTCATATAAATGAAACCGTACAACGTGTGGCCTCTTGTGACTGGCTCCTTTCACTTAGCACAGTGTTTTCAAGGGTTATCCGGGTTATGGCATGTATCAGTACTACACGGGAAGAGTTCATTCCTTTTCATTGTCAAATAATATGACATTATATGTATATAAAATAGATAAACAACAAAGTCTTCTTTTTCTTTTTCCATTAAAAAACCCCCAATTTTGGACTTGAATAAATGATAAATAAATTTCTATCATGTTTGGATACTTATACATTCTTTTTTTATTGAGGTATAATTGACATATAACATTATATTAGTTTCAGGTTTACAACATAATGATTTGATATTTGTATATATTGTGAAATGATCACCACAGTAAGTTTAGTTAACATCTGTCAACATACATAGTTTAAAAAAATGTTTTTCTTGTGGTAAGAACTTAAGATTTACTCTCTTAGCAATTTTCTAATATGTAATACAGTATTTAAAAAATTTTAAACTTATTCTTAATATAATTTGGGGGGGAGATAATGAGGTTTATTTATTCATTTTATTTTTAGAGGAGGTACTAGGGATTGAATCCAGGACCTTGTGCATGCTAAGCGCACACTCTACCACTTGCGCTATCCCCTCCCCCTTGTAATACAGTATTATTAACTATAGTCACTATGCTGTACATTACATCCCTATGACTTACTTTATAATTGGTACCTTTAGACTCCCTTTACCCATTTTGTCCAACCCTCAACCACCAGTTCTGGCAACCACCAATCTGTTCTCTGTTTCTAAGAGCTTGTTTTTATTTGTTTGCTTTGTTTTGTTTATATTCCACATAATTGAGATCATAAAATATTTGTCTTTCTCTGTTTGACTTATTTCACTTAGCTTAATGCTCCCAAAGTCCATCCATGTTGTCACAAATGATGAGATTTCATTCTTTTTTATGTCTGAATATCTATGTCACATTTTCTTTATCCATTCATCAATAGACATTTAGTTTGTTTCCATATGTTGGCTATTGTAAATAATGCTACAATGAACAGAGGGCTGCATATATCTTTTTGAGTTAGAGTTTTCATGTTCTTTGGATAAATACCCAGAAGTGGAATTGCTGGATCATACAGTGGTTCTATTTTTAGTTTTCTGAGGAACTTCCATACTGTTTTCTATTTTGGCTGCACCAATTAACATTACCAACAGTGCACTAGGGTTCCCTTTTCTCCACATCCTCACCAATTCTTATTTCTTGTCATGTTGATAATAGCCATTCTAATAGGTCTGAGGTGGTATCTCATTTCAGCTTTGATTTGCATTCCCCTGATGATTAGTGATGTTGAGCATCTTTTCATACACTTTGTTGGCCATCTGTATGTATGTCTTCTTTGGGAAAATGTCTATTTAGATCTTCTGCCCATTTTAAAATCAGATTATCTGTTTTGTTTTTGCTATTGAGTTGTATGAGTTCTTTACACATTTTGGATATTAACACCTTATCAGGTATATGACTTGCAAATATTTTCTCCCATTCATTAGGCTGCCTTTTCATCTTGTTGAAAGTTTCCTTTGCTGTGCAGAAGCTTTTTAGTTTGATGCAGTCCCACTTGTTTATTTTTGCTTCTGTTGCCTTTGCTTTTTTGGTGTCAGATTTAAAGTCACCAAGACTGATGTCAAGGAGCTTATTGCCTATGTTTTCTTCCAGGAGTTCTACAGTTTCAGGTCTTACATTCAAGTCTTTAATCCATGTTGAGTTAATTTTTGTGTATGGTAATTTTTGTATATGGTATAAGATAGTGGTCCAGTTTCATTCTTTTGCATGTAGCTGTTCAGTTTTCCCAACACGATTTATTGAAGAGATTGTCCCTTCTCCATTGTACGTTCTTGGCTCCTTTGTTGTAAATTGATTGACTATGTATGTATGGGTTTATTTCTGGGCACTCTATTCTGTTCCACTGATCTATGTGTCTGTTTTTATGCTAATACCATATGTTTTGATTACCATATGTTTTGTAATATAGTTTCAAATCAGGGAGCATGATGCCTCTAGTGTTCTTTCTTTTTAAAAATTTTTAAATTGAAGCATAGTTTATTTACAGTGTTTTAGATGTACAGCAAAGTAATTCAGTTATATATATGTGTTCTTCTTTCTTAAGATTGCTTTAGCTATTGGGGTCTTCTGTGGTTCCACACAATTTTTCGGATTGTTCTATTTCTGTGAAAAGTGCCCTTGCAGTTTAATGGGGATTGCACTGAAGCTGCAGATTGTTTTGTATAGTGCTTTGTCAGTGTATAGGGCTTTCACCTCCTGGGTTAAATTTACGCTTAGATATTTTATTCTTTTTGATGCAACTGTAAATGGGATTGTTTTCGTACTTTCCCTTTCTGATAGTTTGTTGTTAGTGTATAGAAACAGCAGATTTTTATATATTGATTTTGTATCCTGCAACTTTACTGAATTTGTTATTAGCTCTAACAGTTTTTTTTTGTGTGTGTGGAGTCTCTAGGGTTTTCTATATATAATATCAAGTCATCTGCAACTAGTGACAGTTTTACTTCTTCCTTTCTGATTTGCATTGCTTTTAATTTTTCTTGAACATCTGCTCTGGCTAGGACTTCTAGCACTATGTTGAATAAAACTGCCAAGAATTGGCATCCTTTCTTGTTCCTGATCTTAAAGGAAAAGCTGAAAGCTTTTCACCGTTGAGTTGGATATTAGCTGGGGGCTTGTCATATATGGTCTTTATTACATTGAGGTATGGTCTCTCTATCTACTTGTTGAGAGCTTCTATTATGAACTGGATATTGAATTTTGTCAAATGCTTTTTATGCATTTATTGAGATGACTGAGTGATTTTTATCCTTCCTTTTATTAATGTGGTGTATCATATTGATTGATTGGAGGGTGTTGAACCATCCTTGCATGCCTGGAATAAACCCTATTGGATCGTGGTGTATGACCCTTGCAATGCACTGTTGGATTCAGTCTGCTGATATTTTCTTGAGGCTTTTCACCTCTGTTCGTCGGGGATATTGGCCTGTAATTTTCTTTTCTTGTGTATCCAGGGGAAAGCTGGCCTCATAAAGTAACTCTGGAAGTGTTCCCTCCTCTTCTGTTTCTTGGAAGGATTGTTATTAATTTTTCAAATGTTTGGTAGAACCGTTCGGTTATTTTTTAAAATGATTTCTATTTCCTTATTGATATTCTTCATTTGATTAGACAGTGTGATCATACCTTGCTTAATCCTTTAATCCTTTTTTATTTTTTGGTTCTTTGAACATTTATAATATAGTTAATTTCATTTTTGCCTGCTAAGTCCAACATTTGGCCCCTCTCATAGGCAGTTTCTGTTGCCTGATTTTTTTTCATGTGTATGAGTCAAACTTTTCTGTTTCTTTACATAATTGGTAATTTTTTGTTAAAAATTAATCATTTTAGGTAGTAGATTTTAGTAAGTCCAGTGCTAATTCCCCCTCTTTCTCCCCTCAAGGCCTGGGGTTTGTTGTTGTTGTTGTTGTTGTCTTTGTGCTTATTTTCTCAGTGACCTGGCTGGGCTATTTTACTAAAATCCGTTTTCCTTCACTATGTGCCCCGTCTGAAGTTGCTCATCAGAGGACACAGACTCAGGTGTACGTAGCCACCTCTCTTTTTCCTGATGCCTGTTAAGCTGTCTGCTGCTTTTGATGGCACACCCAACCGTTGCTGGCAGATTGTCCTGCTGTTTTTAGTAATGCCCTGAGGCATACAGTTTGCCACATTCTGATTCAACTAAATTCAGACCCCTCTGCAGGAGTACTCTTTGAGGCTTGTTTTTGGGTTTTGCTCTTTTCCCAGTAGGCTCTTTTTGGCTCTCTCATTCTTTGGTTCAATCTGGTAAACTTCTAGCTGGTTTATAATTTACTTGTTGTTCTACTGAATTTACCAGCCTCCTCTTAAGTGCTTACTACTAAAATCTCCTTTATATGGGGGTGCACCCTTAGGCTAGAACTTCCTCAAATTCTGTTCCAAATAAAGTCAGGTCCCTTTGGGGCTCTCTACGCTTACAGCCTGCCTCTGTCCCACTGCTCTGCAGCTTTTCTCAGAGTGGCAGTGCTAGCTTCTCCTGGAGCAACACCCCTGCTTCTTCAGCAGGACACTGGGTGGGGCAATAGCCCTTGATCTTCTTGGCTCTTCTCTTCTGGCATAAATCACCTGCACTTTAAGTGAGCTGGGGTGAAGGCTGTTGGAGACCCAGTGTTCTTGGCCTGTTGTGCCTGGGGGCTGAGCTTCCACCATATGAGTGGGTACTGGGTGGGGAAGAAAGACCCAGATCTCTCAGCCACTTGTGCCAGGAATCAAGCTTCTTCAAAAGGCATCTGGGGGAAAATAAGAAATGCTGGTGGCTTGTCCTTCATGGGAAGATACTGTAGCCTACAACTGGAAGCTGGAGAGAATAAGCCTTATGTTCTTGTCTGGGTTTGCCCAGGGCAGAGCTCCATCATCCTGAGATGGGCCAGGGAGAAGGGGAAAGGAAGTAGGTCATGGCTCAAGTGCTACAGACCCTCCCTGTTCTCTTGGAAAGATTTAGATTTTCTTGAATCAATGTTTCCTCATTTGTTGTATGCCCTTAGTGCACTTCCAGAGTAAAAGTAATTTTTACCAGTTATGGTGGTTTCACAGGAGAGGGTTTACAGAGCTCCTCAGGCCACTATTCCAGAAATCATCTCAATGGATTAGAATTACTTTTAAATTTTATGTGCTATTTGGAATGTAACTGTATCTTAAGATTTGGAAGGGACCTCTAATGTCAGTAAGATCAACCTTTCAATTAATGAAGACATACCTAAACATCCTTGATTCACAGTCCTTTAATCTTTGCTTGGTGACAATTTATGACTTCCTACACAGGTTTGATGCTAGACAGCTTAAGTTAATATAAGGTCATTTTGACCTGAAATATGCCAGCAACTGGTAACCGTTTTGAAAGCAAATAAATTGTGTAATCCATCTTGTTTTAAACAGTCCTTCAATTATTCAAGACCAGGCATCAAATCTCCCTTTACTCTTTTCTTTTGAAAATTAATTAACCAAAATTTCTTTAAATGGAGAAATTTCTGAACCTCTAAACACTATAGCCACTTTTTTAAAATGTCTCTCTTAAAATTGGTCTAAATTAAATGCAAAAACCTAAATGTGATCCAATTAAGTCAGTTTCTGAGGCCACTACTTTCAGTAAAGAGGTAAAGGAAGTAAATGGATGGATAAACAGGTCAATATAGATGGACAGATAATTACATCAGTGCCTTTCAACAATACCTTTGCTCAAACAGCAAAGGACAAAACTGGAGAGGAAGTGAACATAATATTCAAAGCTGGAATTTGGAGATCTCAGCTCTCCAACAAATTTCACTTGATTAAGTCCTTCAAAAACCTCTGGGTAAATGAAATGTGCCTCTCCCTTACTTGAGAAACAGGTGTGAGGTAAGGCAGAGAGGGGCCAGGAGAACAGTCTGGCTTCAGTGTCCACCTTGCATCGACACCAGCAGGAATGTGAACACAGCCTCTCTGGACGTGGCCGTCTGGGCGCCTCAGTAAGACAATTCAGAGCAGCACTGTGGGGAGAACTAACACAGGCACCGTGCTGGGGGGACGTGCTTACGTCTAGCCCAGGGGTTTGTATCCTAGCAGAAGTGGACGGCCAAGTTCTTCTGGTAGGGCTTAGACTTAAATGAATTTATATTTGATTTTAACTCAACTTAGCAATTGCTGTTCTTGGATAAATTATTTAATCTCTGAATTGCAGACTGCCAACTATTAAAAGAGGATACTGTTTTCAGAAGGTCGCTTGGTGGTTGGAGAGGGGGTTATAAGAAGGCATGTGAAGTGTGTTGTAAGTGTTTATATCACACAGCTTTCTTAACCACACATACTGGTGAAGAGAAAGGATGCAGAGTCAAGGAGGCTATCCATGAAACGAGGAGAAGTTTTAGCTTGGACAATGAATATTTGAAAGCAGAAAAGGATGAGAGTGGCTGCAATCAGCATAGGTAGTTGAGGTGAAGAGACTGGATGAAGGAGGCACAGAATTTGCTACTGACAGAGGCACAATCCCCTCAGTCTCAGCCTCGTGAAGGCCTAGACGAAGAAAGACCTTGAAGTTGTATGAAGTGTCTCCACCTGTGGCAAATCCGTATCAAGACTATTTTGTGTGGGGTCCAAGCTCTGTGTTTGGAAGTGGCGAAGCAGAAAGGTTTCATTTTACCAACTCATCTCTTCTGGGTACTTTGTTCAATATGGCAATATTACCCCCAGGTAGTTCCCTAGTTCCAGTGGAAACCAAAGAAGCGTGAGGCCAGGTGAGGGGATTTTTTTAGGGGAGAATCCAAATTCTTATTCAGATGTCTCCTTATATCAGTACAGAAGTGGGCTTAGCATTTAATGTTTTTTCTTTAATGAAGACAAAAGAAGGATCACAGTGAAACCACTCACAAAGCTTTCAAGGTCTTAGGTAACCAGAGAAGCTCGTAAGGAGGCCTAATCAAACCTAATTAAACCTGTATCTATGCTAGAAAATACTTACTTAGCTGAAGACTATTTAGTGTTGTTCTTTCATTCTTTATGTTTTTCTCCGCTATCTCGATACATTAAAACATATCTGAGGTTTATCTGGAGCCAGAATTTGAAAGGACATCAAGAAGGTTTTCCATCTGTATGGTTTTATAGTATGGTTGGAGTTATTTTCCAAATGAAAATCAGCAGATACGTAGTCCTCTGGTTACCATCTTCCAAGGATTCCAATTTTCCATCTGAACAAAACCATACTGAGGGACAGAATTTCAGCTTGATCTTTCATTCCAGTAACTGCTATTAGATTCTACTATGGGTTATAGGTAAATCTTTGCCTATGATGTAAAAGAGCCAACTTTTTTTTTTTGTTTGAGTAATCTCAAGTGCAGTGAATTCATGTCTGGAGAGCATCTCATACTTCACTTCCTAATATTGCTCCATTTTTTCCATCACAAATAGCTTATTATGGAAAAGGAAGGGGGCTGAGTCCTATACCATGTGGGTGCAACAACAGGGATGCCTGGTGGGGAGAAGGCACAACAGCCCTATGGGCCAGAACATGAACAAGAGAAAAAGAGAGAGAGTTTCAGAAAGAGGGGAGATCCCAGGCGGCACTGAGCGGTCTGAGAGTCCAGTTCTCTAAGGCCGTGATTACCGGAGTGCCATCCCAGACCAACCCTGGCAGCAGCACCAGGGAGCTTATTAGAAACAAAGAATCCAGGCTTCACCTTAGGCAGACAGAATCAAAACCCGCACTTCAACAAAAGCCCCTGGTAATCTGTATATACAGTAAAGAATCGCTAATAAAGACACCAAGAGTTTTATACTTTTATGCCCTGATGGTCTCGCCTTATTTAGGCGTCTTGTAATACAGTCACCTTAAAATGCACTCAGACTTAGGATGAACTTGGAAGAGGGTTCGCGATCACGTAGGATAAAGAGTCCCTTATGCTGTCCCTGTGTTAGCTCACAGTTTTCCCTAATGACTCAGTAAAGGAATACTTAATACACTCCTATGAGCAAGGTACTAAGACATGTGTTACAGAGGATGCACACTCTTTAACAAAACCTTAATTTTTGTGACTGGAAGACAGGCTATCTTTAAAATAGGAAATAATCCAGATATCCTGTTAGACTCTAATTCTCTAATGCATTAGATTTTTAAAAACCCTAACTAGCTGCCATGAGAAATGAGGCATGTTGCTTTAATAAATGTTCCATTCAACCAAATGTAAAATGCATGTTATTATACGGAATTAGATTTGTTCTCCCTGTACACATCCTGCTCTTCATTAGATGAGTCCAATTTAAATACTACATTGAAAATTCAAGAGTCGTTTTGTAAGCTCTCTGCTAAACAAATACAACCCCAATTTGAAGCATGGTGCAGTAGAAAGAAAACAGCAATGATGGATGTGGGTGGCGCAGAAGACTGCACGCATTACTTCAAGGTCATCCAGAGAAATAATTACATCATTTGCCAATGAATTTGGTTATCTTAAAAAAAAAAAAAAAAGTCAGGCTAGAGCACTTTTTCTACCCATATTGGCCGAAAGAACTCTGCTCTCCTGTGAACCAACCAACAGCTACTCATTACTGAGTGCCTACTATATGCCAACACTGTGAAAGATACAAAAGCATGGGAAACAGAACTTGTTCTCCGAGAATTTATAGTCTAGACTGGCAGGAAAATGGGATGCACATAAAAGTAACGGTCAAGAGAGTATATAAGTGTCAAATGAGGTAAGCAAACAAGTGTGCAGAAGTTTCCTCTGGTCTGGGGTGAGCAGGGAAGCTTCGCAGGGCCTGCAGGAGTTGAGCTGGGCACTGAGGCTCCATCTTAAGTTGAATAAAATGGTAGAACCAATAGTTTGGAGTAAAATATTCTCCCTCCTCAGCCGTTGTTCTCATCGTGCTTTTCCCAAAAGAAACATTTTCTTGGGACTTTCTCATATCAGAGGTCTGATTCTAAGGTCCAAATGTGTTGGTCTTACTATGGTATTAATCATCCAGTTTAAAAAAATCATTTTTGGATGGAAACTTAGCTAATGCTAGCTACATGCTATTTATCTGGCAAAATGTTAGTGCATTAGCTTCATTTCAGCAGCCTCGTGGGTTTTTCCCTCCTGCTCTGGCCAAGAAGGATCCTAGTTGAAAACAGTCACATGAAACAGTGCAGTCACATCCCCCTGCTATTGCACGTCCAGTGTGTCCTCCAGGGCCATGCGCCTCACACATGGGGCTTCACAGATGTTGCTCACAGATGGATGCACTAAAAGAACGATTCTGGTGACGCTCCCTGGCCCATCTTTTCCACATTACAAGCAGAGAAAGTACTCAACAGCGAGAGGAGGAGGAGGAAGAAAAAGCCGGCTGGGATTTGAAGAATCAGTTGACTTGTTCTCATCAGTAATAGTACATGTTTTTGTTTACCCATCAACCTAACCCACTTGGAGGCTGAAGTAAGAATGAGGGGCCCTAACATTATGCCAAAGTATAATTTTCAAAAGGTTAAAAGCATGATCTCATACACACATAAAATAAACATGTGGCAAGTGATTTTATTTAACTCATTAGTCAGTGAGGGAAATGGTAAAAGACTAGGTTCAACCAAGAATTGTAGGAGCTAGGTATAAATTTTAAAAGGAATGGTGGGGTAAGATTACCAGGTTAGATATAAAACTAGCTAATGTCCCGTGGGCCACAGGCGACACAACCTCTAGGGTTATCTTTCCCACTGGACACAAATTATTTGCACTTCTAACCAGACAAAAATCTACAAGTTAACCTCTGCTCCAACAGAGCTGTCAACGAACCTAGTCAACAGACAGTCAGAGGGGCAAGCCCGGCAGTGCACTGGAGGAACAGCTCCAAGTTTTGAATAATTGTTCCGACACTCAGAAGGGGCTCTCAGAGGGTAACGGCAAAGGTCCAGCCTCCTACTGGACTCGTGTGCAGGTCTTTACACTGTGGATGACACTGTACCTGTCACAAAAGAACGCTGTTCGGGCAGGGATTCAGTCTGTACAGCTTGAGAGAACAGGATTTGATTTGTGTAATGACAAGACTCAGAGAATGTTCCAGTGAACATCAATGAGCACAAAGATCATCTACGTGGCAACCTCAGTGATCTGGAACCCAGTTGAGAACCAAGCTAGATACAAATTTAAAGGGTATTTAAGTCTGATTTTTGATTTAATTCTAACAGTCTTGCTCATCTGGAGACTCCTGGACAAAGTCGTACATCCACAGAGGAATACATTAACCCATAAGCTCCAAGGGCCACTTAGTCATAGGTTATGGCACCATAACCTCCTGAAGGCATCAGTGTCTTATAGTGAAGTTCTAGAAAGCATCTTTATGTAAGGGCCAGTTATCAAAAATCCTAAATTGTTTTTCAATAAATGCTATTCAAGAAAGTATGCAAATATGTAATTCAAAATTACTTCTAAGAAAAACATTTTAATGCAAAAGTATTTGTATTTAAAGAGCTAACAAATGAATTCAACCCCTAGTATTAACTATATGTTATGTGCAGGATACCTTACTGGGTACGAGCTGTACTAACAGTAACAAGATGTTCCTGCTTTCAGAACGCTTTTACGAGGGAGATATCTTAGCCGACATACTTAGTACGAGAAAGTCCTACTGACGTCCTAGTGCACATGTAGAAACACACAGGAAGGAACGAGCGACCCAGACCTGAATTAGAGGAAGTCAGGGAAGACTTCATGGAGAAAAGGACATTTGGGGTGGGCCTTGAAGGATTTAATTTCATTTGACTAGAAAATCCTCTAAAACAAATGACTGTGAATAAAGGAAGGTTGCCAAGCTCTTTCTCAAAATGACTCCAATTATGTAGAAAAATATATGTGATATTTATAAATAAAGACAAGTGACAAATTAAGATAAAAACATTAAGAAAAATGGACCCATATTGTGGACAATTCACAACAGACATAGGAAGGGCCAATGAACACCCAAAATTGTACTTGATCTTCCTAATTACCAAAGAAAGGCAAAGTAAAATGAGATACCCTTTTGCAGAGAGCAGCATAATGAAGATTAAAGAGAGGAATAATACTTGTGGTTAACAAGTGTGTAAAGAAAGTAGTGTTCTCAAAAAAAAAAAAAAACAGAGAAACTGGCACTCTCATATAAGTTATTAAGAATTTAAACTGGTACAACTTTTCCTTTAGAAATGCATTTCCACTGCAAATAGTTTATCCTATGAAAATAATTACACAGCACTGCAAAAACTATATCTGCATGAATATTACCAACACAAAAAACAATTTTTAAAAGGAAAGCAAAGAAACAAATATCCAACAGTTGAGGACTGGTTGATAAATTACAGGTCCATGAAATATATGGCATTAAAAATTATAATCACATAAAATTTAATGATGTGAAATAAATGTCAAAATATTAAGTGAGAAAAAAAAGTGTTATAGAAGTCTGTCAGTATACCAGAAACTAACACAACATTGTAAACTGCCTATACGTCAATTAAAAAAAAAGTCAGTCAGTATGATCCCAATTTTGATTTTAAAAATGAAAGATAAGGATCATTATTTCCCTGTTTCTTTCCAGATTATGCCCTTAGGTCTCATCTCCCACATTTAATTCTAAGCTGATACATTTTTTATTTCTTTGTGAGAAACTCTAGAATCAACTAGTGAAAGAGTATTTTTTAACTATTATAATAATGCTTAAGAAAATCTGAAAGAGAATATATACCAATAAAGTTAAAATAACTTTTAATTTTCTTAATTCTGTAAAGTGTCTGCAATAAACATATATTACTTTAAAATCAGAATCGCAAATGTGATTATTTACAAGTTGAAAAAAATGATCTATTTTAAACACTTACAGGAATTTAGTCTAAAAAATTAATCACAGAGATACAGAAAAAATGTTTGTAGAAGCACTGTCATAGCCCATGTTCCTCAGAAACAGAACACGAGGCCAAGCTTACATGCTAATAGTTCATTAGTGAGGGAAAGGGGGGTCAGGAGAGCCTACCTGAGGAGCACATGGAGAGTTTGCCCCAGCATCCTAACAAGAGTCAGGTGGTCTCACAGGATGTCTCCAGGGCGCTGATATAAAGTACTGTGTCCAGGAGCGGTCCATTCAGGGGGAGTTAGGGAAAATAACTTACATAACATTTCCCTTCTTCTCCAGGCAGTTACTGGGTATGCCAGTGGGCAGGCACCTCAGATGGTCTTCATTATCAGTTAGTGCCTGGGGCTCCTTGATTTGTAGGGCTGTGGTGGCAGCAGCCGGCATTGGGTCCACAACCATGGGAGGACTATGAGTAACAGCCAGTCATCTCCTTGGAGCACACCAAGACCCACTCTCTGCTGCCGTAGATGGCTCCAAATTTGTAACTAGCATTGGTGTCATTCCCCTCTCCCACCATCTATTCAGATGACCCTCCCTTTCAGCCAGGCACTTTGGCTGGTCTGAGTTGCTTTCTGGGCAGGGTTGGAGCTCTCATGATCCTGCCCTTGTTGGGCCATGGATGCTTCATTGCTCACTCACAGTTATCAGTGGCATGGAAACCTGACAAGATACCCTCATTTTATAAAACAAAGTGCATCTACTCCTTTTACTCAAGAAAGGCATACCTCTCCCCTGTACATAATCTTATTATGGACACTGCTGCCAGATTGAGAATCTTTTGAGGCACCCCTCTCCCCCAAACTCCAAACAACAGGCAAGATGGGGGTGGATGTGGGGAGTATCAATTTGAAATACTGGTGTCTGAGAGGATTCCTTTAATTAAAGAACCATAAGCCCACCTCAGGGTTTCATGCTTTCCCTCTCTCATTCGTCAGTGGTGGGACAGCCTACAGAGCGGATCAGTGGAAAAAACAGAATTCTTTTAATGATCTCTCTGACATCTCCAGTTGTTTGGAAGAATACATCACTTCTGAAGAATGCCATGTGAGCAAAGAAGCATCAATACAAAATAGTGAAGGCAGAGGAGGCTTGCTTCATCCAGCAATAAAACGGCAAAGACTGATGCCCTCAACCTACCTACCTCCCACCTGCCTACTGACTACCCACCTATCCATCCATCCAGTGATGAAAGCATTCAAGACTTGTAAATATCATCTTGGGAAATCCCCATCTGTCACAAAATGCACTTTCTCTGCATTTTCAGAGTTTAGGGCAAAGGGAAGGAACTTAGTAGGTCATGCATTTGTCATCTATTTCATAGAAGAGGGATGAAAATTTCCATGTTTACTTCTAATAGATGAACTTTACCACTTTTCACTTTCAAACATATATGCAAGGTAAGTTGAAGTCTGATGTTAAAGTTCTAGTTTCTCTAACTTTTAGATTTCTGGATTCCAAAATCTAGCCTCGGGGGAGGACATAGCTCAGTGGTAGAGCTCATGCTTAGCATGCACAAGGTCCTGGGTTCAATCCCCAGTACCTCTATTAAAATAAACAAATAAATAAACCTAATTACTCCCACAAAAAACAAACAAAAAATTTAAAACAATAAAATAAAATCCACACTTATTTTTTAAATTGGGAGAAATGTCTTTCTTGATGCTACCTATCAACTAACTGTTCATTTATTCAGTCCTACTAGGTACTTACTATATTTAGAGTTAATGTAAAGAGCATATGAAGAAATGCATTTCCAACACATTTACTTTGTGTTACCCATTATTTATCAACATTTGAAATAGGTAGGTTGTTTCGACCAACTGTATTCTAGTAGTAACTGTAGTAATTAATTACTCAATTACTTAGTACTTAGAGTCTTATGGTCACAGGAGAGAACTGTTACAAATTTAAATTTATATGCATATTTTCGTTGCAGACACATGGGAGCAGGCCAACAAAGTCAGAAATGGACTTTTAAATATAAAAAGTTTACTAGATTAGATTAAAATTCTGTAGGGGAAGGGAATTCAGGAAACTAATAATAATGTAAAAATTCTGACTATTAAATACAAGGTTAACTCTTAAACCTATTTTTAATCTTAAAAACTGTGGTAAAATATTCCTAACATAAAATTTACCATCTTAGCCATTAAGTGTACAGTTCAGGAGTGGTAAGCACATTCTAAAACTCTTTACCTTGCAAAACTGAAACTCTAACCGTTAAACAATCCCTCACCTTCCCTGGCAACCACCCTTGGACTTTCTGACCACCCAACACAGCCCACATGGGGGGAAATCATACAGTATTAACACAAGCTTTACTTTTGCATTTAAAAGAAAGGGTGGTAGGTCTAAAATTGCTATGATATATAGATTTCATTAGATATATTTAGTAAATATTTTAAAGTGTTAAAATGTCAGAAATCAAAACTTTCGCCACCACCTAAACTTATGAATGTCAATTCAAAAGGCGTTAAGGTAATACATAATTTTCCAAGTTTCGTTTAGGGAGTGTGTGAGTAGAAAAGGAGCCCAGCAACCCTAATCTAGCCTTTTTGTTTCATACGTAAGAGATGAAATGGTTTGCGTATGGTCACACACCGGGATGCCCGTGGCGCATCGGAGAAAACCTGTGACTCCTGATACCGAAGAGCCCTTTCCAACCACAGCCTCTGCTGTCCATGAATTTTATGTTTATTCCAATTTTAACCACACTGTTCACGTATAATCTGTGTGAACACCTAGAATAGCCAAGAATCCTTTATAATAAAAAAAATACCCTGTATCTCTGGCACAAGTTATAATTTTATATAATAAACTTAAATAGATGAATCTGAATTTGATAATATAGAGAGTATTTTGTTTTAAGTAAGATTAAGTGTATCATCCTATAAATAATCAGTATACTATTATGGACTTTTAGAGGTAGGAGAGGCCTCAGAGGTCATCTAGTCTGAAAAATACAGAATAAATTAAGGCACAATGAAGTAAATTGTCTCCAAATAGCCTTCTGGAAATTCTGAACTATTTTTGAAATGTTAAAGATATGATTTATGTGACTATCCATAAATATTTCTTAATCTTGTAAAAAGGATCCTTTAAGAAACTTCAAAATAAATGAATGAAATCCAATAATTTAAAACTCAAGTGCTGTTATTTCTACAAAATCTTGGATTATATGTTCATTTGTTCACTGGAAGAAAAATCACATTTTCATTTCTTATATTTTATTTATATTAGAAAGAACACTTCAGTATTAATTCAAATATCTATCCATTAAATGCAAAAATGTTAATGCAATATTAAAATGAAATTTAAATGAAAGCAAGGGGATATCACATTAAGGTTCCCATGGCAACTCTCACTACACTTTTCAGCTTCTGAATTGTAATATGGTCATTTATTACAGGCTCATATAAAACATAATTTTGCAAATATTTAAAGATATATAGGTTAATTCATGTCAATTCAAAACTTCATATGCAATGTAATATAATACAGCAGGCTAAGAATACTCCAAGTATTAACCCATATTCTTAATTTAGACATATCTACATGAAACAGATGCAAACTTCCTACATTTTGAATCATCTGTAATTGAATAATCTCTGTTTTGGATAGCACTCACATGAATCATAGCATTTTGTAGTTCCCACAACAGTTGAAATCTGAACTTTATGTCACATAAATGCAAATATAGGTAGGGTCAAGTGCTTCTCTCTGTAGTTTAGTACGAGTTTGAAATTACAGATCACACATTTTACCAGAGTAGGCAAAATATAAATCCATTAGTTCACACAAGTTGAAAGTCCAGGAATTGAATTATGTAGGAGATCAAATGATACTATCAAAGCCCTACCTTTCTCATTGGCCCTGCTTTTTCTATAACTTTCAGCAGTTTGTGTCAATGTACTGAGAACTCAAAAAAAAAAAAATATCTATTAACCAACCAGTATCTCTTTGTTTATCTAAAGGAAAAAACTGGACCACTACAAAGTTGCATGCATAGAAAAAAATGTAAACACTCTGAACAGCCATCCTTAGGGGTAGGTAAGCAAACTGTGGTATAAAGAGCTTTGAAAGCGATTAGACCAACAAGCTGATGTGGAAACGGGGCCACAGCACATTGTTAGGCAAACAAAGCAAGTATGAGGCAGTAGGCTCAGTAAGGAATAAACCGGAACAAAGCAAAGC
Source organism: Camelus ferus (assembly GCF_009834535.1). Lineage (NCBI taxonomy): Eukaryota > Metazoa > Chordata > Mammalia > Artiodactyla > Camelidae > Camelus > Camelus ferus. The sequence goes on along the minus strand of NC_045702.1, from coordinate 4,333,395 downwards.
AAGAAGCCAAACACTATGGTAGAAACAATGTGTGTATCAATATAGAGAGAAGTCTAGAATGAGGTACACCAAACACTGAGCAGAGCTCTCTGGATGGTGGCTTTATTTCTTGATTTTTCAGATGTATATATTCAAACGAATATAATGAGGAATAAAGGATAAACTGTAAATGAAGTGCTGTCGGCTGTTACAGGCACGAACACACTCATATTCTCCACCACTGAGAGGAGGAGTATACCTTGGTAAAAACCTTCTCGAGACATTTGATAACCTGAACAAGCTGCAGCAACTCTATTTCTATACTCTTTTTTGAAAAATAATTGGGAAATTGGAAACTACTCACACATTCAAGAATAATTAAATAATAGTTAATTGGTTAAATAATCATATATCTATAAGAGGGGCACTAAGTATCATATCATAGCATATTCCTATGGGAAAATACTACTGATAACGTGACGGGTCAGGATGCCCTTAGCCGCAAGTAACAGAAAACCCCAACTCAGCTTAAATTATAAAATATAATAACCACAGCAGCTGAACACCCATTCACCTCTAATTCCTCCTGAAACCAAACTACAGTGACAGAAAAGGGGAAAAAGTAAAATTCCATAAAGACAAAGAAAGGGGGAGGGGACAACAGCAACACAATCTTTGAAGCCAGAAGCTGGAGGATGGGGACAGGTGTGTGGACCCAGTGGAACAGATGACACGGATACCTAAGCAGGCAGTACAGAAACAGGCTGACTTACCCGTCAGAACTCAAAACATACACGAGAAGTGACACATTTGGGAAGTGGGAGTGCAGGGGAAGAATTTACATGAGAAATGAGAACCCAGGTCTCCCCAAGAAATCAAAGCCTACTTGCAGATTTTAGAGGCTAGTGTCCCTCCCACATCAGAGCGTTAACTTTTTACAAAATGTTGAGGCCAAAGTGCCCTAGTCATATGTGTTCACGTATACATGTTGTAATTCCTTTAACATGTGATAATGAGTTATGAGATACATTAAAAATGTACCTTAATGAGCTGATTAGAACATCGCCAAATCTCATTCTGCTGTCCCCTTCTTTTGCTAACTTTAGCGTGGAATATTTAGTTTTGCTTGTCTTTGCACCTTATTTTTAAAAGAATCTCCACAGAAAAACTTAAAAATGAGTGTTCATAGCAGCATTATTCACAAAAACCCCAAACTGGAAACAACCCAAATGTCCATCAAGTGAAGAACAGATTTTTTAAAGTGGTATATTTTCATAACAGAATATTCTATGGCAATAAAAAGTAATGAAGTACTGACACTTGCTGGATTTTGGAAGAATCTTGAAAACATTATCCTAAGTAACAGAAGCCTCACAAAAGGCCACATATTGTGTGATTCCATTTATAGGAAATGTCCAGAACAGGCAAATCTATAGTCAGAAAGTAGATTAGTGGTTGCCAGGGGCTGGGAACAATGAGTGATAGTGGACATGGAGTTTCTTTTGGGGGTGATGAAAATTTTCTAAAATTAGTTCTAAACAGCTCTGAACTAAAACCATCAGAGTATACTTTAAGTGGGTCATTTTTGTGGTATGTGAATCATATCTTTAAAAAACTATCAAGAAAAGGTATTATACTGAATGTATATTTTGGCAGTATCTTTTAAGAAAATTCAACCTTATGATTCTAAGATTTATCTAATGTTTATGCATCTTGCATAATGAATTCATTTTTTTAGTGCTTCATAAAATGAATACACTACCGTTTGCTTATCCATTCTATGGTGAATGGATGTTTTAGTCGATTCTGGCTTTGCTGTTACAATGCTAATACAATTATACATCTCTCTTACTGCCTATGAGCAAGAATTTCTCAAGGATCTATACTGGACTAAGGTGTGTTTAACTTTATAAAATAACGCCAAGTAAGTTTCCCAAATTCCACATGGCTTTGCATTCCCACCAGCACTGAATTAGATTTCTCTCTGTCGCGTATCTTCTTCAGCACTTGGTATTGTCAGCCTTTAGGTTTCTGTCAGCTAGATGTGTATGGAATGACATTAAGATCTTAACTTGTATTTCTATTACCAATGAGACTGAACCTCATTTCACGTTTTTGTGGGGTTTTTTGCTTCTTGTTTTTCACCATTCTTGTTTCTCCTTTGGTGAAATGCCTCCGGGTGTTTTGCCCATTTTTCTATGCATTAATTCTTCCTTACTGACTTGTGTGTACACCACATAAACACACAATTCTAATGAATTAGACAAATTAGTGAACAGAAACAATGTGCATATATATAATTATATATAGATTCTGGATGTCAAACACGTATCAGCTGCAGATACACTTTCAGTTTGTAGCTTTTCACTTTATTTTGATGAATAAAAATTCAGTTTTAATGTCAAAATTTTCTTTCCATTATGATTGATTGCTTTTTGTGTATTGGAAGAATTATTTCCGTACTCTAAGATCATAAATATATTTTCATATGGTCTTCTGCAGTTTTTAATGTTTCGCTTTTACATTTACATCTTTAATCATCGGAATGGATTTTTTGAAAATATACATTAAATAAGATTCAGCGTCATCTTTTTCCACATGTATCTCTCGTCCTCGCTACAACCTGAACAGGCTGTTTCCACAGATTTGCTACTTCTGACACATATTAAGCTCCACACACGGGTGGGTTTGCTCTCCTGCTTTATATCCTTTTCTGCTTGTTTATCCCTGTACCAATAACACTCCATCTTAATCACTTTAGCTGCGTAATATCTTTCCATGTAATAGAGTAAGTCTCCCTACTGCAGTCCTCTTTGAGACTAGAGCAGCATTAGAAGTGTGGGGCTCAGATTTCCTGTGAGAGTGAATCTGCCACAGTGGGTGGGGTTAACTGACAGCTTCCAGCTAAAACATCTAGACCTGCTGCAGCAGCTGAGCAGAGGTAATGCCCTTCCCAGGCAGCTACCGAGTGCCCGAGCAAGGCAGGAGTCCTGAGGCCTGGTTGTTTCTGCCCCACGTAGGGCTCCTCCACAGTCTCGGCTCCAGAAGGACAAGACTTTCTCAGAGCTGTGCTGCCAGTCTGAGGTTCTTCCTGCCAATGCTCCTTCCTTCCTTCCTCCACCTAAAGGTGTCAGACCCGCAGCACATTCTGAAGGCTTTCCCTGCCTAACCCGGCTCCTTCTCCTTCGTAGCCATCACATCTTATACTTCTAACCCATGTTGGCATCTGTCTCCTAGAAGACCTGAAATGATACAGAGTCCTGGCTATTCTTGGTTCCCTGCTCTATAAATTTAAGAATGTTAAGAATCACTTAAGTTCCAAAATGAAGGGAAACAAAAATAGGATTTTGACAGGAATTGTATTGGATCAATTCATCAATTGCAAAGTCGATGTCCTTACAATATTGAGTCAATTCATGAACATGCTTCCTCTCTCCATTTACTTAGGTTTACTTTAAAGTGTCTTTCAATACAGCCTTGTAATTTTCTCCAAAAGTGCCCTGCATATATTTGTGATTCCTAGGAAATCTTATATTTTTAGTTACGATCAAAATTGTATATTTTTAAAATCCATTTTTTCTAATTCCATTGCTGGTATTTAGAAAAATTTTAATGTTGATATTTTAACTGGCAAATTCATTAAATTCTTAATTCTAAAATCTATTTCTAGATAGGTTTCGGTTCCCACGTACACAACTGTAGAGTTATAAGAATGACAATTTAGTTCTTCCTTATGCCTTTTATTGATATTCCTTGCCTTACTGTGCTTACAGTTTAAGTACAATGTTGAATACAAGTGATAGCAGACATTCTTGTCTTGTTCTTCATTTTAAAGGGAATGCTTCTACTATTTCACTATTTAGTAATGTTTACTGCGGGATTTTTTTGTAGATACTTTATCAGTTCAAGGAAAGTATCTTCTATTCTATGGTAAAAGTTAATATCATGAAAAGATGTTGAATTTTATTAAAAGCTTCTCTGTATCTACTGATAAAGTATTATTTTTTAGTTTAATCTGTTTGTGAGAAACTTAGTGATTTATTATTATGAGATTACTGGAATCTATCAAATACTTTTTCCGCATTGCTTGTTATCTTAACTTTTTCCCATTTAGTCCAGTTTATGTGGCAAATTTTACTGACTGGCTTTCAAATGCTAGACCCACCTCGTGCTCCTGGTATAAACCCAACTTTGTCATGAGTCTTTGAATTATTTTTTATTGTGTTCAGTGTTCTTTTTTAAAACATATCTTTTTTCTTCCCATTTAATTGAGATATAAGTGACATACAGCACTGTGTTAAGTTTAAGGTTACAACATGATTTGATTCACATACATCATGAAATGATTACCTCAATGTGTTTAGTCAACATCCATCATTTCATACAGATACAAAATAGAAAACAACATTTTTTCCTTCTGATGACAGCTCTCACAATCCTCTCTTAACAACTTTCATATACAACATAAAGCAGTGTTAATCAATCATATTGTACATTACACCTCTAGTACTTACAACTGGAGGTTTGACCTTTGACTGCCTTCATCCAAGTGCCCCCTCCTCACCCTCTGCCTCTAGTAACCACAAATATGATCTCTTTTCCTATGAGTTTGTTTTTGAAGTATAATTGACCTCCAACACTATGCTCATTCCTGTTACACACAGATTCAAGATTTCTATACTTTTTAAAATGATCACCATGATATTTCTAGTTATCACCTGTCATTACACAAAGATATCACATAATTATTGACTCTCCTCCCTGCACTGTACATTTCACACCCATTATTCATTTATTCTGTAACTGGAAGTCTGAACCTCTTAATCTCAGCTATTTCTCTCATACCCCCTCTGGTAACCACCTGTCTGTTCTTCGTATCTAAGACTCTGTTTCTGTTTTATGTTTGTTTCATTATTTAGATTCCACATATGAGTGAAATCATACAATATTTGTCTTTCTCTGTCTCACTTATTTGATTTAGTATAATATCCTCTAGGTCCATTCATGTTGATGCAAATGGCAAGACCTCATTCTTTTTTATTGCTGAGTAATATTTCACTGTGCGTGTGTGTATACGTACCACATCTTTATCCATTCATCTACTGATGGACATGTAGGTTGCTACCATATCTTGGCTATTGTAAACAGCGCTGCAAAGAACACTCAGGTACAAGGGTGCATATATCTTTTCTAATTAGTGTTTTCATTTTCTTCAGATAAATACCCAGGAGTGGAAATGGTGGATCATATGGTAGTTCTATTTTTTAATTTTTTGAGGAATCTCCATACTGTTTTCCATAGTGGCTGCAACAATTAACATTACCATCAACAGTGTGCTAGGGTTCCTTTTCTCCACACCCTTACCAACATTTATTTGCCATATTTTTTATAACGGACATTCTGCTAGCTGTGAGGTGGTATCTCATTTTGTTTTTGATTTGCATTTCCCAGATGATTAGCAATGTTGAACATCCTTTTTCATGTGCCTGTTGGCCATCTGTATGTCTTCTTTGGAGAAATGTCTATTTAGATTCCTCTGCCGATTTTTTAATTAGGTTTTTTCAATGTTGTGTGAGTTCATTGTGTATTCTGGATATTAACTCCTTATCAGATAATTGTTTGCAAATATCTTCCTCTCTTCAGTAGGTGGCCTCTTCATTTTATTGAGTTTCCTTCACTGAGCAAAAGCTTTTTGATATGAAGTAGTCCCATTTACTTAGTTTCCCTTGCCAGAAGAGATATGTCCAAAAAAAATTACTATGACCAATGTCAAAGAGCACCCTGCTTATTTTCTTCTGTAAGTTTTATGAGTCTTATTTAAGTATTTAATCCATTTTGAATTTATTTTCATGCATGGTGTGAGAAAGTGGCCCAGTCTTGTTCTCTGGCAGCGGCCCAGTCACCCAGCCCCATTTGTCGAAGAGGCTGTCACTTACCCACTGTAGTCTTTCCTCCTTTGTTTTGTCTTTATTGATCCTTTATTACATTTCCCCCATTTTATTAATCTCTGCTTTTGTAATTACATTTCTTCTACTTGGTGAAGGGGATTTAATTTGCAATTTATTTTCTTCTTTAGGGAAATACTTATTTAGCTCCCTTTTAGCCCTTCCTCTGATTTAATGAAAGGGTTTAAGGCTATAAATTTGGCCCAAGTACTGTTTTAACAATACTCCTCAAATTTGATATAAATATCATTAATTAAATACATTTTGTATTTTATATTGTGAGATCTTCAATCTGTTTTATTTTGAAGTTTATTCCTTACTTTTGAAATTTATGGAGAATTCCTAGTTTTTGTTACTGATTTCTGGTTTAATTGTATTGTCCCTGGAGAACTTACTCTGTGCATTCAATCCTTTGAATTCTGTGGACAGAGCTTTATGGCTGAGTACATGGTCACTCTAAACTGCCATAAGCATCCTGGGAAAGAATGTACCCTGCACTGGATGAGTTGTGTGGTTTGCGTATCATCCTTCGATCTTTAGTATCCTGACTGATGTTGTTTACTTCGTCTACCAATTACTCGGGCATGAAAATCTCAAAACATAATTCCTAACTTCTCTATTCCCCTTATGTCTGTAAACTTCATGTCATCCTGGTGAATTGAAAATTTTATCAATTTCCTTTTTTTATCTTTACCTTTAGTAAGAGATCTTCCAGCCTTCTTACCTGAGTAGCTTTTGTCTGATATTACTATGCACATACCAGCCTTCTCCTGATTTGCACTTAATGGAGGATGCTTTTCCATTCCCTTAATATCAAAATTTAAAACTTTTTTTCTATTCTTGAGTGATTATTCTAGAAATCATAAGCTGCAACCTCTTTGTCAGTGTCTAATGTCGATACCTTTCCTTCTCTGGACAACGTAAGGACCTTAGGACATTAACTCCATATACCCCGACATCCTGACTCTCCCCACCTGATGTATACATACACATGACTATTTGGGGGGGGGGGTGTCATTTTTTTCTGCAGTTTTTCACCCAGGGACTTGGTTTTTTGTGTGTCATGTTACCTTAGATTGTATTTTGGACACTGCATTTAAGAATTCACTTTTAGAAATAATCTGAAACCTATAAATGATACTGTCATTCTCCAGGAGAGGATTTCTGTTTTGGCAGGGACGCGTTCTGCTATTACTGGAAGTCCCCCTAAATGACTGTCGGGAGGGGAAGTTCAAATTACTGATTCAAGTCTGGTGATGATTATCGTACTTTTTCAGGTTTCTTTCTTTTTTTTTTTCTTGAGATCGTTTTAGTAAGATCCATTCCATTGTCTCAGTTTTCAAATTTATTGATATGAGTTGTTAATATTCTAAAGTCTCTGCTCTATTTATGGTCATGTTCTCTTGTTCATTTCTGAAACTGAGCTCTTGCTCTTCTTGGTCATTTGATTTTATTGTTCCTATTGTGTTTTCTATTTCATTAATTTCTACTTAGTTTTTTTCTCCTGTCTTTGAGTTTATTGTTTTTCTAACAAGTTGTATGTTAGTATTTTCTAACTGTGACTATTTGACTTATTTAGAAAACATTTTTTTTCTAAATTTGGAAACTTTCTAGTTATCCTTTTTGTTGCTGTCTTCTGACAATTGCATGATAAAGAAAAATGATCTCCATGATACTGACTCTTTAAAATTTGATGTCTTTTCATAGTATCTGATCAATTTTCATAAATTTTCCTTGTGTTTAAATTACACATTCTTATTTTGTAAGCAGAGTTCTACATATGTTCACTAGGTCAAGTCTGACCTTGTGCTTAGATTCCTTAACTGATTTTTTTAAACTGACTGGTCTCCCAGATATATTAAAATATCCACTGTGATGGTGACTGTCAATTTCTCCTTCTAGTCCTCTAAACTTTTTTCATTTTTGAAGATTTTTACAGAGGACATATAAACGTAACCTATCATTATCTAGAGATCTTCGTTAAAACAGAAAATATCAGTACAGTTAAAGTCTACTTACACAGCTACAAGAGCTTCCTTTGATATTTCTGGTCTTTAAAAAAATTTTTTTTAATTCATTTTTTTTGTGTTGGGGGGGAGAGTAATTAGGTTTATTTATTTATTTTTTAATGGAGGTGCTGGGGATTGAACCCAGGACCTCCTGCATGCTAAGCATCTGCTCTACCCCTGAGCTACACCCTCCCTTCTCTCTGGTCTTAATCTTAACGCTCTCAGCCTTTCTGTATCTTTGTTTCAGATGAATTTCTTTAAAAAGCGTATTGTAGATTGTTAAAGATCCAGCCTAATGACCCAACATTTTTTGCAGAAGAGTTCGACACATGTATAACTGGAACTGTCTTTCTCACATGGCTCACTTGTCCTATCCACTGTTTCTCCTGGGTGTGTTCACGTTTTGCTTCTCTCATTTCCCTTCTGCCTCAACATATACTACTGGAGAGTGCGCTACTTCGGTTTTTTAGAGGCAGTTCTTCAAACTGTCAGGTTCTCGCTGAAGTCTAAAATTGGTCCTTATCTTTACTCTCCTTCAGAATACAAGCTATTTAGATCAATAGGACTTCAATTACCTACCTTACCTGGACTAGGTTTACAGGCAGTAAGACATCCAGAATCTCTCGTTTCTCATGGTTCTTCCTCCCACAAAGTAGACACTGTTTTACACCCTCAGTATTTCTTTAGATGACTCAAGTGCTTGCTGTTTCCTTTACTCACTATTATTTCTTACATTTCAGACTTTGGGATGATAGTCCTCCTTCCCTGAAGTATATCTTTTAGAAGCTCCTTTAGTGAGGCAATTTTCACGGTAAATTCTCAATTTCTGTTCACCTGAAAATGTCATTTCACCCTCGTTCTTAGATAATCCATATGGAACAGTAGTCTGCATCCATGTTTTCTGGAATGATACTAATAATCCAGCATTTGAGAGTTGAAAGCTGAAAACTTCAGACAAAGGAAGTAATAAGGCAAGCACTATTCTAATTTTATACAGCATTTACCAGACGAATGTCTGAAATACCTTTCATACGCGTTTTTTTTTTTTTTTAAGTTTTGGGGTTTTTAAATTTTTTTAATTTAATTAATTAATTTTCATGCATGTTAAGCATGTGCTCTACCACTGAGCTATACTGTTCTCCTTCATATGCATTTTATAAAAATTAGATTTCTCACAATGATCGTCCTGAGAAGCTCACCAGTAAGAAACATATTTTATAATTCCCCTCGCCTTTTTTCCTAACAGGTGAACAGGATAAATACCCTAAGACTTGTAATCACTTGCTCCTCTTACTCTTCTGGTTCTGCCTAGCATCCCGTCATCTGATCTGTGTTACTTAGGATGTGCCGTTTCTGTCTCTTTAAGGATGATTCTTTTTACAAGTATTAAGTTTTCCACAGTGTTCAAGAAATCCCATTGGTGTAACTTTTAGTTTAAAAGAATTTTTTATTAACCAGGATTCTTAATTCCTTCCAACATGTCAGATAACAAATCTTTTAAAGATAACTAAGTCTTTGGTCTGACACATTAATATATAATTGATAATTTAAGTTAATAAAATTCATTATTTTTTAATCATGTTCCTGAAGAATAAGTTATCAATCTGTGAATAACAGTCCATTAAATTAGCGCTTCATTTATACAGAGGGGAAATGGAAACTCCTATCATATTCGAGGCCACAATTCTGCTAAGAGTTGCTAAGTTTTTTGTAAATGCATGTAACAAATTCCCTGGACTTGACAGGGGAGGGTAAGAGCATTTCCATAACAGCTAAAGAAGTACTCTCAAGTATAGCAAGAGATTGTCAACCTTACTAATCACACACCTTAAAAAAAAAAATGTGTTTTATTGTTTTTTTTTTCTTTCAGAGTAAGCACATATGCATTTACTGGGAGTTTTCTGGTTTGTCTTTTTTGGCAGTGGAGGAGGGTAATTAGGTTTATTTATTTACTTTTTTTAAATAGAGGTACTGGGGATTGAACTCAGGATTTCATGGATGCTAGGCACACACTCTGCCACTGAGCTCTACCCACCCCGCCACATTCTTATCAAAGGGAAAAATAAATGCATACTCCCCTAATATATAAGTATTTATAAATTTCTTATGTGTAACATATTGCATGTAATAAAATACACAAAAATATAAATTAAAAAGGATGGACTATGAATAAAATAAGTATCTTAAAATATTTTAAAATACATTAATGGAAAGATAACACTTTGAGGGCATATTGGTAAATGGGTGTGAATGACAGTAATGTGATCCAGTGTAATTTAACTTGATTGCCAACAGAATGCCATCATTTTAGGGGCAGGGTATAGCTCAAGCGGTAGAGCGCAATGCTTAGCATGTACGAAGTCCTGGGTTCACTCCTCAGTACCTCCTCTAAAAATAAATAAACCAAATTACCTCCCACTGCCCCTCGCCCCCCAAAAAAAACTTAAAAAAAAAAAGATGCCATCATTTAACATTCCATTATGTGGCTGAGCAGCAAACATTGGGCCCAGAAGGGCTGTAAGTCTGACGATTTTTTATTGTCTGCCAACAGTTTGGTCCCCACCGCCCACCCTCGACAACAAAGTAGTTCCTAGACAGGGACTTGTTCACCAGGGAGACAATCCCAGGGGCACCGTGACAGCGGGGAGGGGGAGGAAGCGGAGTATTTACCTACCAGAACCTGGCCCGGCCCATACGCAGCCCGGGGGGCTCTGGCATCCAGGAGACACCTTCAGAAGTCTCAGGGTTTGGAACTGCAGGCAGGCTAGAGGAAGCCCAGGGGACACACAGCGTATGTGACACCCATTCTGCCTGCATTATGAGGACTGTCCTTTTAAGCCCTTATAAAGAATCTTTGTTAGCTAAGTGAAGGTACGGTTAGACAGTTTCGCCTACACAGGTTACATATAAATCAACACACCCGTGAGAACACACCACTGTCCATTCTTCCCACCTTTCCCACAGGGCACCTCAAATACACACGTGACACAGGCAATCTAACACAGAGACCGAGGGAGTGCTGGGGTCAGAGCATCAATACTGATAAAATTCAATCTTCTCTCAGATTAGAATGCACAAATCAAAGTTATAAAATACATTACCTTCTGTCCCCCTTGAGGTGCATGTGCCCATTCTGGCCATTAGGGACCAAAGCATATAGAGCCTCGCCCAGATCTCAGCTGGGAACAATTCCATTCATTTCAGGGTATGTGGGAACTCTTCTAACTGGGTAAGAAAACACTAGTAACATAACATTCTAATACAGTTTCAGCATTTGCCTATCACTTAACAAGGAGGAGATGAAAATTTCAATCTTCACAGAATTCCTTGATTGGGTATCTTATTTCCCAGTATTTAAAAAATTATATAGAAACCCACCCATAATGTGGCTCCATCTAGGAATTCACTGCAACTCAGGTCAAAATGCTCTGACTTCCCATAGTCTTTGGTATGAAAGGCAAACTGCAAACTGGGTAGGCTCTTTGTTTTCATCCCTTTTACAGAAATAACAGCTCTACAGAAACGTTTTTCAAATTCACAGCTTCCTAAATGAGTTACATGTGAAAACTCAGAAATGCATTTCAACTTTCCTAAACAAGTATTGAATTGAATTCCAGAAATGTGACACAAAGTTATAAAACTCCATTTTATTTGGACTGAAATGAGTCTTATTTAGTTTTTAAACAACTTAATCATATACAGTTTAATTATTATTATCACTCTGAATAATCTTCACAACCTAGGAACAGAACAGGCTTAAACGGTACTAGTTTAAGAAATCCACCTTGTGTAGAAATACTGTCATGTTAAATTCCCTGAGAGTTTAAAACTTTAGAATCAAATCATTTTAGCCTACTAAAGACTTTTAAAACTTGCTTAATATTCCCCTCAAAGACTATTTTATGATACATATCAACAAAACTCAACGCCACTTTCTCTGATAATAAAAAAATGTTTTCTTAAATTGTTACTTTTTAAATGACGTGAAACTAAAGAAAATTGGTTGCTGGTTTTAGAATCATCATGTTTGAAGAAAAAGATCCTGTGCTTCACCGCTTGCTGCCACGCCTTACAGAGGTAGGGCCGATAGTCTAGCTCCGCATCACTCGGACGGTTAGAGGCACAAGAAGGACCTTCTGCTGAGTTTGCGGTTTTCTGCATTATACTTTGTGTTGTTGCAAAAAGAACCAATCGATACTCATTTACAAGTTTCTCTAAGAGTTGAGAACATTTCTTCAGAACAGACTCCTGTAAGTTAACACTTTCTCCTCCATTGACACGGTCTATCCAATAAAAAGCCGACAGGCTATCCAAAATCAGAAGGCAGAGGGAGGGGTGACGACAAAACATGGTTTCTAGCGAGTACAGCGTGAGAAGCAGCTGCGTGCTACTACTGCAGTAGACCAGAGAGAGTCTCCCGAGGCAATGCTTTATCACTTCTTCAGAACTTTGGGACAGTCTGTGCTCAAGAACTGTAACAAGCCGAAGCATGTCAAAGTGGTAATCCGTGTCAATAAATAAGACTTCTACTTCCAGTCCACCTTCCGATTTTGGAAGTATACATCGTGCTGTTAAGTGATAAAGCATCTCTGTTTTTCCTGTTCCTTCTGGACCATGAAATTCAAGAATAGCACCTGTGTAAAATTTAAAAATGTCGGTCAAAATGCAGCAGCACAATAATGGTAGGCTAAGAAATGAGAAGTCTGCAAAAATGTTTAAAAAAAATTTACTGAAATATTCTTTTGAAAGAAAATCTAAATCCACTTGCCCAAATGGATTCGTAGAAGCAAACACAAATAAATAGGGAAGTTAAATCATTAAATTTCACCTCTGAGAGAGGTGCTGGCTATTAATTAGCACCAAGAAAATTTGAAAAACAAAACAACATGGTTGAAATGGGCCCAACGGCATCTGCTGGGGATGGGCCTGCATACACAGAATTAAACTCGCAATACTGCAGCATTAAGCATAACGTGCCACAGGTCTAGGGTCTTTTAAAGAGATACTGACCCATGATACACGCCATTTCTGGTAGTTGATTTTCCAATATCCATTTCCTCCTTTTTCCTTAAGTTTAAAACCCCAATATGGGGGGAAGGCAATGTGCCCAGCTTAAAAACTATTTTTCTTAGTTTTCCTTGCAAAGATAGGTCAGCAGGTATCAGAGTTGTATCCAGTGAAACACAGTGGATGTCTGCTGGGGTTTCTAACTTTTGCTGCCCTGAGACAGGTGCCACTTCTGCTCTGCCACTCCCTCCTCTGGTGCAGCAGTCATCTTGGAACAGCGAGGATGCCGGGTTCACACCAAAGAGGGCAGATCCCCGAAAAGGGTGGAGCAGGAAGACTAGGCATGTCCAGGACTTGGATGACAACACGGAACCCTGTGTGCCAACGACGCACAGCCTGCCTCGGTACCAACGGGTGGAAAATAAGCCTCTAGCTCATAGGCTGCTAGGTTGGATTTCTGTCACATGCAGTTGAATCAATCCATAATTAGGGCTTCTCAATGTTGTTGTCATAATGGGTGGAACAATTCTTGACTGTGCAGATTCACACAAGCAGAGCAGTAAGAGCCCACAGCTCTCAGGTCCTAAATGCCAACAGCACCCCTCAGGTGAAAACTCCCTACACAGGTCCAAGCTGCCTTCAGTTACTCCCTGCTATAGTGAGTATCTCTGAAATGGTCTTGCTGAAACGACATCTGCATTGTGAATTATTTTCCACATTATAAATCAAAGTCAACTACTCTGAACTTTAAAGACTCCAAATCTCTCTCTATACAGGTTCTAATAACTCTCTTTCATTGAGGACAGGACACGTTAAATAAAACACCTGGGGAAACTGTCCTGTCTCCAAAGCTATTAAAATCCACTCTAAACAGTGGCCTTCCAATTCTTGTTTGTTTGCCATTAAATTTATGGCTAAACTATGTAACTGGAAACATGTTAAAAAGCAGATTCTCAGGTTCCAAACAAGTTATGGTCTATCTGAGAATCCAGTTACTTTATTTCCTGTTATTACTGACAAACCATTTTATGCTGGAACAATCACAAATAATGTGTAAGAAATCTAGCAGTTTGCCACCAGCACATATTTAAGGTAATATGAAACTTCAGCCAATTTTCCCTATATTCTTATGTACAATTTGCAATTCAAGATTTTAATTAGAGGGGGAGGGGATAGCTCAGTGGTAGAGCGCATGCCTAGCAAGCATGAAGTCCTGGATTCCATCCCTAGTACCACCATTAAAAATCAATTACCTTCCCCTCAAATAAAAAATAAATACATAAAAGATTTTAATTAGAAAGATTCCCTCACGTCTCCCCACAAGGTATCAGCCTCAAGGAGTGAAACTGTTTTCACATTTAACAGTTGTTCATGGCTGCTCTTATTAAAAGTTAACATGGTGACGAAAACCACACTCAACCAGATGTTCAGGTTACCCTCTCCTACTTACATAACTGAGGAGCTGAGTGGAAATCTTACCCCTGCCTCCAAGTCTTTTACTGCCCTATGTTATAAGGAAGAGGACAAGCTACGTGCAGCAGATGGAGACACATTAACCCTGAACAAGTATTAACGGCAGTGAAGGAAAGCTGAAGACACAGTGTAGCAAGATGAATCTGAAAGCGGTGTGAGGGCACAACAGGCAGGCAGCACCAAACCTGGCCTCCCGTCCCCAGAAACGCAGGCAGGCACAGCATCGCAGCGGTCACCCTGCCTTCAGCACTCTACACGTGGCAGGGGACGACTTCTACCTCACTGGACCCTAATGACCACACTCGGGGGTGGACAAATCAACCCTGACCACCCTCCACCATTGTACTTAGCACGCTACAGACCCTGCCCATCTCCCTGGTTATATTTCCTGCTCGTGACTTCAAGGTTGGGACCTGAATCCCCAGCATATAAAGCACAGTATCTTCTGAATGCACTTCATTGGCTTAACCTTCTTAAGAACTTCTCGAAAGAAATCTAAAGAACGAAAATGTAAGTGCTGATTTGGGGAAGATTAAAGGCCCAGCGGTCAATTTTGGAATATGGCACTTTGAAAGGTAGCAGGTATGGCAGGGAGTCCCAGGCAAAGGTGTGACTGGGAGTAAGCTACAGAGAAACAGAACAGAAAGCTCTTTGTGGGGTGGGAGTACACCTAAAATTAAGACAGAGGGCCAAAACTCAATTCTCAGACTACACCCACAGTTAGAGGAGTCAGCAGGAACACAGATAAAACAGAAATTTAACAGAAAAATCAGGAGCAAAAAACAACACAGAACACAAAAGAAGGTTTCGAGAAAATGAAATAGTACTAAATAATACTAAATGTAGCAGAAAAGTTCTAAAAATAAAGAAAATGGCAGGGGAGAGGTAGGGAACAGATCACTGAACTGGTCCTGGATGGTAAACTTACAGCAGTAAATGTGTTGTTTTCAAAAGCACATTTAACATAAACATTATTTTATGAACTGAACTGTAAAAACTGAGATACTTAGAAGACAGACTGAAAAGGCACCACCGGGAGCAGTCCCTGCCTTCAGACTAAAGGCAAGGATGGAAATCACACTGTAGGAAGGCGGGGATACACGAGGAATTAGAAAAAGGACACAATGGTTTAGGCTCATTTAAAAAGCACAAAAAATTCAAAAGCAGTTTCATGTGGCTGGAGAGTCAAGTGAAGATAATTTAAGGTAAGAGAAATGTAACACATTCTGAAATAGAAGAGCAGGGATTCCACAGGGAGATAGAAACACAAGTTATTGGTCAGAGGGTAACTGAGATAGTTATCTCTGGATATTTTCCAGAATTCTCGGAATAGGGAAAAAATGAAAACTTTGCCAAATATTTTCTTGGAGATGGGGTGGTGCTCATAAACACCTCTCAGCATAACCTACAAGAGTTCTGGTGCTTTGTGAACACTCTCCAGCAGGGCTTACCAAGGCTTTCTAAACCCATACATTAAATAAGAAATATATATAATGGTTCCTTAGATCCTTGGTTCAGCATGACTTAAACTCAGACAAAGTTTAAGGTTGGCCAGGAGATTATTAGGTAGATAGAAACAGTCTTCTTCTACAGATTAACAGCAAAGCAGATAAAAAGGTCATTTATAACAACTGGGTAAGAAAAATCTGCAAACCTGGAAATTACACATGAATATTATCACTAAGGTTCTTGAACTAGATTCCCTACAAATATGTTTAATGATGAATTGGACTCAGTTTCATTGATTTTCATTTACTGTCTAATCATAAGATCAAAAATTGTATCCAAGCATTACGTTCTATATAGGAGACATGGTCCATTTAACTGTATTTTAAGTCACTATTTCATGTTTCTTCGAGCTGTTACAAAAAATCTCACCCTAGTCCAATCAAAGCATTGAGTATGACAACTTGCAGCTAAAGAAAAAAAAAATCCCACCTCTACAGTTTGACACTCAACAAATTAAACTAAATCAGAAAATCTGGATGGTTTGGCCTTGTTAGTTACTCTTACAAATAGAATGCTGTTAAGGGGTTTGGGTAACAGATTGTCAGAGTGAGTTTACCAATCTAAAAGAGCCTTCAAATAAGGAAAAGAAAGAAAAGCCAAAAAATACATCATCTTGGTACAGCCTACTAATTTTATAACAAATATGTTAAATTTGCAGAATACAATCATTACAGCACTTAAGAGGCAATGAGCTTCTATGTGGTACTGAGTAACTACCACCCAAAAAAAGCATTAAAACTATGTTTACCATATAGCACTGTAAACTGCTGTAACCCCTAAGTCTCTTACTGACTCACTCTGAGCTACCCTGTAACAGCTTCTCATCAACTGCTGTTGTTGACAAACAATCCTTATAATCCTAGTCTTACGTCTGCTATTGCTCTGATGAGTACTCATCTAACCAGTTTTATAGCTCTAAAATCTATTCATTTTAAGTAAACATTTTTTTTTAGTGGCTGAACATGTTTTTAAAGTTTCTATAAATGTAATATTCAAATGTATAAGCTGTTTTTCAAATCCATGTTTCAATGACAGTTTCATAAGGCTCAACTTAACATCCTGACAGAGAGAATAGATAGTTCAATATTTTGTCTGATATGTTTGACGAAAATTTGTCATTTATTCTTGATAGTTTAGAATTTTCTGCTAACAGATCTGCTCTGCAGGAAATACCAAAGGGAGTCCTTCAGGATGAAGGAAAGGAGGAGAGAGGAACTTAAATCCAAACGAGTCAATAAAGAACACAGGTAAATATAACTACATGGTAAATATAAAAGACAGTATAAGCGTGTTTTATACCTGTTAACTCTTTTTTTGTCTCATTTAAGATAAAACTGCATTAAATAATTCTAATGATTTTTAATAATTTTAAGTGTGTTTAAGTATATACTTCAGTATTATAACTATATATAATGTATAAATACATAATGTCTAACAGTACAAAGAAGGGGGTAGGAATGGAATGATACATTACCAAAGTTCTTATAAAATATTGAAATTAAGATGGTACTTAATCCAATTAGATTGTTATCAATTAAGATGTTCATTGTAATCCTCAGGGCAATCATGAGGTAAATAACTCAAAAAGTAAAAATAATGACAAGGAATTAAAATGGAACACTAGAAATGCCTATTTAACACAAAAGAAGACAGTAAGAGAGGAACAGAGAAACAAAAAAGATATAAGACACACATGAAACAGACAGCAAAATGGTGGGCATAAACTTTAACTGATGATAATAAATGGATTAAAAAATCCAAACAAATGGCAAAAATTGACAAAATGGAATAAAAAACATGATCCAACTATAGGTTGTCTACAATGGGCACACTTTACATCCCAAGTCACAAGGTTGACAGTAAACAGGCAGAAAAAGAGATACTACGCAAATGGTAACCAGTAGAGCTGAAGTGGCTGCACTATCATCAGACAAAACACACTTTAAGACAAAAATTGTTATAGAGACAAGGATGTTGTGTTTTTTATTGTGGTAAAAAGCAACATAAAATTTACCATCTTTGCCATTTTTAAGTGTGCAGTTCAGTAGTGTTAAGTACATTCACATTGTTGTGAAGCAGTCTACAGAACTTTTTCATCTCGCAAAACTGAAAACCTGTAACCATTAGACAACAGCTCTCCCTTTCTCCCTTCTCCCCAGTCCCTGGTGATCACCATTCTACCTTCTGTTTCTATGAATCTGACTATTTTAGGTGCTTCATGTTAAGTGGGACCAGTAGTATTTTTCTTTTTGTGACTGGTTTATTTCACTTGGCATGTCCTCAAGGCTCATCTGTGTTGTAGCATGTGTCAAAATACCCTTCCTTTTTAAGGCTGAATAGTATTCCATTGTATGTATATATGATTTTTCTTTATCCATTCATCTGTCAACAAACATCTGAGTTGCTTCCGTTTCTTAGCTGTTTTGAATAGTGCTGCTATGAACATAGGTGTGCAAATACCTGTTCAATCCCCTGCTTTCAATTCTCTTGGATATACACCCAGAAGTACAACTGGTGGATCATATGGTAGTTCTATTATTTATTTTTTGAGGAACCTCCAGACTGTTTTCCATAATGGCTGCACCATTTTACAGTCCCATCAACACAAGGGTACTAAATTGTCCACCGACTCACCAACACTTTTTTTTTTGATAGTAGCCATTCTAATGGGTGTGAGATGAATTTTATAACATAAGTCAATCCATCAATAAGATATAATAATGATAATAAATGTATATATGCCCAACAACACATGAAGCCCACAAAAACTGAACCAAAGGGAGAAATAGACAATTCACCAATAGTCAGACTCAATACCCCACTTGCAATAATGGATAGAACAACTGGACAGAAGGTCAGCAAGGAAACAGAATACCTGAACAACACTGAAAACCAACTAGAACCAAGAGACATCAATAAAACACTTGACCCAACTACAGCAGAACACATATTCTTCTCAAGTGCACATGGAACATTCTCCAGGACAGATCATATATTTGGCCATAAAACAAGTCTCGATAAATTTAAAGAGACTGAAATCAAATAAGTATGTTCTCTGATCAGAAAATAAAAACAGAAATCAGTTGCAATAACAACAGCTGTAAATCTTCTTGACCGTGGATTAGGTAATGGCGTCTCAGCTATGATATCAAAAGCATGATCAAGAAAAGCATAGATAAATTGAGGGACTTCATCAAAATTAATAACTTTGCGCTTCAATGGAGGCCATCAAGATAGTGAAAAGACAACATACAGAATGGGAGAAAATATGTAAAAATCACGTATTTGATAAGGGACTTCTATCTAGAATATATAAAGGATTCATAACTCAGTAAAAAGAAAACCCAGTTTTGTAAACGGGCAAAAGATCTGAATTTCTCCAAAGTACACATACAAATTGCCGAAAAGCACATGCACCATGCTTAACACCATTAGCCATCAGGGAAATGTAAATCAAAACCACAAGGAGGCATCACTTCATACTCACTAGGAAGGCTATCGTCAAAAAGACAGACAATAACATGTTTGCAGGATGTGGGGAAATTGGAACACTCATACACTTTGCTGATGGTGACAAGGAAAATGTGGCAATTTCCAAAGCAGCTGCCTTGGAAAATAGTCTGGCAATTTCACCAAAGGTTGAACACAGAGTCCCCATACAGCTTGGCAGTCCCTCTCATTGGTATTACCCAAGACAACTGAAAATGCATCTCCACAGAAACACTCGTACACAAAATAACCACAGCATTCTTCATTACAACCAAAAAGCAGAAACAACCCAAATGTCCATCAACTGATGAATGGATAAATAAAATGTGGTGTATCTACACAAGAGAGTATTATCCAATAAAACAGAATGAACTACTGACGCATGCTACAATGTGGTGAATCAAGCAAAGTGAAGGAAATCAGTTATAAGAGACCGCATGCCCTATGATTCCGATTATGTGCAATGTCCAGAAAAGGCAAACCCGGACAGGCAGAAAGAAGACGAGCGGTTGCGCAGAGTTAAGGGGTGTGAGAGGGAGTGAGGAGCGACACTATCAGGCAGGGCTTCTTTCTGGGGTGAAGAAAATGTTCTACAGTTGACTGTGGTGACAGCTGCATGTGTGTGTGAACTGTACACTTTAGACGGGTGAATTCTCTTCTTTAAAGCTGCTGCATTAAAAGAGAAAGAACGACCTAAGCACACTACTTCGTTATCAGTTTCCCCTAGTGTAGAAGTGCTGATAGAACCAGTGGGTATATAGTTTCCCTGCCACGAAAATATTAACAGAACAGCCAGGTACCTAAGGACTTCCCTGTGATTCTCAAACTTCTAAAGAATAAAAACTCAGTAATAACAAAACTCCCACAAACTGTGTTGGGACTAAGGAGCTTGTTTGTTCTGAAGATTTACTGCAGATAAACCAAACTTCATCTCATCTGACACCGCCAGCAAAGGCTTGGAAGTGTCCCACCGCAATCTCTTTCTCAGGTTTTAACTTCACAGTTTAAGCCATCTAGGCTCTTGCCAAGAATATGTGTATATATATGAATATATGTCAGAAAAAACTTGTCTTATAAAACTTAATTTATATTTTGGCTGGAGATTGTGTTTTTACCATGCACAGGTGAATCTTCATCAGCAAACAGATATGGTTCTATGTCTTTCAAGGAACTTCTGCCTTCCAGTCGGGCAAGGAGCTTGTAAAAGAGAAAAAAAAAGGGAAGAAAACTCATTATCTAAAAATACAAAATCCTAGAAATTGACATATACAATTTTTCCAAAAGTCTATAACTTTTCATAATGTTGAGGATCTGGAGGAAATTACGAAATAGGAAATACAATTTAGGAGAAAAAATTGTGTTCATTTATTCAGAAAATACTTTATTTTTTGTTTATGTACCAAACACTGGTGGTAGAGTCGCTGCCCTCAAAGGAGCTGATGTGTAGTTTGGATACAGGCCCACACTGCTAACTGCAAGGGGTCTATCTTCCCTACTCCTTATAATTCTCTTTCTCACTCCACTTACCACACTTGTTACACAGTTACCAGCATTTTCTTCTGTCTGCCCACTATCCTGTCAGCCCTCACCTAGGGAAAGTAAAGGGAGGAGACAATGGAGAAAGGTGGAGAAAAACGTCCCTGAGAAGCTCCAGCTTGAATTCGTGAGGTGAACAGGGCAGAGCCAGGCATAACTGGCAGATGGGACCACGTCAGCCGAGGTGCAAAGGTTATAAACAGCAGTGCGCACAGGCCAGCTGGAAGGAAGTTTGAACTGCTAGAGCTGGTGGCGTGAAACAGGCAGGAGACAATGAAGTCATAAAAGAACAGAAGTGAGGTCGTGAAAGGTCTTGGATGCCACGTTTAGCAGTTTGCTCTTTGGCTTGCAGTAAGAGCAAGGGGTTTTAAGAAGCAGTCTACAACAGCTGAAGAGTAGAGAGCTGGGACTCGAGAACCAGACCTGCTGGGTCACTTCTCTAGGCCTGAGGTTTCTCATTAGTAGTGTTTCAAGAGCGCCTGGCACAGAGCAAGCACTGTGTAAGTATGAGGTGTTATCTGCATTTCAAACAGATCATCCTGGTGGCTACTAGGGGGTGGGTGTGAGAGGAAAGGCAGTAGTGGAGAAAAGGCTGGAGTCTGTCGCGCTAACCTGGAGGAGGAGTGCCCTGCACCAAGACAGAGTTAGGACCACAGCAAGCAGAATTCCCAGACTGACAACGGAAACGTAATCAAAGTTGATTCTCAAGGTTCTAAGGAGCGACACAGATTAGATAACCCTTCTATAGAACAACAAAAGCACATCACAAATGGAAGAAAAGCACTTATCCTTTATAGTTTGTTTGTTTTTTTTAAACAGAAGTAAGAGCTTCAGAAAGAATTCCTGCAGTGATGAAAAGGTTCTGTGCATTAAGCTGCCCTCAAAGAACCTGCAGGTAGGTCCTCTAGGAGATGAGGTTTTACTCCACAAGCTAAGACTGCTAACTACACGAGGAGGAGAGTGCTCTGAATTACAGCCGAGGCTCCAAGCATGCACCTGTGGTGTCAGTTGTTCTCATAAATACTAAGACATCATCTTTTTCACTAAGCTGACAATGCGCTGATGGTGCAACAGCGAAGGTGGGTAGAACTGTTGGCACCAGCACACTCACAGCAGTGGCACCAAACTGCATCAGTATACACGGTATTCTTCACCACTCACAGGAAAAAAAACCCAAACAAGCAAAACTATTTTTATGTAAGAATGGTTTTTGATGAGGCAGTAAAAAGTGTTAGTTCTATTAAATCATGACCTTTGAGTACTTTTGAAAATATTCCTTGTAATGACATGGGAAGCATGTTAGTAGGAAAGAATTTAACCTTGACCAGAGAGGTCCGGCCTTTGCCCTGGGCTTCTGGGAGATAATCTCTAGGCCTCTTGGAATATCCTGCTGATAAAAGTGTCATTGTTTACCTGGGGACCCTGAGCCACACCAGACAGTCTAACAGTGTGAGTGGAGGTGGGGGCCCCAGGTCGGCTCAGCCTCTGGTATCCCTGGGCTGGAGCCGGAGGCTGGTTGTTTGGGCGGCTATGCCTGCATGACAGCCTCAATGAAGACCCATGGACACCGGAGTTCAGGTGAGCTGGCAATCGAGGTCAGAATGAGCGAGGTCTTGAGGACCTGGAACTCTGCAATTGGTCCAAAGTGAAGGCAGTCTTGGGGACTTACCCTAACTTCACATATAGATAAAGCACTTTTGCTCTGAATTGAAATACAATGGTTTTTCTCTAGGAAAAGCAATTGTGTGATTATCTGAGCTGGATACTTTTTCATTGAATACCTTTAATTTGAAAGAACGACCGACAGACAAGTCACGACTATACAGACTTTGGAATCTGGCAGACATTTTATTGAAAACAAAGAAAGCGAGCCTGTCACTTTTAGGGAAAAGAACTGACAGTATCTGTTGCCAATGATAAAATCTGAATTTTGGGAAACTTTTATCCACTACTGTGAGCTTGTCAGGTTCCCAATACTTCAGGTATTGGTGAAATCACTGGTGACTTTAACAGATGTGACTTTGAGGGGATAATTATTTAACAAAATGTGTCAATACCTGGAAGATCAGTATAACTCAGTGAACCAATATTTCCAAGTGACCAATGTATGATGTCAAGTCACTTCGGGTTAAGAGTCACTCCAAGTTTAAAACAGATCAGTAGGTTGTAATGTATGAAAAGTTCATTGATAAATTTCATATCCTATGTTGCAATTCACTTCTAGGAAAATGACTACTTGTCAAGTTTTAGTGTAGTATCAGGGAAGAATATCCACAGTTATCTGAAAAGATTCTTAAAATTCTCCTCCCTTTACTAACCATGTAACTGTGAGAGGCAGGTAGTCTTCATCAACTTTAACCAGAACCACATATAGTAACAGGCTGGATACAGAAAAGAGATGCAAACCCAGTTAACTTCTCTTCAGCTAAACATTAAAGAGACTTACAAATATGTAAAATCATGTCACTCCTCACTACATTTTTTCTTTAGAAAAATATAGCTATTCTTCATAAAAATATTTCTGATAATATTCAATGGGTTTATTATTGGGTATATTCAGTTGGGTCACTGGTACACAAATGTAAGTATTTTAAATTTCTCAGTTTCATTGACAGATATAACCTCATAAACAAAAGCTCTTTTGCTGATGGACGTTAACTGGACCAACTGTGATGATCATTTTGCAATATATACAAATAATGAATCATTATGTTCTACACCTGAAACTAACATAATGTTATGTCTATTACACCTCAAAAAAACCCAAACAAACCCCACAACCAACAAAAAACAAAAACCACAACTCTCTGAAATCCCCAATAATTTTAAAATGTGTAATGCAGTCCCTAAAGCTAAAAAGTATGAGAACCACTGAGTTAGAAGGCTGAGAGTCCAAGGTGAAGGAGAAAACAGAGAAACGTCCACGGACAAGATGGAGCATAGGATATGACTATAAAGTGTTTTAAAAAGCAAGCATACAAATGACTAACATCCTTATCAGGAAGATTAACTTGAGAAGTTACTCCAATTTTTCACTCTTACTGCCATTGCTCAAGATATTTTAGAATCCTCATCTCTTGAGAATCCCTTGTGTATTCAAAAAAGCATTAGAATTTTATTGACATGACTCTTAGAAAAAGGTAGTATTACTCCTTTTACCAAACTGCCTGACTTTGACAATTTGCATCTGACTTTCCCCTATTATTAAAAAGTCAAATTCATTTTCAAAGAATGAAAACCATCACTAAGAACTTTCAAAACAATGTTTTACAAAGCCAAAAGCAGGATATACTGAATACAGAGGGAGTGAAAGTAACTCCCAGAACTTGAAACTTTACAAATAATGGAAATTAACAATTTATAGAAGTCACTTGATGGGATATATTCCAAACCTAAGCAGAAAATACCCTAAAATTTTGGCATAAACCTGACTGTTGTATAATTTAAAATGAAAAATGTTGTCCAGATTTGAGGAATGAGTTGAAAGAAGCTAGGTATAACCAATCTGGAGTTTCAGTAGGGCAAAGGGTAAGTTAAGTAAGGGTAAAGGGAACCCTAATAAGTTCTGCTTGACATGACAGTTTGCTCCTTTCAGGGAAGATTAACACATCAGGCAAACAGAGCTCAGCTGATGGTAGCTATTAAGACAATTCAACTATTTCTCTTGATTCTCTAAGCAACCTTTCTGAGCCCAAATTTCCTAACTGGAAGAGAATACACAGTGGACACAACAATTCTGGTCTATTTGGCAGTTGCACTAGTGTTGTAAATTACTACATTCGGCATTTGGTTTGTAAATCAGCATCTGCTAGGTTTTATTGTCCTAACAACAGCATCTAATAACAGCTAATGTTTGTACCTGCTGCGGTATCAGTGGTTCACAACTTACATACATTATCTCTTTTGACTGTCACATTAACTCTATTTGTTATCATTCTATTTTTCAGATGAGAAAATAAGTAGACACCAGAGTCAGGATCTAACCGAGATCTCTCTGGCTCCCCAAGCCCAGAATTTGCCCACTGTGAGACAGAGCCTCAGTCACGTCACTGAGTCGGGCAAAATCTGAGTACCCGGATGAAACAGTTTTTGGACTTACTAAGCTAAAGACCAAACCAATGTGATGTCCTGTCTAGAAAATTATCCCAACAAGGAGCCCTAAATGTTTCAACAGCAACATCAATACTGAGCAAGCATACAGTCTGCAAAAGGGATAATACTCAACAATACAGATATTCATTGGTAAACATTTCAGGTAAGTCAACAGTACTCCAGGAACTGAGTAAGGCACTGGGGATACACAGGTAAAACAGACACAGTAACTATCCTCAAAGAATTTACCAGGGGAGAGCCAAAAGATTTAAAAAGTACAATACAGCATGGCAGGTATTGTAACAGAAATAAATACGGGATGCTATGAAGGCATAAAAGATAGTCGATGGTAATCTGTGTGAGAGGTACCTTTAATTTTGAATGAGGGATTGAGCATACAGTTCTTTCGGACACATACAAAATGTTCACTGATACAGAAATGCTTTTTTTCTTTCCACCTGGAATGTCCTTTACCTGTTCTCTCAATTAAATTCCCTAAGACCCAGACTATTGAAAGAATGAAAATTCTACACATTCCTCAGGGCCACCTTCCATGAGTTATTACCTTACTTAACACAGTACCAGCCAGTCTCCCTCACCTGGATGTAAAAGCTTAAAAAGAAAAGGGTCTACCTTGGCTCACCACCAATTCCAAAATGCTTTACATTTGGCAGAAACTTAGTAGCTGCCTGTTAAGTTGAAGGTAAACAGGACATAGGTGGGTAGAATCAGGGTTAGGATGGAGAGTAAAAAGAACCTCAAATTATGTAGATTTTCTACATGCGTGGACGATCTATGCTAAACTTCTGCTGAACAGAAGTCCATGAGTATTCTTACAGCTGTCATCAAAGTTCTTAATGCTTACTAACAAAAGTCTGTTTTATAGGCAATCATATACCTTCAATGCCTGTTAAAGAAAGTATGTATCATGCAGATGTTTTAAAACATCATTTAATTATGCAAAGGCTTACACTAGCGCAGGAGAGCTTAAAGATCAAATTAACCAGAAATGAATGACGTTAAGGCAAACACGTGCATATAATTTGGATAAAGGCTCATTTCCCTTGACCTTTTTTGATTAAATCTGTTTGCAGACAGTCCCCAGCAGCAAGGCTTCAAACCAGTTAAGTGTAAAAGGTGACCTAAAGAAGTAAACATCCTAAACCCAATATTCCCACCCTGCCCTGTAACAGGCCTGGATTCCACTTACAGATTGAATACAATTCTTAGTAGTTCTACTACATATATAGAGGAAGTTTACTTCAGGCAAACATATGTAACTGTTTTAACAGAAAGAGAGGAGCTAGAATGAGGGGGAAGGCAGGGAAAGCAGCTCTGTGTTAACACGCATGTGGTCCATGAAAAATCCGGCCCTTATCATGATAGTCCCTTAAATTAAAGGACTAATTCTTTTTCACTTGTGAATTAGGCTCCTTCACCACTGAGGAAACTCAACTGTCTTTCAGGGCAGAGTACTACATCTGGCTCTTCAATTAAGCTTTTGTTTACATTATATAGAATAGACAACTGTTACTCAAATACTAAATAGTTAAATTCCATTGTTTCTAAGTATATTCCCTGAAGAGCTCCTGCTTTTATAACTAGTATTTTTTAAAAAAAGCAACCATCCTGTAAGAAGGAAAAATAGATACATAACTGACTAAGCAGCATTAATTTCTAGCAGAATTCATAAGGACTAAATTCTAAATTTGACATCCACAAATTACTAATTTCATTAAATGTATTCTTAAGATTTCACTAGAAGTTATAGCAGACTGTGCTTCAAAATTTCATTTAGACTGTAAGATCAACTATATGCAAGATCCCAGACACAGTAAAGCACACAATCAAAACTGCAGGAGCTGGGAACCCTGCTCCCAGGTGATGAGTATTCAGCTAAAACACCTTTGTTTAGCTCACAGGAAGCATCCCTACCAGGCTCACCGGTGAATGACTGCAGGAAGGGATTAACACATCCCCTCCAGAGGCTGACTGAAACCAGGAAATGTTTGCCTTTACTCCCTCTCCTCTTAGTATAAAAGAAGCCTGAATTCTAACTCAGGCAAGATGGTTCTTTGGGACATTAGTCCCCCATTTTCTCGGTCTGCTGGCTTTCCAAATAAAATCACTACTCCTTGCCCCCTTGCCTCCCCTATTCTCTCATCCTCTCATCCCCAGGGAAGGAGAGACTTTTTCCAGTGGATTATTTTGTGAGCAGGAACTAGACACACACTTATCAGCCCCTTCCTGGGTCCTGCCAGCTTGCCTGCAGGAATAACATAATTCTGTTTCTAGACTTCAGTCTAGTAGGAGGGGCACTTATAAACAAGCATCTGGCAACATAAAGATTGATGAAAACCTTGACAAGAGCACTTTTAGTGGAAGGTGGAAGCCAGAAGCCAGGTTACAGTGGGCTAAAGAGTGAATGAGATAAGGAAGTTTGGGCACAGAGCACAAACAACTCTTTGCTCTGCTGGGGAGTAAGGGAATGGGGCTGAACGGGGATTTGATGTCTAGGGAGCTTTTTTTGGCTTATTTGGTATTTATTGTGTTATGTTAGGATACAGATGGAAACGACTGGTAGAAAAGAAGATTCCAGATGCAGAAGACGGAGAAAAATGGTCACAGGAGTGGGAATATCTGCAGGAGCAATGTCCTTGAGGGGGAGGAATGGGGTGGATGGAATTCAAATCCCATGTGGAGAAGGTGCCCTTTCTTAGACGCAGAAATATTTATTCTACTTTACAGGAGGGAATTTAGAGAAAATCAATACATATATTATTATCAATATAGACTTGATGAAAAAGCAGGAGTTGCTATATTACTATGCAGTAGAGCAGACTTCCAAGCAAAGAAAATTACTGGAGACAAAGAGGGACACTACGTAATGATAAAATTCCTAGTGTCAATCCACCAGGAAGATGTATGATCCTAAATGTACATGCATCAAAGAGTCTCAAAATACATGAAGCAAAGACTCACAGAGCTGAAAGGACTAACAGACAAATCCACAATTACAGCTGGGGCTTCAACACCCACTTCTCAGCAAACAACAGACTTACTAGAAGATCTGAACAATACAGTCAGCAGGATCTAATTCACATCTACAGGACCATCTAACAGCAGCGGAATGTACTTTTTTTTAAGGGCCCAAGGAATATTAATCAAGATATATTACATTCTGGGCCATGAAACAAACCTCAACAAATTTAAAAGAACTGAAATCACACAAAGTATGTTTGACTATAATAGAAACAAACTAGACATCAGCAACAGACAACAGGAAAAAATAAGGGAGTTCCTGTGAATTTTTTCATCAATGACAGATGAGGCAGTGCAGAAAGAGGGCAGAAGGAAGAGGAGGAAGGCATGAAATTTATCCATTTAACAATGATTGGTGCCCATTGTGGGCTACATGTTGTTCTAAACACTGAGACTTAAAGGAGTAAACCCGACAGAGAACAAAATCTGCAACCACGATCCTTAAATGGCAGGCATGAGGGGTGGGGAGGAAGACAACAGTGTAAGATGTCAGGCATAAGTGTTAAGAAGAATAAACAGAGGTTCCTTTAGGAATAAAGATTAACAGTAGGAAGGACCTCCTTATACTGGATGGAAAAGCTTCTTCTCTAAGTTGGCATGTGAGCAGAAACTTGATGCCAGTGAGGAAGTGAGCCATGTCAGCTTCTGAGGGAACAGCGATCTAGAGCAGGAGTGAACAGAAACTGCAAAGGCTCAGAGGCTGATGCCCGTCTGGCACATTCAAGGACCAGCAGGGACAAGAGTGAAGGCAGTGAGGGAAGAGCAGTGAGAGAGAGAGCGGTAGATGAGATCAGGAAGGCAGAAGAGATCAGAGGTCATGGGAGGGGCTGAAGGGCAAACCACACAATTTGCAAGTCACACGTCACTGTAGGAAACAGGATTCTGGATCTTACCGCAAATGACACATGAGCCTCTGGAAAGCTCGGAGCAGTAGAGTCTGTTTATGTTTTGAGTGAATCACCCTGGATACTATGTGGACTACACATTAGAATAAGTGTGGACAGGGCGGAGCAGAGACCAGTCGGGGGGCTGCTGCAGTCAAGTGGGTGATGGTTATTAGGAATAGGAATCGCTGCAGTGAAGACAGTGAGAGTGGTCAAACCCAGGATACATACTGCAGGTTAGAAGACAGATTTGCTAATGACTGTGGGTTGGTAAGGGAGGAAAAAAGAGGACTCAAGAATGACTTGAAGGTTTTTACCTTGAGCAACAGGTAGAACAAATTCACCATTTAACAAGACA
The DNA here is from genome assembly GCF_009834535.1 of Camelus ferus. Taxonomy (NCBI): domain Eukaryota; kingdom Metazoa; phylum Chordata; class Mammalia; order Artiodactyla; family Camelidae; genus Camelus; species Camelus ferus. Next base: position 4,304,072 of record NC_045702.1, on the reverse strand, counting down.
GGGAAGACTTGGGAGGAAGCAGGTTGAGGTGTGGGTGTACGTGTGTGGTGGCAAATCAAGACTTCAATTTGGAGCATATTAAAGTTTTTTCTCTGAATCTAGGATTCAATCGTGATGAGCATGTTAACTGCAGGATGCCTACTGGACATCCGTGTGGATATGTCAAAAAGATAATAGAACAGATGTGTCTGAAAACCAGGAATAAGGCTGGACTTGACAGATGTTTTGCAATGAGAAAATGAATTAATTACTGGAAAAGCATAGGTGGACTGGGAGTCCACTTGAGACTGATGGTTATAAATTTAAAATGAAATCAGTCAGCCTAGTTGTGATTTTCTTTAGCAATATTCAGCTGAGTGGGCAGAGACACTCAGTGAAAGTCGACAGCTGGGTTTAATGGTTAGGAAAGTAGGTTAGGATGTGGAGACAAGGAAGTTGAAGGTATTCACAATGGCAACGAAGGAGCACTTGTTCTATTCTGGGTAAGAAAAGCGAAGAGAGAAGGGGACATACATTGTTCTAAGTCTATGACACAAAACTGAAATATTATTATTTAATAAATATTAAATTTGTCTTACTGAATATTTGCCTCTGGCAAAAAGGTCACCCTGTACCTTTTCTAAGAAAAGAAAATCAGTCATTGTTAATAAATATTTATCAGCTGTTTCCTATGGAGGGAACACTGTGCTTAGTGAAAGGATACAAAGAAATATTAAGAACCCACCTTCCAGAAGTATAGCTGAGAGGGAACTGAGAAGTCATAATCGACCACTCCCATTTTACAAAGATAGAAGTCAAGTTTTATTAACTTAACCAAAATCACCAAGCTTGTTCCTGACAGAGCCAAGACCAGAACTTCCAGCCCAGCACTATCCATCTCAGCCTCCAAAATGACACCAGAAGATTTCCGGGAAAATGTACAAAAATTCGCCTTGGGAAATGATCACTGGGGTGGAGAAGTTTTCTACTTTTCACATCAGTGCTGCTGGAATTTTCTGCCATAAGCACACACTACTTTAATAATATAACAGAACTGTTATAGTGAAGTTAATTAAGGAAAAAAGAAGCAGTATGTGCATGACAACCAAAACTGGACACTTTAAATTTTTTATCCACTGATTATCTTTAAACTCAAGGCACGTTTGCATTTTCGAGAAAATGTCAAGCGCACCACTACTTAACAACCACGTGCAAATGATGCCATTTGGTGGATGACACCAGTATACTGCCAAGATCACCGTGAAGGTCTCCTGATAACTCTCAGCGGAATATAAAAGCAAAAATGCCATTGCTCCTGGGCGGAAGTAAGGGGAAGAACAGATTACTCTGTCACACACTGCATTCAAATGTGAGTCTCGTATAGTCAGAGGCTCCTTATATAACCTTTCCACTCGCTATCTGGGCCACCATAAAATGCATCCCTAGAATCTGTTAAACAAAAATATTCTTTGCAACTTTGTTTTCTTGTATGAAATGTCTTTTCCCTAATATTCACAAGATGTGGGAAAAGTCAGCTGTTTTATAGGGTGGTTATTCTCGTGAATTAAGACTTTTAAGTAGCTTATTGCAGTTTCTTGGGATAGCTTATGACCTCAGATATCTTCCTCAACACAATGCCTCCAACATTACGTAGACGAATGTGCACGGAAAGAAAACACAACCTGAACAAATAAAGCAACGGCCATACGGTGCCCAGCGCCTATGGGAAAAGAGACCTGCTTAGTTGGTTTTGTTGACAAAAAGGAAAAAGAATAAAGGAGCACCAATCGCCCAGCTGACTATTCTCCTCTCCACCCCACCCGACTCCAAAGTAGTATGAGCGAAACAACCCTGCTGAGGGTCCCCAGACAGCCTAGGCCGGCCAGCGATATGACACTGAATTCTTCATTCAGTGATTTGACTGTACTGGGCTCTCCTTTTTTTGGGATGCTAGGCATGTTCTGACTCCAGAAGTCACTGAATTTAACCTGGCTTTCAAATTATCATTTAAATAAGTAAGGCTGAAACAACTAAGTCCTACTGTACAGCACAGGGAACAATATTCAGTATCTTGTAATAGCCTATAACGAAAAGCAGGAAGAGGAATATACATTTACATATGTATACCTGAATCACTATGTTGTACACCAGAAACTAACACAATACTGTAAATTGACTATACTTCAATGAAAACGATAAATATGATTTTAAAAATAAATAAATAAGGTTATAGCTCTTTGCAGTTCTTACATCAAAAAGTGCCTCTCTTCTTAAGGGGCAAGGGTTGGTGAACTATGGCCAGGAGGCCAAATCCTCCAGGTTAAAAAAGTAAAAGTTTGGGGGGGAGGATATAGCTCAGAGGTAGTGCATGCACAAGGTCCTGAGTTCAATCCCCAGTCCCTCCACTAAACAAATAAGTAAACCTAATTACCTCCCCCATCGCCCCCCCAAAACAAAACCGAAAATACATGAAAAATAAAAGTTTTATTGGAACCCAGCTGTGCTCACTGGTTTCCACATCTACCGCCGCCTTCACATTAGAGCTGAGTGGTTGTAACAGAGACGGAACCGCCGGCAAAGCCCAAATGTTGACCACCTGGCCCTCCCCAGGGAAAGCTTGCAGGCTCATTTTACTGAGTGTTGCTTTCTCTCCCTCACCTGCTCAAAGGCTCCTTCACAACCCACCTCTACCTATTTCTCAGGACGTACTTCCTAACACTGTTTTCCCTCGTTAGCTTTGTTCCAACCACAGAGAACTACTCGCAGTTCCCCTAAATCGGCCTGCTCCTGCTGAACACAGAACCTACATCCTTGCAACTCCCTGCCCCGAAAGTCACCCTCCCCTCGCCAAGCTAACCTCAACAGGTCCCTAAAACTTCAGCTGTCATCTCCTCCTCCCAGGCAGTCTTCCAGGATGCCCGCCTCTCTGCTGCCAGCATGACGGAGCACCCGCGCAGTAACTTGTAGTCAGCCTCCCCTACCAGCTCTGCGACAGCAGTTCTTTCTTTCGTTTCTTACTCTTGTTCCTAACCAGCGGCTGACACCCAGTTAAGTGCTTGATACTTGCTGGTTCAATTTCTGAATAAATTCTTGCAGGCATCAAATGGCTTGTGTAGCACTGGATATTTAGGCTGGAAATGTAAACTGCGATGGCAAGGGCTTGATGCCGTACGCCAGGACCAAAACATGAGCGGGAGGAGGTGAAGCAGCCTACTCAAACACCGCTGCTCTGGAAAAGTCAAGGAACGAACCACCTGGCGGGCCTGCTTTTCCCAGCTTCTCCTGCACAGCTAACCATGTCTGACTGTGGCCAACGTGGGGCAGGTCTGGAGCATCATCCCAGCGAGCAGAGAGCTCGCATTTCACACCCTTCAGTGCACCCCGTGAGCTCTCGTACCCCCGGAGTGGGGTCCTCCGCCTGCGCCCCGAGGACCGCTGGGTGCTGGGGGCGGCTCCGGGGGACACCGGTTTGCGGGGCGAGGTTCCGGGCGGCCTGCGTCTGGGCCCCGCGCGCCTCCCCCACCCCGGGGCGCCCCGGCCTCCCCGTGCCCTCGCCCGCCCGCAGCCCTGTTCTGGTCTCCCTGACTCCCACCCCGGCGGCTCTCACCTCCGTCCCAGACTCAGCCCTCTGAAAGTCACTACACATAGCCCTGAAGGCTCGGCGCGCCAGCCACTCAACCTTCCCGCCCGCAGCGCCATTTACCGGGCGGCGTCGGCTCCACAGCCAGTCAGAGGCGCCGACCCTCTGACCCCGGCGTGAGCACGCGCACTGCGCCCGCCGTCGGGGGCATGCGCACTAGGCTGGGCCCGCCCCGCTCTGCTGACGTCACACCCCGTCTCCCAGGAGACGGGAGACAGCTGGTGATTTTATTTTCGCCTCTCAATTTGTTTTTATTAGGTAAAACTAGCAGCATGTACTTTAAAAAAAGAAGTATTAACAGAACATTTACTGAGCAAGCGGGCCTCTGTTCACTCTTGGGTTAAAAGCCTTTGGCTGTGCGTGTGAGTCATGGTGACTTCTGAAAAAAGAAACGAGTACACTCAATTTAAACGAATTTATCGAGCAGATTTATCAAGTTCTTTCTGGAGATAAAGAATTCTATTACTGTTTGTTACCGGATGTCTATCCATTAAGATAGATATTAGGTGGATAGTTGATAGATGGATATTGAGTTATTGCCGTATGCGAGACCTTGTGCCAGGTTCTGGGAACAGAACAAAGAATAAGAGACATGCCTGAATGGAGTTTACAGCCTATTAAGTCACTTACTGGGATGTGTTTTTTAAATACTTTACTTTCCAGCAGATGTATCTGTTGTTTAGTTGGGCAAAACTGAGGTGGGCTCTCTTTTTGGTCTCTTTTTCTTATCCTTACACTTGGATCTGTGTAATTAAGAAATGATTATAATATTTGTAATGATGGTTAACACCTGTAGTGCTTAGTATGTGCCAGGCACTGTCCTCAGGGCTTTATATGAAATAACCCATTTAATCCTCATAGTTGTATGAGGTAGGTATTGTTATTATCCCCATTTTACAGGTGAGGAAACTGAGGCACAATTTTGACCCACATTACTGTGCTGTAATGATTGTAGTGGGTCAACACATTAATGAAAAATAGGAAGCAAAGACCCTGAATACAGACAGTTCTTCAAAGAAACTTGGCTGTGAAGGAAGAAAGTAATATAATACATAGAAAAAATATACAGGATCAAGGAAGAATCTTTAAGAAGAGAAGGCAAAGCCTAGGTCATGTTTAAATGCTGGTAGGAAAGAGCAGGTGGCAACTTAATGGTTAAAGACACCATCTGAGAAAGGTTACTTGACGGAGTTGGACCTGAGGAGGAAGGAGAGTTGAGGTACAAGAATCAGCTTTAGATGGGGGAGGGCATCTTGTCCAGAGACAAGGAGTCAAGAATGGGTGTAGATGCAGATACGGTTTTGGGTAGGGAGCTCAAAGAGGTTGAGAAGTTTGAGCCTGAGGGCTTATGTTTCTTCTTTGAAGTGCTTACACAAGGTAGTAGAAATCCAAGTTGAATTCCTCTTGTGAAAATTAAAAGAGCACCCACATCAAGTACCCAAACAGATGTTACCCACCTTGGTCCATTCGAGTACACAGAAGTGGGTGATGGACCCAAGTACCACACCACCGCAGAGTATGGACATTTTCCTGTAGCACTTGTTGTCTGTAACCACATTTCATATTCTGCATATAGTGGTGCTATTCTTTTTTTGCACTGAGTGCTTCTCCCAGAGTTACAATGTTCTTGAATTCCAAGATGAATTTTCTAACTCAAGTGGGTTTTGATGTCAGATACACCTAGAATTTTAAACCTGGTTCAGTCACTTATTACCACGATATGGATTACTTACCCCTCTGGACCATAGTTAGTACAGTGCTGTGATGACTGAGTGAAATAACGTTCTTAAAACAGGTAGCCCAGCACCTGGTACAAAATATGGATTCCCTTCCTACCTTCCTGGCTTTCTTAGATCATCACTTAACAAAGCACCAAAGATACAATAAACACTCAGTAGATCTCTCTTGTTCACCACGATGACATTGATAGGGGCAGATGAAGAGACGGGTCTGCCTGGCAGTTGTTCAGGGTGGTGCACTGTAGAGTCCTAAAACTAGTACTAAAATACCACAGCAACATGAGATGGAAAAACTATTTGTTTCAACTCTTTCCAAGGGAATACTGTATGTTGTTAGGAGGAAAAGGCACTTGGAAAGAGGGTGAAAGATACCACTTACATGTGGAATCTAAAAACATGACACAAACAAGCTTATTTACAAAACAGAAACAGACTCACAGACAGAAAACAAACTTATGGTTACCAGAGGGCAAGGGGGATGGAGGGATAAATTGGGAGTTTGGGATTTGCAGAGACTAACTGCTATATATAAAATAGGTAAACAACAAGGTACTACTGTACAGCACAGGGAACTTTATTCAATCTCTTGTAATAGCCTATAATGAAAAAGAATATGAAAAGGAATATATATGTGCATAACTGAATCACTATGCTGTACACCATAAATTAATGCAATGTTGTAAACTGACTATACTTTAAAAATATATATATATAATACATATACATATAAAGAAAGAGCATGAAAGAGACACCAGAAAAGACATGCCTGAGTAACAGCAGTTACCATGTGCAGGGTTAGAGGACTGTGATAGAAGGTACAGTGAACAAACTGGTGCATTCCCGCCACCAGTGTTCACCTACCCTGCCTTCCCCCCGTCCGCTCCCACACATGGAAGCAGGATGCTGAATCTCTAAAAATAGACAAATGTTTTTAATGTGTCAAATTATCTTATTTGCTCCCCTACCCAAGTCTGTAAATCTTAATCCAGTTCTGATGGCATTGATGAAGGTGATATGTCAGCTGTAACCCCTTTTGTACTGGGGCCCTGCATTTCCTCTCTTAGAAAAGTAAAGTCTATTTTTTTTTTAATTCTGCAAGATGTCAAAGTCATTGTACAGTGACCAAAGCACAGTCCTGCGTACTGCCCGTTATAAAAGATTTGGATTCCCTAAACTGAAGATTGCTCCTGTAATGCAACCCACTCCACGTGCAGGTGTTTCCTTCCCCTTTTCCCATGGCTCTGTGGCTCCTGGGGCTCTGACAGGCAGTGCAAGGAAATGTTGATATTCTGGCTGCTGCTATTGCTATGAGTAACAAAAATCTTTTGTTTCCAACTTGGACTTTTGTGTGGTCTGTCACCATCCATGAAACTGTGGCGGGCTGACTTGTTAGCTTGCATGAAGAGCAAAACCCCAGGCTCTTAACAGTTCTTGACAACCCGCACCAAACAGTCTGTAGCAGGATAAATGAAAGGTTTTGAGTGAGCAAAGCAGAAGCTCAGAGAAGCAGGAGTATAATTGTAATTGAGGAAGGCAGGAAAACTGTCTAAAAATGGTGGCCCAGGGCAGCCAATATAGATGAGCATGTCCTTCCTTCTGACTTTAAGATATTTCATGCCTTGTTAGACTTTCTTGATAAAGTTTTGGGTCTAACTTTTAGTATTTGAGAACTACAAATTTAGACCTGGAATATTAATGCCCCCTTTAAGTTCTAAGAGGCTAGAATCTGGACCTAGTAGCTTTGGCCATTTGTATCAAGATGACGAACTGTTTCCTGGAATGAAAAGCTTTATGAAAAGATATATATATATTTTTTTCACTCATCTTTTCTTTAAAAAACCTAGGGAACGTCATGTATTTGCAAAATATTCTTGTAGGTAATATTGAAGTTGCTCATTGTATAAATTAGAATGTTTCTGGTTGCCAGTCACAGAGCACCTAGCTCTTATTGATTTAAATAATAAATGGGATTTATTGGGTCATGCAGATGGAAGTGCAGAAGTGAGACAGGCTTCAAGGTTAGTTTATTGAGAGGCTCAATTAGGCAAACACATACCTATTTTCTTTTTTTTATGTATTAAAAAAATTTTTTTTGGTGGGGGAGGCAATTAGGTATTTATTTATTTATTTATTTATTTATTTATTTATTTATTTATTTATGTATTTATTTATTGAACGGTGCTGGGGATCAAACCCAGGACCTCATGCATGCTAAGAATGCATTCTACCGCTAAGCTATACCTTCCCCACCTAATTTCTTTTTTCTCTTGCCCGATTTATGTTTTCTACCTTGGTCCTCATAGTGTGGTATGTTCACACCTGGAACATTTACAGAATCAGGGAATCAGGTTGAGTTGGTTAAGAAATAGACTCTCAGACATAGAAAACAAACTATGGTTACCAAAGGGAAAAGGGCAGGGAGGGGTAAATTAGGAGCTGGGGATTAACAGATACACCTACTATATATATAAAATAGGTAAACAACAAGGACCTCCTGTAGAGCACAGGAACTCTATTCAGTTTCTTATAATAAACTATAATGGAAAAGAATCTGAAAAAAATATACGTATGTATAACTGAATCACTTTGCTGTACACCTGACACTAACACTGTACATCAGCTACATTTCAATACAAAATAAATTTTAAAAAAAATGTTGGGCTTCTTAGCTGAGGCCAGAGCCATATGACCCACCCCTAGATCCAGGGGTGAAGGCATCTTTCAAAGTGCAGAGGCTCTGAGGGAAGGCACGGGTGGTGTAAACAAAGATGACAGCACAGCGAGCCCTCAGGACAAGTGGAAGGGGTGCTGCTGGGAGGCGGGCTCTATCTCCTTGTATTTATTATACGTCACATGTACTCATTGCACATTATACGCACAATACGTCCTGTGAAGACCCGTGTGTACAAAGCGCAAATCTAGGTCATCCGCCACTCCTCTCACTTCCCTCCAAAGTAGAGCCTCCCTCACACACGAGGAAATCAATATTCAAGAAAGCAAGCTTTACCACTGAACAGCTGCTGTGCGCTAAACGAGTTTCTTGATCCTCACACTGTTTGTGATGAAGATTACAAGTCAGCTGAACTGGTTTTGTCCATTAAGGGCACACCTGTTTGTGTGGACTGTCTTGTACAACGTGATTTTGAAAAGACTTCAGTTGTAATGCCCCAGAGACAGCATTTCTCTTTGAAAAGAATGTTTGAGGCACTCTCATGATTTTCTGGTAGAAATGCAAATATGTACAGTCTTGGGGGGGGGTTGGCAATGTCTAATAAAACTACACATTTATTCACTTGTTGACACAGCAACCCTACTTCTAGGAATTTATCCTCAAGTCGTACCTCCAATTCCACTCCTAGGTATATACCCACGAAATCCATTTAAATAGGTTTTAAATATGGATATTTAAATAATTTTAAATATGGAGAAATTATTTTTAAATGTTATATTTAAATTTTAAATTTGGATATTTGAATATTCAAATAGGTGTTTAAATATCCATATTTTAAATATGGGTGTTTAAATATGGATATATTTTTCTTCTTTTTTTGTTTTTTTTTCTAAATATGGATACTTGGATATCCATATTGAAAATCTAAAATCCATAATCAACTCTGCTCTGTCTGTACGATCCTGGATATGCTTCTTAACTCCCCTGAGATGATAACCTTCGTTTCTTTCTCTGCGAAGTGAGGGACTTGGACTAGATGTTAGCTCCCGTTTATGGAAAGTCAACTGTGTCTCAGACACTCTGCTCATTGTTTTACATGTAGAACTTCCAACCCTTCCCTGCCAGGTATTTATCATACACTCATTTTATAGGTGAGGACTTTGAGGCTCAGAGAGGTTTAGTGAGCATACATTCCTCCAGCTAGGAAGAACTCAGGTCTGCCTGATTGTAAAACCTGCTGTCTTCCTAACACGTTGTTTCCAGACGATGCAAAAGATCTAAAGCCTCTTAAAACCTGAGATTCTGAGATTCTTTATCAAGAAGCAAGAAGATGGGAACTGACGTATCCACTTAGGCTCTGGTAACTCATACGCTTTAGGGTCCCTTTCTTATGGGAATCAAACAGCTGACTGAGTATCATGCTCGCTTACCCTAAAGTCATTTTCAGCTCAACCTCTTTTTGATGTACTTGGGCTTAGTCAGTGTACTTTTCAGTTTGTGAGCAGGTATCTGTCTGCTCCTGCAAAGCCCTGCTCTTGTTTCATTTATTTGTTTATTCCCTTTTAGCGCCATTTCTTACTCCCCAGCTCACCCCTGCATGGACAATTAATCTAATGTGTCTGTGTACCTGAGTTTGTAGGTTCCTTGCCAAATGAGTAGTTTTGTTTTGAATGTGAGTGTATTTGTAATGTACATAAGTCATTGTGCTCATTCTGTGTGCTGGCTGGTATCCTTGACTCTCAAATTCATCTCTTGATCTTTCCCTGCTGTGCTTTGTATCACAGGGCAGCGCGGAGTGGAGCTGGGTGGGGAGGTGGACTGATCTCTGCAGACTCCACTGTCAGGTTCCCTGGTTGGCTTCTGGTAGAGTTCAGCCAGTGGAAAGCACAGGAGGGAGACTGGAAGATGGAGGGAGAATCGGTATATGCTTCTCCATCTCTCTTTTCTAGGGTCTCCTACAGCAGCTGTGTCTTCTCCATAGCTCCAGTTCCCTCTCAACAACCCTGCCACGGGTCCAGCTTCTGCCAAAGGACTTCAGCCGTTGGACTGAGGTCCCATCACCTCATCCCTTTGCCCCTCCAACCTCACGGGGTGTTGCTGCCTTCCTCCTGTTGTGAATGCCTAGGCTGTTTCACCTGTGCCCTGTTTGGTCTTCCAAATATTTCATCACCTAGGTAACCAATTCCCTGTATAAAATTCCCTCTCTGTTTTAAAACGCTTAAAGTGTTTTCTGTGTTCCTGGTTAAATCTCCAGCAAATACATTTGGCTTTTCCCTTTTTTTGTGCAACACCGTATTTGGAAGTCTATCTCTGTTCTTACGTGTACGTGTGGCTCTCTGATTGCTGCACAGTAAACTGCACTGTATCCACCACATTTTTCGTAACCATCTCCGACTCCTGCTCCCACACGCAGCACCTGATGAATTCTCATGTGTGTGTTCCCTCGTGGATCTTTCGTGAGAATTTTTCTGCAATAAATACTCTAGGATGGGATGGCTGGGTCATAAAGTAAATCCATGCTTAACTTGCCAAAATTCTGTCAGATTGGTCGACAAAAGTTACTCTTTCTCCATGTCCCCAACTCTTCATGTCATCCAACCTTCCAGTTTTTGCCTTTCCCGATTTAATTTCATAATAATACTAGCATCGGAGAACAGCACTAACTAGCAATTGTTAAGCGCTTTCCTAGACGCCAGGCACTTCACATAGTTTCATCCTTTGTCCTTATCCCAGTTCCATGGGTAGGTCCCAGATGAATGAACAAAGGATCAGAGAGGTTAAGCTACTTGCCTGAGATCACATTACACCTGTATGAACCTTGAAAACATTTATGTGAAGTGAAAGAAGCCACAGAGGATTACATATTGTGTAATTCCATTTATACGAAATTTCCAGAATAGGTGAATATAGAGACAGAAAGTAGGTTATTGTTTGCCTAGGGCTGGAAGATGTGGGAGGGTTGAGAGGCTGTTGGGTACAGGATTTCCCTTTGGGGTAATGAAAATGTTCTAAAATTGATTATGAGAACGATGCACAATTTTTAAATATGCTAAAAAGCCATTTAATTACACACTATATAACATATGAGTTACATTTCAGGAAAGCTGTTAAAAAAAGTTATGAAATTGTAACTTTAGAGAAATGGGAGTTGGGAATGGAGCAGGATGACATTATCCTCTTATTTTAAAAAAATAACATTTTAATTATTTTTACACACAATTATACACACTTCAGCTCATACCAGAAGAAATTTTTATTCCTCAGAGACAGCTTTCTTACTTGAATGTCTTTTTTGGGGTCTATGGGATGGGGTTTCCAATTCCCTTCTCCTTTTTCCTTTTATTTATATTTATAGACATGTATGAATAAGAGTTGTTATAATAAAAACCTATGCTATAGGTGAGGATGGAAACAGTAGATAGAATTCTCCCATCTTTGTGAGATTGAAAAAAAAATTCAAAAGAAGTTGTAAGATAACTATCCAGACTGAATCTGAATAATCAGTTCAGCGCAGCAGCTCCCAGAATCTGGGGGCTGAGGAGCCCTTTACATTCTTGAAAATGAAGGTCCCCAAAGAGCTTTTGTTAATGTGAATCGTATCTCTTGATATTTACTGGAGTACAAATTAAATGGGGAAATTAAAAACATGTATTTATTCAATCCATTACATGTCAATGTACTTTATTAAAAAAAACTATTTTCTAAACTAAAAAATTTGTGAGAGGAGTAGCATTGTTTCACATTTTTGCAAATCTCTTTAGTGGTTGACTTAATCGAGTGACACCTAGGATCTCATTCCTGCTTCTGAATTCAGTCTGTTGTGCTGTGGACACAGGGCAAACACCGGCACAACGGAAAAGGAGGACGGCATCTTAGTACTTTCAGGAAGTGGTTTTGCTCTCTGGAAGGTCGTGGGGCTCCTCAGGGGTCTTAGATCATACTATGGAAATCGGGGGTTTAGTGTTCACTAAAATTCCTGACAGCAGTTCTTTTGACTAGATTTCACATTTCATTTTAATAGAATCATTATTTAATAATTACATTTCAAAATAGAGTGCACAGATGCACAGGTATATGTACAAAGATTAAGCACTAAAGCTGGCGCCTCAAAACTAAACATTTACTTTTGCTCCATGAAAATATGGAAACCATTTTAGCACAGAATAAACAACAAGGTGTGTATAGCACAGGGAACTATATTCAGTGGCTTATTGTAACCTGTAATGAAAAAGAATATATGTATGTATAACTGAATCACTATACTGTACACCAGAAACTAACACAACACTGTAAATCACCTAAACTTCAGTTTTAAAAAGGTTATAGATAAAACAAGTTTCTGCTGTACAGCATAGGGAACTATATTCAATATCTTATAGCAATTTATGGTGAAAAAGAATATGAAAACGAATATATGTATGTTCCTATGTGACTGAAGTATTGTGCTGTACACCAGAAATTGACACAACATTGTAAACTGACTATAGTTCAATAAAAATATTTTTAAAATAAAACTAAAAATTAAAAGGCTAAAAAATTATTTTAAAAAAAGAAGAGAAAATATGGAAACCATTCTAATCAGGGAGGAGGAATGGCTAGCAGAAAAAGAAAATCCCTCTCGATGACCTGGTGGCTTGCAGTCAACAACGCCATGTGCAGAGCACGCTGCACTGCTCCTCGACTTTGGGTACACTCTCTGGTAGAAGCCCAGAATGAGGCTAGAATGTGTTACCAGTGGTTTTCAGTCCTACTGGGAGAGGCTGAAAGTACATCAGGAGAGAAGCAGGTTTCAGCCCAGGCCAGTTCAGATGTTAGTAATACAGGAGCAAGAATAGCAGTCATGCTCATCCCAGTAATTCTTGGGACACAGCAACAGGGTCTAAATGAATCCATATTGTTGTACCATGTGACATGGCCACGTGCAGACCCTGGGCACTAAACAAAGTGAACTTTAAACACAGGAGTATGGAAAATGATCTTATAAAGTCACTGAGTTTCAGGTATATAAAATTCATGATATGAATGAGGAAATAAGGGGGTACACTTTGCTCCCAAAACTCACATATATTAAAAGAGAGAGGAGAGGGGAAGGTATAGCTCAGTGGTAGAGTGTGTGCTTAGCATGCATGAGGTCCTGGGTTCAATCCCCAGTACTGCCATCTATCAATAAATCAATAAACCTAATTACCTCCCTCTCCTCCCAAAATTAATAAATTAATTAAAAGACAAAAATTAGTGAGGACATAAGAGATTTAACCTATCTTCACAAAAGTCCTTATTCAACAAAATTAAAGACTACACATGGAACATTTTGAAAAGTGGACAAATTATGTCAGAAATTAACCTTAATAAATGCCGGAAATTTACTACCATACATACCATGTTCTCTGATTACAGTTCAATTTAAAAAGAGAGAAAGCGCAAGCGAGAACTTGCACTTTCTGTCCAAAACTCATACACCTATTGGAGAAACACACATTTTAGGAGGGAAATGGTGGGAAGCATTTGAAAAAGCAGGAATGGGAAGGTGGTGTACAGGAGGTTTGTTGTAGGGAGAGCAGACCTCAGTCCACCAGACCATGCAGAGAAAATGAGTCATGCTTTTCCAAAATGAGATGTAAAGCCAACACAAGAAACATAAGGATTGAATTGTCTGTTCATTGACGAAAGTCTCATACTGTTGAAAGCAGAGCATCTGATACGCCCTTAACTTCCTAGGTTGGAAATTAAACTGTTCAAATTTAAATGTTATGAGACAAGAACTGCTGTAGTGAGCTTAGTCCTGACCACGTGGGAAGGCGGCAGTGGGAAATGATCTTGTTATCTTAGAGGAAACATGGGGTCCAGTCCGATATGTCCTAAACCTAAGAATAGTAGAATTTCGGAGGAGGAATAAAAAGATACAACCCTGTGGGTGGACAATTTAAAAGAGAACAAGGGCAAAGGAAGACATCTCTAAAAATAAGCTCCTTCTATCATGCAATTGTCCTAGACATACTCTATTTTTATTAAACCAAGCATTTAGTAGTTGGTGAATAAAATAGAGAAATAACAGCTGACTGATAAAACAGACACACTCCTGTCAATTCTTTATTCCTGGAAGGCTGAAAAGAGCTCCATCAATACCCATAGACCTAACAATTTCCGCTTAAGAGTCCGTCCTCAGAAATCCCAGCCCAGGCACGTGAATCTGTGCAAGGCTAGGTATGAGAGCTTTCTTTGTAACAGAGGCAAAGTAAAATAATACAAGTGTGGGTAAACAGGTGGTTAGTTTAATAAATTATTAAGAGTCCGTCTTTAGTGGAAGGTAGTTCTGTAAGTGGATGTGAAAGAGAAATGAAGACAATACTGTTCAGTTGAAAAGCAAAAGGTGGGTGGAGAGGAGGGCATAGCTGAGTGGTAGAGCGTGTGCTTTGCGTGCACAAAGTCCTGGGTTCAATCCCCAGTACCTCCATTAAAATCAATCAATAAAAATAAATATATAAACTGAATTACCTCCCCCCACCCCCACCAAAAAAAAAGAGTATAGCGGAAGTGACGCTGTACCAGCCTATGAGAGGATGGCAGCTTCCACTCCCCACCGGCCCACCTCCAAAGAAATTCGAGGCGGAGCACCGAGTGAGCTGTGAAGCTGAGGCAGCTCGTAGCCACAGAGGGAGAGCCTGGGAGGGGCGAAAGGAGGGGAGGGAGCCGCGGTGCCTGCGGAAGAACCCAGAGCCACGGAAGGCAGAGAGATGGGAAGAACGTGGGTCCTGAGTGACATCATGAACCACTGGAATTAGCTCACCTGAATCCAGATGTCAAATTTCTGTTACATAAACCAAGCCAAGTTAAGTTTGCTTTGCTTTTATTTGTAAGAAAAATAAATAAATAAATAAAACAAACAAAAAAACTTAACACACACACACCACATTGTCCACGCCCTTGTCTCATAATTTTTTTCTTTTTTCTTTTTTTGAAGTATAGTCAGTTTACAATGTTGCATCAATTTCTGATGTACAGCATAATAGTTCAGTCATACATGAAGATACACATATTCCTTTTCATATTCTTTTTCATTGTAAGTTACTACAAAGTATTGAATAAAATCCCCTGTGCGATACAGTAGAAACTTGTTTATCCACGCCTTTTTCATTTGGCTGATATATTTTAGCCTGACCTGGTTAGAAGAAGAGAAAGGCATTTCAGGTGCCTCAAGGCACTCCAAGCCTTTCGCTTGCACGTTCAGCTGCATAATGGTAGGTCTCTACCTGAACGGCAGGAGCAGTGATTTCTTTGAAACCCACGACCAGGCCCACCTCTGGGAATCTGAATCCTACTGTTCTATTAGTTCACTCTGCACTACTTTTCAGTTATTGCTTAGAGAGCATCCATGAAAATGTGTGGGAACCCAGGTTTGAAAATGTACGTGTAACTTTTTGGATCAGCTCTGGCTTCTAAAGTTCTTGGAAATCGCCACTCCTATCTGTACAACTAGAAAAAATGCTGAATAAGTTGCAAGTCAATAACTTCTCCTGGACTCAGAAAGAACTAACACATCAGAGTTAGTCACTCTGAAATCTGGAGAAACGGGTGCAGTCAGAGCCCCAGCTGAGATCTGCTTACCTGGAGCAGAAGCTGCCAGAACCAGGAACGGGCAGGAACACTGACACGGCGTTTTTGATGAAGTGCTGGAGGTCGGGGGTGGACTAGTTTGAGAACAAGAAACCACTAGAGAGAGGGTATAGCTCAGTGGTAGAGTATGTGCTTAGCATGCATGAGGTCCCTGGGTTCAATCCCCAGTACCGCCATTAAAATAAGTAAATAAAACAAAGTTAATAAACCTAATTAGCACCCTCCCCCAAAAAAGTGGGGGAAAAAAAGAAACTCCAGGGGGCTGTAGTCTTAGGGGACCCCTACACTTTTTTTGGGTTTCGCCTACAGGAATCCCACTAGGTTCTCATACTGAAAACAAAGAAAGATCCCTTCGCATCTCCAGCAGGGGGAGGGGAAAAGCAACCACTGTGAAACAGCATTCTCCACTACGAAGGCTGACCCTCCGGAGTAACAGGCTTTACCAGAGCCGTATCCAGCCTTGGGAAGGGGCCTTTCCCATTTCCAGGCTCCAAGCTCTGCCAGCCTTCCTGTCTCACAAAGTAGTGGGAAGCCAAAAAAGATGTACCAACATAGGTTTGCTAAAAGGCTAATATTTAATCCTAAGTCTATAGAAATCTCCCCCTTTCCTGACATCCTACCACCATGTATGTCAATAGGCTTCAGTACAAGCTGCGAGTAACGCACCTTAAGAAGGAGTCTCCAAGGAAACCCGAAGCCACCAGGGGAGACAAAATTAAAGGCACTAGAGGAAACTGAGGATTCAGTCATATACGACCATGGCAAACACTAAACACAGCGAATCCTTAGCCAGATCAACATAAAACCTCAGGCTACAGGCCTATTAACCATAGTTCCTATTACCCACTATGTCATGTGTAGCTTTCACTAAAAAAGCACAAGGCATACTAAAAGACAAGGAAAAAACCCTTCAAGGTTGGAAGACCCCAGGAAGGAATGTAGACTATGACAAAAGACCCTAACCGAATTACAAAGGTATAAAACATCCTCACTGAAGGGAATGGGGGAAAGGGGCTGACCATAGTAACTTTGGAAATGTCTGTTAAGACTAAAGGCAAAGGGAATTGCACTTAAGTACTACAGGCTTGTTGATAAAGTCATTTCCCACTGGGGCATGGGGTGTGGTGTGTATACTAGAATTGAACAGTTAAGTAAATGGATGGCAGGTGGTGGGTGGCAGCCAGGTTTCTTACTGTGGGAGTGATGGATGTGGTAATGCATGGGAACTGGAGACATCAGTAAGAACTCATGTTTAGCTTAATGTAGATACAGATGGTGACATGCAGAAATCCATAGAGAGGGGGCAGGGTGTAGGTCAAATGGTAGAGCTCATGCTTAGCATGCATGATAGTAAACATGAGATCCTGGGTTCAATCCCCAGTACCTCCTCCAAAAATAAATGAATGAATGAATGAATGAATGAATAAATAAATAAGCCTAATTACCTCCTCCCAACAACAACAAAAAATCAAAAAAAAAAAAAAAAAAAAGAGAGAGAGAGGCAGAGAGACAATGGGATTAGTACACTCACACATGAGGATCTGAAAGAAATGACTCTATAGTAGCAATGATCACACATATCTTGGTTTGTGAATACCATTCTCCTGTAAAAGGAGCCAGGGTTCCTTGGAGGAATGGCTGATTCTGGGACTTGTTAAAATGGTCACACTGCCCAAGGCAATCTACAGATTTAATGCAATCCCTATCAAATTACCCAGGACATATTTCACAGAACTAGAACAAATCATAAAAAAAAATTTATATGGAACCACAAAAGACTTAGAATTGCCAAAGCATTACTGAAGAAAAAGAAAGAGGCTGGAGGAATAACTCTCCCAGACTTCAGACAATACTATAGAGCCACAGTCATCAAGACAGCATGGTATTGGTACAAAAACAGACATGTGGACCAGTGGAACAGAATAAAGAGCCCAGAAATGAACCCACAAACTTTTGGTCAACTCATCTTTGACAAAGGAGGCAAGAATATACAATGGAATAAAGACAGTCTCTTCAGCAAATGGTGTTGGGAAAACTGGACAGCAGCATGTAAAACAATGAAGCTAGAACACTCCCTTACACCATACACAAAAATCAAGTCAAGATGGATCAAAGACTTAAACATAAGACAAGGTACAATAAACCTCCTAGAAGAAAATATAGGCAAAACATTATCTCATATACATCTCAAAAATGTTCTCCTAGAACAGTCTACTCAAGCAATAGAAATAAAAGCAAGAATAAACAAATGGGACCTAATGAAACTTACAAGCTTCTGCACAGCAAAGGAAACCATAAGTAAAACAAAACGACAACCTACGGAATGGGAGAGAATTTTTGCAAATGATTAAACCGACAAAGGCTTGATCTCCAGAATATATAAGCAGCTCATATGACATAATAAGAAAAAAACAAACAACTGAATCCAAAAATGGGCAGAAGACCTAAACAAGCAATTCTCCAAGGAAGAAATACAAATGATCAATAGGCACATGGAAAAAATGCTCAATATCACTAATTATCAGAGAAAAGCAAGTCAAAACTACGATGAGGTATCACCTCACATCAGTCAGAATGGCCATCATTCAAAAGTCCACAAATGACAAATGCTGGAGAGGTTGTGGAGAAAAGGGAACCCCTACACTGCTGGTGGGAATGCAGTTTGGTGCAGCCACTGTGGAAAACAGTCTGGAGATTCCTCAAAAGACTAGGAATAGACTTACCATATGACCCAGGAATTCCGCTCCTGGGCATATATCCAGAAGGAACCCTACTTCAAAATGACACCTGCACCCCAATGTTCATAGCAACACTATTTACAATAGCCAAGACATGGAAACAGCCTAAATGTCCATCAACAGATGACTGGATAAAGAAGATGTGTATATTTATACAATGGAATACTTCTCAGCCATAAAAAACAACAACATAATGCCATTTGCAGCAACATGGATGTCCCTGGAGAATGTCATTCTAAGTGAAGTAAGCCAGAAAGAGAAGGAAAAAAAGAACATAAATACAAAACAGAAACAGACTCATAGACATAGAACACAAACTTGTGGTTGCCCGGGGGTGGAGGGTGGGAAGGGACAGACTGGGATTTCAAAATTTGTAGACACTGACAGACATATGCAGAATAGATAAACAAGATTATACTGTATAGCACAGGGAAATATATACAAGATCTTGTGGTAGCTCACAGCAAAAAAAAAAAAAAAAAAAAAGTGACAATGAATGTATGTATGTTCATGTGTAACTTAAAAATTGTGCTCTACACTGGAATTTGACACAACATTGTAAAATGACTATAACTCAATAAAAAAATGTTAAAAAAAAAAGTCCAATTACCTCCCCTCAACAATAACAAAAAAAATTAAAAAAAAAAAAAAGAAAGAGAGAGAGGGGGGCAGAGAGACAGTGGCATTAGTATACTCACATATGAGGATCCAAAAGAAATGACACTATAGTAGCAATGATCACACATATCTTGGTTTGTGAATCCCATTCTTCTGTAAAAGGAGCCAGGGTTCCGTGGAGAAATGGCTGATTCTGGGACTAGAGCAGGAAACATACAAAATGAGCCTGGAGTGCTCTCTTCCTCGGTGCTACCTACAGAGGTGGCAGCCATCTCCTAGTCGGCATCATGGCCGCCCTCAGACCCCCTGGTGAAACCCAAGATCATCAAAAAGAGGACCAAGAAGTTCATCCGGCACCAGTCAGGATGATATGTCAAAATTAAGTGGAACTGGTGGAAACCCAGAGGCATTGACAATAGGGCACGCTGGAGGTTCAAGGGCCAGATCCTGACGCCCAGCATCGGCTACGGGAGCAACAAGAAAACAAAGCACGTGCTGCCCAGCGGCTTCCGCAAGTTCCTGGTCCACAGCGTCAAGGATCTCGAAGTGCTGCTGATGTGCAACAAAATTACTGTGCTGAGATTGCTCACGTCTCCTCCAAGAACCGCAAAGCCACTGTGGAGGGAGCAGCCCAGCTGGCCATCAGAGTCACCAGTCCCAATGCAGGCTGCGCAGCGAAGAAAACGCATAGACAGCTCGTGCACATTGTATTTGTGTTAAAACCATGAAACTCAAAAAAAACAAAAACAGCCTGGAGCATATTGTTCTGCTAAAAGTAAGGTAGTCCCCCCACCCCAAAAAAAAAGAAAGAAAGAAAGAAAGAAAAAAAGAAAATCCTCACATTGATGGAGGTGTGTCAAAGGTGCACCAGAGCCAACTAAAAGAACTCCCAGTGGCCAAAACTGGAACGATTTGAACAATAACATAAATAAGTAGTACTGGATTATAACCACAAGTATAAAATAAATATCCATGATCCCATAGTGATATAAAATGATTGAATCAATTAATCATTGGGGAAGAAGAAACAAATCTCCAAATAATGCACACAGCTGCTTGGTTCTCAAGGTGGAGCGAGACTCCCTAGTCCTTAAGAACAGGCTGTGCACAGTGACGTCTCCAGAAAGGTGGGCAGAGACAGGGAAAAGGAACTAACTTTCCAGCGGACAAACCTGACAGACTCCCCCTCAGCCAGATGACCGAGGTCAGCTTCCGTCCACCGTGGTAAGTCACGTTGACAGTACGTTCCTTATACGATGTAATGACAAAGGCACTAACCTGTGTCCTCTTCCTCCTGAAACTCACAACCTCGGTCTAACTGTGAGAAAATAATCAGGCAAATTTCCACAGAGGGGCGTTCTACAAAATATGTGACCAGCACTCCTCAAAACCTTCAAGGTCACCCAAAATAAGGAAGTCGGTAAACTGTTAAGCTGAGAGATGCCACAGGAAGGATGACAACTGAATTCAGCATTGTTTCCTGGGTGGATCCTGGAACAGAAAAAGGGCATTTGGGAAAACCTAATGGGAATCCAAATAACGTGCAGATTTTATCTAATAATAATATATTAATATTGATTTATTAAATATAACAAATACACCATACCAATGTTAGATGTTAATAATTGGTGAAAATGAGCGTCAAGGTATATGGGAAGTCTTTGTACTATCCTCTCAATTTTTCTGTAAATGTAAAATTACTTTAAAAAATAAAGCCTACTTAAAAATGTATGTAGACAAAGATAAGTTCATGGATAAGAGGATGCTATTTGAAGGGGGAGGGTTTAGCTCAGTGGTAGAGTGTGTGCTTAGCATGCACAAGGTCCTGGGTTCAACCCCCAGCCCCTCCATTAAAAAGAAAGAAAGAAATAAACAAACCTAACTACCTCCCCCCTCTAAAAATAAAAAGATGCTACTTCAAGTGGTGATTTAGCATTTTTATCACCTTTCAAATTAAAACAAAAAAATCACAGTATGTTTACTAGTTCTATTAGAAAATCCCAAAAGACTAAAATATTCCATATAAATTATAGATTCCTCATAATTTATACATTTATTTTTAACTACTGGTGGCAAAGGAGAATCTTTGCCTCGTTTAGATAAAGTATACCTGAGTTGGGAAGCTCGTTTTTTACCAACTTAAGGCTCAAAGGTATTTTGTTCCTGCTGGTCTCCTTAAACCTCCTGTCAAGCTGAAATATATCACTTTTTTTCATTTTTGATCTTAGCATTTGTAAGGGATAAATAATTGATTAGCAGAGGAATTCTGGGAATATATTCAGCTTATGCTCAGCACTAAACTGTTTTTAAATGTCCTCAGGCATCAACCCAAAATGTACATCAAAAAGATGTCAGTTGGAATTGGGAAGAGAAGTGACATTACGGATTAGAATTATGAAACGTGAAATGCAACAAGAGGAATACCAGTTGTCAGTTTCACTGCTAGTTAAACAGTCCGTGTACCTTGCTATTTAAAACAAAAATTCCTTAAATGTCTCTCTGGTAAGACTCTTTGAGGGCAGAATCTTCTCTTGTAATTTCAGCAAAATCTGATTGACAGCAGAAACTTCAAAACGAATTGAAGAAAAGGTATGATCTTTTTAATTTTAATTTTATTATAACAATGAGATCTAATGTCTTAACAAAATTTTAAGCGTACAATGCAAGATTGTTAACTTTAGGGATAACGTCGTACAGCAAAGCTCTAGAATTTATCCATCTTGCAAACTGACACTTAGGCTCATTATTTAAGAACTCCTCAGGGGGGAGGGTATAACTCAAATGGTAGAGCACATACTTAGCATGCATGCATGAGGTCCTAGGTTCAATCCCAAGTACCTCTATTAAAAAAAAAAACAAACTAATAAATAAATAGACCTAATGACCTCCCACACAAAAAATATAAAACAATTTCTAAAAAATTTTAAAATAGAACTCCCCACTTACCCCTTCCCACAGCCTCTGGCTGAATATATTCCATTATATTTATATACACAATTTTCTTTATACATTCATTGATGAACATTTAGGTTGTTTCCTCATCTTGGCTTTTGTGACTAACGCTGCAGTGCGAATTCTGAATTCCTGGGCTGGTCAATTACTGGAGTGCTGGTATCTTTTCAAGATCCTGATTTCACAAAAATAAATTCAAAATGGCTTAAAGACTTAAATAAGACAGGACACCATAAATGTCCTAAAAGAGAATACAGGCTAAACATTCTCTGACATAAATCATAGCAATGTTTTCCTAGGTCAGTCTATCAAGGCAATAGAAATAAAAGAAAAAATAAACAAATGAGACCTAATTAAACTTACAAGCCTTTACACAGCAAGGGAAACTGTAAACAAAATGAGAAGACAAGATACAGACTGGGAGAAAATATTTGTAAACAATGTGACTGACAAGGGCTTAACTTCCAGGATAAACAGCTCATACAACTCAATGACAAAAACACAAACAACACAATCACAAAGGTTTAGGCAGAAGACCTAAACAGACATTTCTCCAGTGAAGACATCCAGATGGCCAACAGGCACATGAAAAGATCCTGATTTCAATTCTTTTGGATAAATACCCAGAAGCAGAATTGCTGGGTCAGATGGCAGTTCTATTTTTAATTTTTTGCGTGGCATCTCCACACTGTTTTCCACAGTGAGTGAACTATTTTGTATTCCCACCAACAGTGTACGAGCGTTCCCTTTCTCCACATCCTCACCAACACTTACCTTTCTTTTGATAATGGCCATCCTAACGGGTGTAAGGTAATATCTCATCTTGGTTTTGATTTGCATTTTCCTGATGAATAGTGATGCTGAGCATCTTTTAATACACTTTTTGCCATTTGTACGTCTTCTTTGGAAAGATGTCTCCTCAAGTCTTCAGCTCATGTTTTAAAGGCTTTGTGACAGTGGTCTTGGCAATGATTTCTTGGCTATGACACCAAAAGCACAGGCAACAGAGCAAACCCAGACAAGTGGGATCACATCAAACTAAAACCCTTCACAGCAAAGGAAACAGTCAACACAATGACAAGTCAGCCTATAGGATGGGGGAAATACTTGCAAACCACATAGCAGATGAGGGATAAATTTCCAAAATATGTAAAGAGTTCCTACAACTCAACAGCAAAAACAACCAACCCCCCCAAAAAACTAATAACCTAATTAGAAAAGGGTAATTTTCAACACTTGAGTTTCTGTACATTTATGAAAGAGTAATCTCTGAAAATTTTTCATTCATAAAATTATTACTTATCTGTTGCTAAAGGCCCCAGGCTCAACGTCACAGGTATGTTGAACCTCCATTCACAAGTGCTCATGAAATAACTCAGTACCATTTATTCTCCCTACCCACCCTCACTCTCCAAGCGCTTTCTGGGCTTCGTCAGGGTTGGGTTATGTCTTTCTGCCTGTCTTTCTTCTGAGGGATCTCACCCTGGCCTTTGCGACGATGCCCATTTTGAGCAAGTCACTCCACCGGGTCCTGCTGTCCTGCAGGTGGCCACATTGAGTCCTGAGAGGGCCAGATGGGTAGAACCTAGAAGGCAGGCCTCCCACGCACTTTGTGATTCGGTCTGTCAACTGGCCTTCAGAGCCACACAGCTCTCAGACAGAGTTTTACCAGCCAGAGCCTTTTGGGACCCTGTATCTTCCCCTGTGGGGCCTAACGCCGCAGTCAGCAGTTACCAGGGCATGTGCTCAGCCACCCTCACTCTTCACCCTCACCTGGCCCATCCTCCCCAGGCGTCCACGCGCCCCACCCTTTGTCTCCCCCCGCCCCAACACCAGGGCCTCTGTTCATACCAATTCGTGCCAGTAGGGCGCCCGGAGGAATTCTGATGGCCGTCCCCTGTACTCTGAGTTCCAGTTTGAGCTTAGCCAGGACCCCTGACGCACTCCTAGAGCAAAGTCTTACCTCCTAATTTTGCTTCCAGGAAGGGAGACTGTAGGAGCTCCCATCACTGACCTGCGCTCACCGGTCTCTCAGCAGGCACTTCGCCCGCCACACGCAGGATTTCACTGAAGGCACAGGGGGCCTGGCAAGAGGGGAGTCCCCCTCACAAGGCCGTCACAGTGTCTGCTCAGCTTCTTAATCTTTCTGCAGCTTTGTCAGGAGTCAGGAGACGCACGGGGCGGAGAGTGGGCTGGCAGCCGGACACTCCTCCCCGAGCTCACCTCTGGTATAGAGCTCAGCCCCGCAAGTCTGGTCTGGCAGCCAGTTCCCCTGATGCCTTTATGCAGAGTATTCCTACGCGTTGGGCAGCTTTTCTAAATGTTCTCAGTCTACCATTTTCAAAGATACCCAATTCAATCCTTAGTAAAACCTTATTCTTTCAGGGGGAGGGTATAGCTTACGTGGTAGAGCACATGCTTAGCATGCATGAGGTCCTGGGTTCAATCCCCAGTATCTTCTCTAAAACTATATCAACTTAGTTACCCCCCGCCACTGCCAAAATAAAATAATACAATAATACATAAAATATAAAAATGTATTCTTTTCAGATAACCTAATAGTAAAAAACAAAAAACCTTTTAAAAAAACACCATTTTCATTGGTGAAGATGCTGTTAAAAGCACTTTTGAAATAACTAGGAAGCGAGGCAGGTGGCCAGATGAGAGCAAGGAGAAGATCCGGCTAATTCGCCGTGTAGTTAGCCTGAACGATAGGGATTAAGGACAAACATTCCCCAAATGGGGCGGAACAGACATTCTCCTTTTTCAAGGGCAATCGCATTTTCAGCATTTATACATTATGCCTTCCCTGAAGCAAAGTTCTCTTTATGCAAAGTGTAAAGTAACCAGGTGTTTCACCAAGCAGGACGGCACCTGTCTCTCACTCCCTCCCTGGCCCAGGGTTGTGCACACCGCATGGTGCACCGGGGGTGTAGGCAACACCAGGTGGAATGTGCAAGCGAGATGGGTAACCTCATCAGAAAGATAATGGCCAAGTCAGGGATCAGCGCTAAAGGCATCCGTCAAACCTGGCCAGGGCAAGTCCTTCAGAGTGGACAGGAGCTGAGGACCCGAGATGGCCTTGGCGTGGGCAGGCCGAGGTGCCCGGGGGAGGCCAGCAGACCTGGGAGGGGCCATGGCAGCCACGAGGATCCAGTGAGACACTGTAACTGGGGCAGTCTGCTTTAATTTCCTCGTTGTCCAGAGCCAGCCTCGCTCTCACTGGGACCAGCCCAGAGGAATGCAAAGGAAGAGCATTGCACACTGGTTTCTGTGGGCAGAGAGGGAAGTGGAAGTTTATACCTCTCCTGACAGAGGCAATTGCAGCCTCCCGAGGCCACGCCCGGGAGGTGATTCCCCAGAGCTGATCCTGTTTCTCTCCCGGGTTGACAACCAGCCCAGGACAGGGATAATGGTCGCTGATCATATCTGCCACTGTGCTGACCTGAAACTGAAAGAGGGATTAAATGCTCAGGCAGAAAAGCATAAGGGAAAAATCAAGACAGGCTTGGAGGCTTCTGTCTGCCCCTGATAACCACAGCTGAGTCTGGGCTGTCGTGCATCTGAGAAGCTCACGCCCCTTCTCTCCCGGAACCTGGGAGGAAGTGGGGGGGAGAGAGACCTCCCCACTCTCCCTGGTGCCCCTGCCTCATCGGCCTCCACCTGAGGCAGTCTGCTGGTCCTGTCCTGAAGTGGGCCTTGTCTAGAGCAGAGACTCCTTTCAAAGCATCCTTCTCAGGGGGCTCAGTGGTAGAGTGCATGCCCAACAGGCTCAAGGTCCTGGGTTCAATCTCCAGTACCTCCATTAAAATGAATAATCATGATGGAAATGCTAGCTATCTTGATTGTGGTGGTGGTTTCATGGGTGTCTACATCTACCAAAATTCATCAAAATGTGTATCTGAAATATGTGTAGTTTACTGTACAGAAATCATATCACAATAAAGGTGTTAAATAAATAAAGGAAGAAAAAACTGATTAAATAAAACCCACCTCAAAAAATAACATACAGCATCCTTACCAACTGGTTGACAAGGCTGACCATCAATGTCAGAAAACGCTAGGGGATTCCTTTAATTTTCCTTTTACTCTCTCTCTCTCTCTTTTTTTTTTTTTTTAGTGAAGATTTATTTATTTTTTGGTGTGTTTTAAAATTGTATTATTTAACTATTTTATTTTGGCAAGGGGTGGGGTAGGTACTATGTTTATTTACTTTTAGAGGAGGGACTGGGGATTGAACCCAGGACCTCGTGCATGCTAATCACACACTCTACCACTGAGCTATATTCTCCCCCTTGAGTTCCATTCTGAGCACTCTAATTGACCAAAAGTTGCACTTAAAATTGAACTGGAATTTCTGTGGATTTCAAATGGTTAAGTCTTTGTTTTGGCTTCTCGAACTTTACAGAATGGGTCGAGCTCTTCCATGCTAGGAGGGTTCTGCAAGAATTTCAAGACGGCGATCTTCTCTAACCTGTCTTCTCCAACCTTCTGTCTTTCCCATCACCCATCTCTGTATCACACAAGTCATTTCCAGCCCAAATACTATGAGTTTCTTTATTCCTCATGTGGCATTGTAGAATTTAAAAAATTATACATAAAAAATTATGCATATTTTTTGCCAAAGAAAAACAGAGTAGTAAGCTTGCTTTGAGTTAAGTAAAATGACTTAGTCACTTTCGTGAAAGGTTTGTTTGTTTTTGCTGTTAGAACTTTATTACGCTGTCACGTGGCACAGATGATACTGTCACAGCCTGAAGTTACAGACGGTTACCTTCCCAAGACTTCATGTATCTCGATTATTTGTTTCACTTGCATAAACAAGATAGTCAGATACTCATGTGATTTTTTTTTGCAGCTGCAAAAGTAAACTTCAAAAATGAAGAAAACTTTAAAAAAAAGTGGAATGTATCTCCTAAAGTGGAAAAAAAACTTTAAGTCCGTTTTATTATAGGGCATTTCTCCAGAAACCATCAAATTTACTTCTTGAAATGAAAATAAATGGGTTCAGCTGAAAGACAACTGAAATCCCCAGCTGTATAAAATCTCTAGTCACTGGAAATCGCTTAATGGTAGGAATGAATGCAGCTCTCTTCTTCAGAGTTATGAAAATGGAGCTGTGACAGCCTCTATATTTATGAACGAATTTGTGCTCTGACATGAAGATCAACACACGAGATGGCAGGAGATATTTTAGGACTTTCCCAAATTCTTATAATGTATGGGCAAGAAAGAAAAATACTGGATCTGAGTCAGAAGACTTCATTTGTGTCCCAGATTTACCTCTTGCTAGTTTTTGATCGCTCTGAGCAGCAGTTTCCTCACAACATCATTCTCTTCTTCATCTCATCAATAACTAGTATTTATTGAGCATTTACTGTATGCCAATCACCGTGCTAAGAGCCATGGAATCTACACATCTTCCTCATGAATCTCATATTCTTGTTAACCTACGTTACAGATAAGTGATAAGCTCAGAGAGGTTAACTAGCTTGCCCCAGGTCACACAGCCCAAAGTGAGGGAGTGGGAATTCCCGTGCAAACAGCCTGAGCCTCCCCTACCCCAACTCAGGTGTATTTGGGGGATAATTTTTTTAAGTGCTTCCTTGCTCGTATTTCCTTCATTCAATTTTACAGATGTCCCTCCAAGACACTTATCAAAAATAGTTCTTTTATAGAATATGAAAACTAATGTATGTATGTATATGCATGACTGGGACATTGTGCTGTACACCAGAAATCGACACATTGTAAGTGATGGTACTTCAATGAAAAAAAGTTATTTGTTATTTTCTAAACATCTTAAGTGGCTCTTAACTTGCATATGCTAAATTCCACATTTTCTAACCTGGCATTTCAATGCCTTTTACAATAAGCCCCAACTCATCTCTCTAGGTGTTCTCATGGATAGCTACCTACCCCCTGCCCTTTGAACCGAGTTATTCTTTTTCTACTGTTCTATTTCCTCTGACTGAAGGGCCTTTCTCAAGGGCCACCCTTCTGTGGAGCTAGATTATTTTTGTCTGGAGGGATCCCTCCCTACCCCACCTGGGCAGGGACTGTGTAATTCATATTGTTTCCTTAAATACAGTATCACGTACAGTTAGTTGTGTCTCCTTTAATACCCTAGAAGATGGCAGACGACAGTGTGTGCCTCCTTCTCTACCCACAGGAATGGGACTGCCGGCTTTTTCAGGAAGTGGGATCAGGAGGGATTTGTGGTCCTGGTCAGGGTGGAATTGCTCGCAAGGCTGCTTTAAGCTCTGGTGAGTTGCCTTGGAAGCTAGACTATCACTAGCTTCTCTCAGTGTCACCTCTACTTTGTTTTGCCACCAGAGGAAAACTGTTTAGCCTTAAGCCATGAGAACCCCAAAGCTGGTCCCTGGTCCTTGATCTATGCGGCATTTCAAGTTCACCTGAGGGGAGGGGTTGGGGGAAGAAAACTGAGCTCTTCTTCAGTTCCAGGTCAGTCCTTCACTAGAATCTGTTTCAGTCTGTCTTGAAACCAGAATTGGACCCTGTGGTTTTAGGTCGAATGGTTTATGTCACACAAAGTTAACAATGGCACCTGGCTGTCAAAAGTACATTTGCATTTCTGTTTTTTGCAGTGCCCTTCATAAAGCTAATCAAGTTACACTGCTGTGAAGTAGCCAATTCGGTGTCCCTTCATCTCTTTACAATAAGGGTTCAAAGTCCTTTAGTAAGTGAAACTGAGATAGGAAAAAAAAATTCCTTGACATGTGGCCTCACCCAGACAACTAGACAACACTGCCTCCTAGTGCCTAATATAGGTATTGCACCACACTCGTGGACAGGAAGCCGTGGTGGGTTGGAGAGGGAGGTTTTAGAGTAGGTTTGAATGCATACTTAACTAGCCAGCAGAAACCATATGAATGGAAAAGTTTAATCTTAAGATGGACAATGGATCCCAGACAAGGAACTTTTGACTGTTCACAACCAAGTTTCAAACCAGGTCTAACAAATTCACATCCCTTCCTGAGCCTGGCAGGTAGACACGAGGTCACAGGTGGGAAAGGCATGCCCCTTTACAAAGGCATTCACTTTTCTCAATATTGAAAGTGTCCTGGGAGCGCCCCCAAACACTTCAGAGGGCCACACCAGTTTGTACTTAAAGGATTCTACACGGGGGAGAAGAGATTTTCTTTCTCTTGCAGTTTCTTTTTTATTCTAAGAGGTTCCCAGAGCCAGTGAGCTGAGCTACAGAGTTTGCAAACACAGGTTCCTCACTTTCCCAGTCCTCACGTCCTGCAGACACACGGTGCGGCAGGCGATACCGTGCTTTTATGACCAGAGCCAGCTTCTGGACGTGCGACTTGTGCAAACAGGGCTCCACACTTGAGATGGTCCCGAGCCTGGCTCAGCATGCCGACACTATCTTGAAGTTCTTAATACTTCCCGACTCACAGCCCCACGTTTCTACTTTGCCGAGGGCCCTGCAGACGATGCAGCTCGTCCTGCATTTAGTGGAACTTGCTACCTTTCTCTCTTCTCTCCCCATTTCCTGCTCATACTCAACGCTCGTGGCACCCTGCTAAGCCCTCAGCCTTGCCCGGAAAAGGAGAAGAGTCCGGGTGATGGTGGTCTGCACCCATCTTGTGCTTCCCACGGCCGGCATCTGAGACTAGGAGTGTGTGTCTTCTTTTGAAATGCACCTGCCATGGTCACCCCACAGCCTGGGCCGTGAAGCCCAAGCACCATCACGGTTTGCTTTATCATCTTTTATTGGGTCCTGTGTAGCTACCGTGTTTATTCTTGCTCCCCAGCTGTTTCCTCAAATAGTCAGTAACCCTGCTGGCAAACCCAGGCACCAGGTGAAAAAGAACCTGGGCTGAAGGCTTGTCGGCTCAGGCAACCACGCTGACGTATCTCCTTTTGATCACAAATTTCCTCATACAACTTGTCATATCCTCTGTCCCTGCCTGCATCTGGCAGGTTCCTGCTCTCCTGTATGACTGTCTGCTTACCTCCCTCCCTTCCAATCATCTTATCTGCCTCCTACCTGTCCACCTGTAAGATCACACACTGAACACCACCTGTGCACCAGACACTATTAATAAGTTACACACACGTACCCTTTCCTCTTCAAGGTCAGTAGTTTATTTCTTCATTTAAAAAATTTTTTTTTAGCAGGGAGGTAATTAGGTTATTTACTTATTTACCTAATGGAGGTACTAAGGATGGAACCCAGGACCTCGTGCATGCTATAGCTCTACCCCTGAGCCATACCTTCCCCTCATTTCTTCATTTTTCCACTTGAGAAAACTGAAGCTTCCAGAGAGTTTAGGTAACTAGATGGAGTTGGAAACTGACCTCAGGTTCTTCTGAACCCAAAGCCCGTACTTCTTCCTCGACACCAGCAGTTTTCAAAGTGTGGTCCCCAGACCAGCACCTGGGAACTGGTGAGAAAGGCAAATTCTAGGTCCCACACCCCAGCCACTCCCTGAGACCTATGGAATCTGAAACTGAGGGCGGGCCCAGCAATCTGTGTTTGAACAAACCTGCAGGCGGATACTGGTGGAGGCTCAAGTTTGAGAACCACTGTTCTGCGCCATGTTGTTTCCCATTCCTGTCCGCCTTCTCTACCTCCTGGAACTGGCAACCAAGATTTTGGACCTAGATGGTTCCTAAGTGGCATCTTGCCCTGAATCTTCAACGATGCTCCATCAGAAGACATTCACTGCGGAGGGCAGACGGCATCCTGGGTCTGACTCCCTGCCTTTTCGTCTTTTCTCTACCCAGGTATCCATGCCTTGTCAAGCAGCGTATCCCAAACCCAAATCATCTTTCCCCTCCCCCTCACTTCTTCACTTTGCTTAATTACTTCACTTTTTTCCCACAGGCCCCGACTGAAAGCCGATGTTCTCTTTAACTTTTGTTGCTTTTGCTACTCAATCTGTATTGTCTTAAAAAAAAAAAAAAAACAACTCTTTCATTCATCCCTCCTCTTCTAGCCCTGCCACCATGGTTTTCCCAGATTCTTATTACTTCCAGCCTTTAACTCTTCCCCTCTGTCTCTACTTCAATCTGTCTTAAGAACGCCTGTAAGAGTCATTCCAAAGAGAGGTTCCTGAGCCTGCCCTGCAGACACAAGAAGGTTCAGTCCTTCTGTCTTCCCCACCTCCACAGCACTTTTGGTGTCTTTTCTGGCACCTTCCTTAAATTGTAATAATTTGTGCGCTTGTCTGATGTGGTGGCATGGTAAGAAAATGAGGCTGGCTTCCAGAAGCCATTCAGTACAATCAGCTTTCGTTTTTCTTGGGAGGCACATCAACTGGCTGATTAGACACCTGCCATTGGAGGAGAGTTTAACGGGCATCACCATTTTTGCAGACCAATAACGAACACCTCCAATGACCCAGAAAAAACTCCTGGTAACCCAGAAACCACTTCTCAGTGATGGCAGTGAGAAAAGCCCTACAGCTGAAAGCAGAAAGCTTGTTAACTGACCATAGAATCACCTTTGGAAAAGTTGCCTTAGGGCCGGTGTAAGAAGGAGACAGATCCCCAGGACTAGGGCCGTAATGACACAATTACCACCACCCTCTCATTTAGCCTGATTCATTAAGCGCTTGGTTTCCATGAACTAAATCCAGTCCTTTTGTTGCTGGTTGAGGTAATAAATAGTGAATGACACCTCTCTCCAGCCACCCATTTGATTAGCTGAAAATGACCTCAGACTAGTTTTACACACGAGCATGACTCACACTGATGTCACCAAATCCCGCTAGACGGCTGTTGATTCCCCATGGCATTCAGCTCCTTCCCAAAAGCTTCAACAGAGGAGATTATTAAAAGCCTTTTGTTCTAACTTTTTTTTTTTTTGGACATTGGACAATAAGCTTTAGCCTTGAGTTCATTGTCTCTGTTGACACAGTTAGGTCTTTAATTTTCAGCATCTTGCATTGCAAACCACTTGTTGAGAATGAGCCACCCTGACGTTTCCAGTTTTTAGTGAAAGCCATTTTCTCATAAGACTAAACTGGAATAGAAAATCTAAACCCAAGAACCAATTTACTCTGGTTAGAGAACACCAGTCAGTGTTCTGGTTCATGAATTATTAATAATAACACCTGACATTCGGATCAGTCTTCTCCGTTCGTCAAGGCACTGTCACGTGCATTACCTCATGTGACCTTCCAGCAATCCCTGCAGGGGGACGGGGAGGCATTGTCAGCTCCCTGTTGACAGCAAGGATGAGTGAGTTGATCAGGGTCAATTAAGTAGCAGAAGGTCAAGGCAGTAGCAGAAGGAGGACTGAGTCTGGGTCTGCTTAAGGAGGAGAGTGATGCTAGGAGCTCTTCCTAATGATCGGTAAGCAGTATCTTCAAACACTTTTTTCGAGTGGACTAGTGATCATGGGATATAGAGGAAACAGGGGAGTGGAAGGGGAGGAAGGAGGTGAAAAGGGAAGGAGAGAAAGGAAGAGGGAGAAAAATTTCTATGAATGGACATCAAATCTTCAGTGCTTTCAAATTCATAGCCTCTTCTTTTTACAGAGAACTTCTGGATTTTGGGAGGGTGTAAAGAAGAACTAGAATTTACATGGTGGAGATGTTTTAAAACTTCAGAACTGTGACATCAAAGAGACAAAAATGTGCAAATGAGAAAAGAATATCTCTGTTCAACAGTCAGAGTGAAACTGACCTTAATGGAAAAATATTCCTCTGCTCTCTAAGATCCCTCCCATGGACTTTACAACAGCCCAGCTGCAACCACCTCTCCTCTACTCGGATTAACCTGCTGTCAGGTGCAGCGAACAGCCTTCCACCCACATTTCAGCTGCAGGCTTATTTCTGACTTAATCCACTTTGGCCCATTACCCAGTTGAAGAGACCGATCATGTATTTGACTCATGTAAAAATTCTCTGTAAGGTTGATTTGGAAATTTAACAAACTCGACAATTTGGTACTGGTGTTGACAGGGAAATGTTTAAAAATAATTTGTGCTGAGGATGTGACTTTTTAGGGTTTCCTCAAGCAGCCTGGCTGGCTGGCTAGTAATAGTCAATTAATTCTTCATTGTTGACTAAGCATTTATTCTGGTTTTTTTTTTAACACTGTGATAGGCACCAGTTATAAAAGGCTGCATTTGACAAGCGCATCACTGATTTCTAAAGCATGTTCATAATCACTTTCCCACGTAACCTCCTAACCTCTGAGACACACGAACAGTGTGTGTTACTCCCTCCTTTCAGCATGTGAAGAAAGAAGCACCCACAGAAGGAGAGACTTGGCGAAAGCCTCCATTTGGCAGATAATGACCAAGAGACGCCAGATACGACGATTTCTATTGACTTCCACCGCCTGGATACTTCGCTGTACTTATTTTTGTTTTTGTTTTGGTAGTCACAGAATCTTTATACATAAGGGGCATAGGAGGAAACTGTAGACTTGTTTCAAAGTGAAGATTAGATACATTGTAACAGAACTTTAGCCCAATTTGTAGACAAATTTGCAGGGTAAATAGGACATACTAGAGAAATGAGTAAGAACGTTATCAGCATGGTTACTCAGGATTGGAAATTGTGGGAGTATATATTTGAGTTCATTGGTTTTTTTGGTTTGTTTTGGGGTTTTTTGTGGGGAGGTAATTAGGTATATTCATCCATTTGTTTAATGGAGGTGTGGGGGCTTGAACCCAGGACCTCGTGTATGCTAGGCATGCTCTCTACCACCGAGCTCTACCCACCCCGCTAAGCTCATTGTTTTTTATTTACACTTTCTTATTTGGATGTAATATATGTTCAGTACATAGAGTTTAATGAATTTTTACAATGTGTACAGTGGAAAAATTACCACCCCAAACAAGATATAGATTGTTTCCAACACCTAAGAGTGTTCCCCTAGGTTCCCTCCCAGGCTCTACCCGACCCTCCCCCACCCAGAGCGAGGAGCTGCTCATAATTCCATAACATTAGCTCTGCCCCTTCTTCATCTTCATGTAAATGGAACCAGACCGTTCATACGTTTTGCGATCAGCTTCTTTTGCTCAACCCAACGCTATGAAATTTAACCGTGTTGTGTGAGGTAGTGCACGTTAGGTAGGACTCAGCTTGGATGTAAACATACTTGGGCACAGAGTCGCTGGGTCACAAAGTAGTTGACTTTAATCAGTACTGTTACGTTAAACAGTTGTGCAGAGTGGCTGTTCCAACTCCAGCAACGCATGAGATTTCTAGGTGTGGCATGGCCTCGCTGACGCTGGGTGCTGTGCCCTGAGGCTTGATCTGACTCAGCTGCGGTCCCTTCGGCCAGCCTGGGGTGATGTTGTGTTCCTTCATCAGAAGACACACAATTTCTGGTTTTCCTGATGATAGGTTATCTGTGCTGTTTATACCTCAGGGTCAGTTTCACTGAACAGGAAATCCTTGGCTCACAAGAATTTCCCCCATTTTCTTCTGGGATGAAGTGTCACTGCCAGAATTTTGATCATAATCCAATTTTACTTCTATTTTTTCTTTCATGCTAGCAGCCATTGATACACAAATCCCAAGATCCATTCATTTATTAGAGGTTGCCAAATGATGATATTCTGATTTTATCTTTCATTTTAATTTGTAAGCTGAAATGATTTTATAAGAAAATCTCCCCTCCTCTGCTCTTAAGGAACCCATTGGTAAAGTTCATACACGAAAGTGAGGATAAGTGTCTATTTTTATTTACTTACTTTACAAATAATGTTTTGGTTTCCTGTCATTCTCAGAAGGTAATTTGTTTTTTTAATATTATGTGAACTCCTGGATTGAAGCATATTTGATGGGCTTTAATTCATTGTAATTCTTATCTTCATTGAAACTCAAATTGTCCCCCCTTTGGCCTTGGGGGCCTCTAGGTTGGCTCTTAAGTCCTTTTGCCCTCACCCTAAAGTCTTTGACAGCTTTTTCACTTTCTAGTATGAGAAGATATTTGAGGCTTGTCTTGTACATTTCCTGCCCCAGACCTGAAGCAGGCATTTCTCCAAGGTGCTCTGATTTATTTGAACAGGAAACTGTTTTTTAAGACTATGGTCTGAGAATGAGGTGTGCTTTTTGAGGTTCTTCATGGTTTCTGGACTTTTACTTTGGAAAGAGCTAGCAATTATATATTTAAAGATAAAACACTTCATGAGTTCATACTGATATTTCCAAATCAAATGCAGGACTGTAGGGTTTTTCCTTGACCTTTTCTATACTGCAGCTGTACTGTATTTCTGCCACAGCAGAATTTGGGCTCTCAAGGAAATAATGGAATTGGACTGTCTCATACGTACTCACGGAACTAACATACCTCATAACAACACACAACACTCTCCAAGAAACAATGTTTACTGTACCACCAACTGTGATTCATAAAACAGTGAAGAAAAAAATTTAACATACATGATCCCAATAACCCCTCCATATTTCTCCTTTTTAACTCACATTTACTCTTAGTTCTTCAACTAACTATATATTTATATATATAGTTATAACATATATATATATAACTATATATATATATATATATATAGTTATATATATATGCTCGCTATTTACCCCTATGTTTGCCTCTCTCTAGGCACTTTGGTGTTTGACAACCGTTCTCCAGTAATTCCTTGGGAGAGGCCTGTGAGAACATATTCCTGATCATAGTTTGTGCCGTATACACTTGAAGGTTCGTTTTGCTAAATGAGAAATGCTTGGCTCAGACTTGCAGCAACATGGATGGACCTGGAGATGATCAGACTAAGTCAAGCAGGTCAGATAGAGAAAGACAAAGTGGCTAAAACATGATGACATTGATCAGATTTCAGTTTCCCCTGACAACGGCATAGAATTTGGGAGATGATTTTGGAAGAAAGCCAAGGTGAGAGGATGAAGATACAAATGAGGGCTGTAGCATTATGAATGGAGGGGATGTTCGCAGGGATGCCATAGGGGGAAAACTGACAGAAATTGAGAGCCTAGGGGCCAGGGAAGAGTCAGGAGATGCTGAGGAAAATTCCCAAACTTGGGAACAAGGTATAGAAGAAGGCTGCACCGCTCATCGATGACACACAAGGGCAAAAACCTGCCCAAGGGTCATCACAGGATGTACTCTGTTCAACTCGTTGTTTACTAGTGGCTGGAGTTCCTAGATGTAGAGAAGTTACCTGTTAACTTACAGATTTTTGTCTGGTAGAGATGCCAATATTTTCTGTCCAGCAGGAAGAAGACCCCAAAGATTATGTTCGATTGCCCTCTAGGGTATTGGCTAGTTTTTAATTCAATCCATCAATCATCCTAATATTTCTTCATTATCTCGTTCTCATTTGGTCATCACACTAGTCTTAACATCTTACTATTTCTCCCATTAATGAGTGAGTTGAATAGCATATTTGACAAGTGTTCCTTTTATATTTACACAGTAATCATGATTTTTCTCATTTTGAAAATTATACTCTGCTAGAGACCGCGCACGACTTTGGGTATCTGGCTTTGGTAACAAGTGGAGAATGATGATGGCCCACAGAGAGAAGGCTTAGTTTGTTGGCAAGGGTAACAGCTTATCTCTTTGTATGAGCTTGAACTTGAGGTGCCCTTGGGACATCCAGAGGCAAGTATCTACTGAACTTCTTTCCTGGAGAGAAAAAAGAACTTAGGGAGCGAGTCTGCAACCATTTTGGAAACATGGGGGCTCTAAATAAGTAACTGAGCATGATAAGTGAAGGTGTTAGGGTGCCCTCTGTACACACACACACACACACACACACACACACATACTCTCTCTCACAGAGGCAGGACAAAGCTACTGCTAATTGCTGATTTTCTTTTCCATCAGAAAAATGGAGTGCTCCTCAAACATCTTACACTGAGATGAAGAGTCTTTCAAGTAATTTTAAAATCAAATTAAATAGCAGAATAATTACTCTAATCCGTGGCTATTTTGAGAGTTGCACTTGACAAATTAATACAACACTCTTGGTGCAACCGTGTAACAATCAGAACAAAGAGAAGGAGGCCAGCCTTTGCTTGTCATCAAAAATAATCTTCAGCTATTACTTGTATTCACAGCAGGGGGAACTATTTAAAAAGTTACCCAAAACTTGGAGATAGGATCAAAAGGTGGGTGACGTGTCCTCTCAAAGCCACAAAGGGGTGAAAGCTCATCGAGGGTTTCTCCAGGAGGATGTAGTTGGGCTCACTTTCCACTAGTGATTACAGCTGGGGATAAGGCGCTATAATAAACGTTCGGCACTTTGCAGGAACGTGCACTTACCTTTCTTCTTCAGTTATAAGGTATCTTTTTTTTTTTTTTCACTCACTCAATTTTCTAAACACTTAATTTAAAGCAGCAATTGATGGTGCACCTTCAATTAAGGCAACATTCTACTATTTTAGCTGAAATTTACTTATATCTTTGTGAGTATTCATAGTAACTAATCAAATCTTCCAATTTTCCATTTATCCTTCTAAGACATTGACCGACAGTAGAGTGATATTGATGGCTGACAGCAATCAATCAATCAATTATAAAGCACAATTACAAGAACAAGCCTTGTCAGTCCCTTTTAATTTTCTTCACCAATGGTGCGACTGTTTTTATGGCAAGATACAGTGAAGCAAAAGACATGCGATATTTTGATCTTCATGGAGCATATTTAAGTTTTATATTTTGAATAACACAGCAGTGGCTAAAAATATAAAAAATATATAAACATATATTAAATATATGTAATGCCTCTGAGTACGTACCTTTGTTCTAGAGGTCATGGTGTCATAAAGCAAAGGGGGAAATGGTCCCTTGATGGTTCCACATTTTGACTTGAAAGCTGATTCGGGCTTCTCACTTCTTTTCCTCTTAAGAGCCAGACAAAGGGGTGAGAGTTTAAAATCATTAGAATTTCCACTTGAAGGTGAGCTGAGAAAATACAGTAAAAGGAGTGGAAAATTAACCTAGCTCACCTTGAGAAAAGATGGTTATCATAATTGGTCAGTTAAAATGCGTGGTCCCCCCCATTCCGTGTGGATAATGGAAGGTAAGCTGTGGACTGTAGACTGTCCAAGCACATTCCTGGTCGAAGGGGATGTTGGCGCCAAGACCTCCTCTCCCTGCTCACTATTTACAGGCAGCCATGAAGCCAGGAATTAAGGGAAGGTTTCTCCCAGAAAAAGAGGACTAGACAGTTCTTGAACATCTTTGTCCACATTTTCTCCAGGTCGTCTTTGCTCCATCTGAGTGGGATGATGCTGACATGCTGAATTTCTGCAGGCGGCTTCATGCCGGGGACTTGCAGAGTGGGAGACACTGAAGGACACTAGTTATTAGGAATCCAAAGAGGGAGGAGTTGGTTCTGATAAACGCACCGCCTTTATTTAGGAAGCGAGGAGAAAGAGTGTAACTGGAGATTACGGTCCAGTCCTCTTAATTTTAATCCTGAAAATGTTCAGAAAGCCGATTGCAAAAATCTCAAGTCTTGGTTTTGAAAAGGATCAAATTAGACCAATCCTAATTTTCTTCTACAATAGTGATTTATTACTGGAAGAACTTAGAAAGGGTGTGAATTTTGGCATTTAAGTTCTGAATAATCCAAGTACTAGAAGGTTGTGAAGTATTTGGAACTTACTAATATTAGGTTGATTTACACCACACATGAAAAATGACTACCTAGGGGCTAGCATGAGTGAGGACACACCTCGTGTCTGCAATCCCTTGAAGCAATTCTGAAGTTCAAAAGAGGTCTGAAAACAGAAGGATTTTTGTGAAGTATGTGGCAAACTTTTTGGCTGTAAAACTTGAACCACTGTAACACTATTTTTCGTCTTTATCCTGCTTATTGTGAGAAGGCCTATGTTTCACTGCAGAAACACTAATGTAACTGATTACAGCATGCTGCTCTGGATCCCGCTGACGTGATGCGATGGTCTATACGTGCTCTGATTCCAAGTCCAAAAATTCTGAATCCTGTCTGAGATGCAGCTGGAACTCAAGGGTACAGATTCTGTAATCCTTATTGTAGAAAAGTATTAAACATTTTCTCTTAGCTTTTTTTTTTAAAAAATAAAAGATTACAAAGGAGCAAATGAAATTTATGAATTTCCAGAGGTAACTCATATTGGTTTCCTTTTTATTTCATAGAATTAAAAGATTTGGGGGCAAGGATCACCTGGTTTAACCTCTTCATTTCACAGACAAGGTAGTTCAGATATAGGGAGGCCATGTGTTTTGCTGAATGTCCCATCTCCTGAAACCAAGAGTATTCCAAATGGTTTTCTTGGTGACTTGGTATTGTAAGTTGCTGCCTATAAATGGCCCTGTCCAACTGCAGAATTGAACACCTGTAGCCTTTCAGTTTGGTCCTGCCTAACCACTGAGTTAATGAGAAAACAAAACAAAACAAAACAAAAAATGATTAGGTTTCCCTTTACCCTCAGTGGGTGGAGTAAGGACTTTGTTTAGTGGCCATCATGCCTGGAATCTGGAACCTGGGACCCAGGACCCAACTGGGTCACTACAGTTAGGGCTTGGGTTTCGGCATCTGCTTGGGGCACCTGCTGGGTTACAAGCCTGAGGCTGGGCGCATGGGGCCTTCACAACCTGCAGAGTGCTTGTCACCTCCCTGAAGCACTGATCTCTGAACTGGGTATATGTAAGAAAACACATGAGGTTGCAGGGGAAACAAAGAATTCTGATTGTATCTACTTTTTATATAACAGACACAAAACAAAACTTTGCTAATACCTAGGAGCCTGGTGGACACAGGTCAGTGCCTTAGCTGGTCATGTGTCTCTGATGGAAAATGAAAAAGAGTGGATGCTCCAAGGGGCTGACACAGTCCCTCCACACTCCCTCGCTCTCTGCCCACCGTGAAGTTGGTAGTTTACATGCAGTTTGTGTGCATGGGGTTAAGTGGCTTTATGCATATATTGTATTATCTTTTTTTAAAAAAACATTTTCTTGTGGGGAGAGGTAATTAGGCTTATTTTTCAGTGGAAGTACTGAGGATTGAACCCAGGACCTCGTGCATGTTAAGCACACACTCTACCACTGAGCTGTATCTCCCCCTACCCCATTGTATGATCTTAAATTGTGTGATCTTCACAAAAGCTTTGTAAAGAGATGGGGAATGACCCTGAACATATTTATGCCACACACATGTCCCTTGGTTACTTCCCCATAGAGTAGCCCAAAGAATCTGTGAGTTTAAGGTTGAGCTTTCCAGTTCCTGGCTTTGGTGAAGTAGCTTTCTCAGGGGTGTGGTATCAGGCTTTGAGTAACTGTATCCCAGTGTTAAATCAAGGCTTTGTGAAATTGAAGGTGGGTATAGTTCAGTGGTGGAGTGTGTGCTTAACAGGTGCAAGGTCCTGTGTTCATTCAATCCCCAGTACCTCCACTTAAAAAAAAAAAATCTTGTGATATAATACGGCACAATCCATCATAAAATAAAGTGTGTTCTGTTCCATTAATAGACAAACTAAAATGAGAATTATTTAAAATATTGTTTATTTTATTCTTCTACATTTTATTTTTGTGTATGTTTTAGAATAATATTAATGTGGTAGCACATAGACATAACAAGACGTGTGTGTGTGTGTGTATGACCCCAGCTTGCCTTGGTGCGATGATGTATGACCCTGAGTCTCCACAGTTGGATCGAACACTTTAGTCATTAATGTCAAAAAAACCTGGAAAAATGCAAAGATATTTCTGGAGAGAGATAATAGTTCAACAGGCTTATGTTCCCTAAGGGCATTTGCATTGTGAAGTGTGGGATCGGAGGGACACATTTGAATTCTGACTCTGCTGCTTACCAGCCTTATGCTCTTGGGCAGCTTCTTAACCTCTCTGGGACATGGCTCCCTCGTCTATAAAGTGATGACAGAGCCATCTTCACAGGTTCAGAAAGTTTAGTTTCAAACAAGGTAGACTTGATGAAAAACCTGAGTTTCTACTGCATCCTTAACAGTCTTACTCCTCTCCATGGATTCCACTCCCGAGAAAGATCTTTCCCTCCCTTTTCCCACACACGTGCAACCCTCCCTCCT
This sequence comes from Camelus ferus, assembly GCF_009834535.1. Classification (NCBI taxonomy): domain Eukaryota; kingdom Metazoa; phylum Chordata; class Mammalia; order Artiodactyla; family Camelidae; genus Camelus; species Camelus ferus. Next base: position 4,263,117 of record NC_045702.1, on the reverse strand, counting down.
AGAGAGGCAATAAACTGTGCGAGAGAGTGTGGCCGGTTTTTGTTTGCCGTCGCGCCCCAGGAGCGGAGCACAGGTGTGCTGGAAGAACAGATGAGGGAGCTGTGAAATGTCTGCTGATCATTTGACTTTTCCAACTCTGCCAAGACAGGATTTCAATATTCCAGAGTCACAGATGAGGAACCTGAAGCTAGAGGTTAGGTAACTTGTCCAAGACTGCCGGGCTTGCTGCCTGAGCCATTTACGACCAGTGTAGGTAACCGTACAAATCCATGGAAAGGTTTCTGGAATATTTTGTAATCTTTTGTGTTTCTCCCCTTATATTCCAGTGCCTTCTATCCCAAAGACAAAATAGCAAAGCCAAATACAAGAGGTTGCTGTGTGGTTTTTTTGTTTGTTTTTGGGTTTTTTTTTCAGCCTAGTGATTGATCTCAATGGCTCAACCGATCTAGCTTGAGAACTTGCATAATTTTTCTCTTTTGTCAACTGTAGGTAATCCCCATGAGGGTTATAAATATAACCACATCACTTTGAGGCCAGCCACTGCTAGAGGCTGAGTGGAAATGCTTCTGATCATTTGCCTGCCTGTCGTTACTTGGGGGGAAATTCTGTGTAAGAATCCAGAGAAGATCTAGAAGGCAGTATCAGGCTCTACCGTTTTGGTGAGATCCTTGCAGTTTCCTGTTCAGTATTGTGTACTTCCAGATGCCCACCCCAGAGCTTACACATCTGCCACCAAGGCAGGGATGGCAGACAGAGGCGCTGCTGCCATGGACTGAACGCTTATCAAGTTTCAGGCACAATTTCTGTCAGCTGGTCTAACTTACACACCATGGCTACATCCTCAGCCTTGTTTCCCCCGTTTTACAGAGGAATATCTCAGTCAGAATGGGAAACTGGTCTAGGGTCACTCAGATTATAAGTGACAGACTCAGAATTTGAACCCCTGTTCACTTGGCTCCACCTTTTTTTTTTTCTTAAGATACTGAATATAGTTCCCTATGCTATATACAGAAGAAACTTTTTGTTTATCCATTTTATATGTAGTAGTTAATATTTGCAAATCTTGAACTCCCATTTTATCCATCCCCACCCCCACCCCACCCTGGTAACCATAAGTTTGTTCTCTATGTCTGTGAGGCTGTTTCTGTTTTGTAAATAAGTTCATTTGTGTCTTTTTTTTTTAATAAAAATTCCACACAAGTGGTATCATATGGTATTTTTCTTTCTCTTTCTGGCTTACTTCACTTACAGTGACATTCTCCAGTCCATCCATGTTGCTGCAAATGGCTTTATTTTATTCTTTTTTATAGCTGAGTAGTATTCCACAATACAAATATACCACAACTTCTTTATCCAGGCATCTGTCGACGGACATTTATGTTGTTTTAAGATCTCCACCTTTAGTCATGGCTCCCCCCGCCTCCTGTGAAGATAGTGCCCAGAACTGTCGCGCTGACTGACAACACTTTCTCCTTTACAGAAGGATAACAATGACGGCCACTGGACTCGAGTGTCCTGCCTAAGGAGTGCCTCGTTTTGCTGCCTTGAATCCTGGCTTCTGAAGCTGCATCCCTCTCTACAGAATGAGCATGGTGACAACAGCAGCAGTCCCCCAGCGCGATGGCAGGGAGTAAACACAATTACCCGTGATTAGTAAGCGTTTAAAAAAGTTACCTGTTTTTCTTATTAGTCAGCTTCCGACTTAAACATGGATGGAGTTGCAAAAGTTTCTTGTACATTCGGTTGTTTGAATTAGAACATATTGCCACATAAAGAATATTAGACATTCTATTTAATTACCCATGAAGACTCTTACTGTGTCGCTGGCAGAGTATGGACTTAGATTTGCAGGAGGCGCTGTAGGATGGGGGGGGGGGGCAGGGCACCGTCTGCTCTACCCCAGGGATGCTCTCCTTGGGGGATGAAGTCCAAGAGCCCTCAAGCTGCCTTAAGCCCCTTTTCTATGGGAGGTTTTCTGCTTCAGTGTTACCCTCTTCCTGCGGTAGTAATTAAATATTCAGTGCCCCTGGCAGTTGTCCAAGCCTTAAAAAATAAACAGTCCTCTTCTCCCCTCCAGCCTTGTCCTCTGTGTCCTGCATCCAATCTCCCGTTCCCTCAGTAGCTGGCTCAGGAAAGCAGCTGCTAATTTATGATGCTATGTGAAAGTCCTAAACTCCTTAACCTTCCCAGAGTTGTTTGCATTTTTTAAAGAAATGGAATCTAGAGTTTCAGGCAGTGACACAGAGAGCAATCGTGGAATCTGTAGCCCTGGGGCACTATCAGCGCCCATCTTACAGCGCTGTTTAGAGAATGAAGTGCTCTTCAGACCTGGCTAGTTGCTCCCCTATCTGCTTTCTCACCTAGCGCCTTTACCACTGAAGGGTATTTGAGGCAGACCAGCTTTACCTGGAAGTTCCACCTGGGGTCTTCTCTCTTAATCCATCTTGTTTTCCTCCTCACCTCTTTCCTTCTTCCATTTGTAAAATCAGTTTTTCTGAGAGCCCCTGGATTAAAAAAAAAATAGTTGTCAGATAGACAGACTCTGGTAGAAACTGGGACCTCTGATGGGGTATGTGTTTGTTCAGTGCCAAAGTCAGGAATTGTCAATGTGTTTGCAGAACAGAAGAAGTGTCTGCAGACCGGGGGCAGAGTGTGCAGGGTTATGGACAACTGATGACTAAGGTACTCGCGTTGTCCAAGCCCAAATCAGGACACACAATCTGACAAGCACAAATAAATTTATGGAGACAATGGAACCGAATAACTGGATCTGGGATGCAAGCCAAAGATATGACAGCTGAAGGAGCTGGGCAGATAACTGGAGAGAGGAGCCTTGCGGTGCAGCGGGAAGAGTTTTGACATTTCTATATCCCTGCGTCATAGACGCAGACAAAGATGAATAACCCAGTGACCTACCCTGCCCCTTCCAAACATAACAGAGAATTAGTTACGTCCTTTTTATGGTACTGGAGCAGTGAAGGGTGCCTGCCCTCCCTGCTTAGCTCCAGACCAGCATTTCCAACTGCTCCTTGAGCATCTTTCCCTGTATGTCCTAGAACTGCCTCAAAGGGAAACTGCTGGTCCTTTTTTCATCTCAGTTCATGGCTTTACGATGCATGGAGCCATCCAAGCTAAATACAGCAGTTATTTTGTCTTTCTCTTCCTCACTTAAAAAAAAAATCCACTGGTCCTTGGACCTTTTATTTCTATATTTCTACCACTGCAATGTCTTTTCTATTCCTATTGCCATCATGATCCTGTATTTGAACTACCTCATTGGTTCCCTAGTTAATTTCCTTGCATTCAATTTCATTTTCCCTTGTCCCTCCAGCCAGCCAGCCAGCCAGCCAGCCAGACACACACACACACACACACACACACACACACACACACACACACAATTTCCTCCTGAAAAATCTTTGGATATTTATTGCCCAGAATAAACTCCAAATGTCATAGACTAGTGCTGAAGGTTTTCCCCAACTGGATTTCAAATTCTTCTTTCTAACTTCGTCTCCACCAACACAGCCTGCGTCAGCTCACACTGGTCTAGTCATTTCCTGAAATAAGCCTCTGTGCCTTTGCAAGTGCGGTTCTTCTTTTCCCACTTTCCGTTCTTTTATTTTTAAATGTTCCTCCCTCTGTGGAGCTTGTCCTCGTTCTCCTGATCAGAATTAGTTATTCTCTCCTCGGCAGCCCCTACAATGTCCCCACTCTGTCCTTTCATGTTGAGAGACTGTCATGTATATATACACATATCGCCTCCTCTACCCGCCTCACAGGTGTTCATCTTTAGACCCCAGGCTCTCAGCCCCACGCCAGCATCTAGAAAGTACTTACTACTAAATGAATAAAGTCAGAGCTAAAATCCGAACCCAGGCAGTTTGGCTTCAAAGCCTGCACCTTTTACCAATATAAGCTATTTAGCTCCAAATCAAAAATCTTTAGTACCATGACAATGAAGTGTCCTTGGTCACCAAGGAGAGATGGTAAGAGGGTATGAGCGATTCAGTATAGCTCATCTCCCTTAATGGAAAAAAGTCTCAAATCTCAAGTAATAGTGAGGACAGGTCTGTGTCAGCTACCCTCCTCCCGACCCCTGCCTTTTTTTTAAATCCCTTAGGTATAATCCAGATAGCCAGACAGAGCTGCATGATTGTGGCCACACAAATCTAAGGTTAAGAGAATTACTAATCAGGGGAAGCAGCCACTGAGAATCAGTGATGGTACTGAACACTTTCCACATTTCGCTGCTTGGTATTTTTATAAGCTAACTTTAAAACTCAGAAAAATCCTTCCTTACAGATAAGGAAACTGAAGCTTAGAGGGTTGTTTTGAGTGTGTGTGTGTGTGTGTGTGTGTATGTGTGTGTAAGTACTGGAGATTGAACCCAGGACCTCATGCATGCTAAACACATGCTCTACCACTGAGCTACAGCCACCCACCCTAGGGATATTAAATAACTCATGAAGAAGCATATTTAAGTTTCTGAGACAGAATTTGGACACAGTGTCAAAGACTTCAAAATTTAGGCTCTTTCCATACTCTAATAAACAAGTAACATTAATTTCATACTTTTTTTGGTTGGTATACACTAATACAATGAAAATAAATGCTGGAGAGACTGTGGAGAAAAGGAAACCCTCCTACACTGCTGGTGGGAATGTAGTTTGGTGCAGCCACTGTAGAAAACACTATGGAGCTTCCTTCAAAAACTAAAAACAGACTTACCATAGGATCCAGCAATCCCACTCCTGGGCATATATCCAGAGAAAACTCTAATTCAAAAAGATACATGCACCCCAATGTTCATAGAAGCACTATTTACAATAGCCAAGACCTGGAAACAACCTAAATGTCCATTGATAGATGACTGGATAAAGAAGTTGTGGTACCTATATATAGTGGAATACTACTCAGCCATTAAAAGGAATAAAATAATGCCATTTGCAGCAACATAGATGGACCTGGAGATCATCATTCTATGTGAGGTAAGCCAGAAAGAAAAAGAAAAATACTGTGTGATATCACTTATACATGGAACCTGAAAAAGAATACAAATGAACTTATTTACAAAACAGAAACACATTCACAGACATAGGAAAAAAAAACTTCTGGTTACCAGCAGGGGGAGGGGGGGAAGTTTGGTGGGGGTGGAGGGATAAACTGGGAATTTGGAATTTGTAGATACTAACTACTGCATATAAAACAGATAAATAACAAGTTTCTACTCTATGGCACAGGGAACTATATTCAGTACCTTGTAATAACCTATAATGAAAAATAATACGAAAAGGAATATATATGTACAACCGAATCACCATGCTGTACACCGGAAATTACCACAACACTGTAAACCGACTAGACTCTAATAAAAAAAAACTAATACAACTAAAAATATCTGGATTAAGAATACAGTATAAATTTTATCTTCACTGATAGCTATTTGTTATCAGTTATAATTATTGGGAACGCAGTGACCAAATGTTTTTCTGCAAACTACTCTTGCTTAGAGTTCGTCTTGAACCCTGGTAAGTAAGCAAACACAAGAAGACACAGAAACACCGTAATTGTGTACCCAGTTTTCAGATACACACTGTTGCAAACAGAGTTTCAGCTGGATGAAAAGACTCAAACTTGGCAGCCATGGCTCCTTACTCCCTACCCTCCTACCTGTCGCTGTTCAGGTGGAAATTCTTTTAGTTTCCCTGCACATGCTGTTACAGTTACATGAGTTCCCGCTGTGATGCTTCGAAAAAGTGCTCCAGAATCAACATCAGTAAGTTGCCCTTGGGAAGGCAACACCTCCAAAACCTGTTGCTTGTGAGATTGCACAATGGCAGGAAACATTTGGACTTAGCTCTTGGCAGTACGCTCTGTCCAGATTGCTTGGCGTCCAATTACACTACTCAGCAATTTCATTCCCATCAGCAAAAAAATTAGATTTTTATTGGATACTCCTCAGTCTCTAGAACATACAGTGCCTGCCTCATGGAAGTTCATAAGTGTTTGTTACTAGAAGTAGAAAACATTTGAGGTGGAGAGCTCAAACATTTCAAAGTGTATCTGAAATAATCAAAGGAGCAAGTTAGTCTGAAGGATCGACTGCCCAGACTCCTCCTGGCTCGGGCGTACAGTGTGCCTCAGTGTACCAGATGCTGGCTTTCAACACTTGAGCATTTTCCTGTTTTCTCAAGAGGGCCTGAAGAAGGTGTCCCAAACGAAAGGAAACTTTTAATATATCCTCATTTGAAAAGTAGGAGCTTCACTTATTTGATTAAGAACAGTTTTTATAATACCCACCTCATGGGGCTGTTATGAAGATTAAATGTGTGATGGGGTGAAAATGCTTTGTAAACAAAGGTATTATTGTAATTCAGCTCTCCATAAGAGTTGGATCGGAAAGAGTTACAAATAAAACCATGATACTGTTTGGTAGAACAGAAGACCTTATTAAAATGACATTGAAATTGGAAGGAAGAATGAGCTTGAGTGGAATCTTGAAGGATGGAGAGGATGGGAGAGGCAGAGAAGAATGTTATAGACTGAAGGGTCTGCATGATGACCTGACAATACCAAGAGTTTGGCCTGTGGTCTGCTGTGTCCAGCTGTGTCAGGGGCGCCGCATGACATGAGATTAGAACGATGACGTAGGAGCAGACCATGGAGGACCTTGAATGCCATAATGAGGGTTTGGATCAAATTCCATGACAATAGGGAGCCACTGAAGGTTGTGGGGACAGGAGACTGACAGGATGTGCAAACTTTCTGTGTTTTGCCACATCGCCTCTCCTAGCAGTGTAATGCACCCGAGATGTCTTGGACAGGCGGAGCATGGAGACAGGCTGGCCAGCGGAAAGATCTGGAGTAGTTCAGCAAGAGTGACAGGAGGATAAATAGCAAGGCTGTAGACACAGGGGAAGTGGAGCGACTGAATGAACGGTGCTGGAGGAGGGTGAGAAGAGCTGGAGGGGGTGGCGGAGGACAAGCTTTGCAGCTGGAGTAATCGTCATGCGCAGAGGCAGAAACAGCACAGCTGATCTGAGTAAGTTCAGAGCTCTAGGTGATCTCCCTACCGACCCTGTGGTTTGAGGTCTGTTATCAAACTGTCTGAAACTCTCCAGCCCATCAGCTCCAGCTTGGACCATTCTCTCCCACAATTGCCAAGACCTCTGGGAGGTCCATTGAGTGCAGTGACAAGCTTTTCCTCTTAAGGGAGAATGCCAGCTACTTTCAAAGGAACAGGCCCTACTTTTTGGGTCCTCCTTTCTCTATTTGCATCCTCATGGCAACAGAGAACACACAGATCGCTCCTTCCTGCAGTTCTGCAACATAGGGCTCACACTGCTGCTGGGCAGGCAGGTTTGCAAGACAGCCTTTATTTTTTGTGTTCTTTCTCCTTCTTGGCCCAGCACAACTAGTCAAATCAGGAGATCAAGACCATATTGTCCAAGTACTCACTGGCTAAATGGCATTAGATCGACAATCTCTAGAAGCCCTGATTATTTGGTTTTTAAGTTGTCTTCATGTGTGTAAAAATGCATTGTAGCCAGCATCAAAAGATGTTTATTAAAAGTTCATTTGAGAGTGGAGCTGGGTAATGCAGCAGTCAGGAGAGCAGTTATGAAACAGTCACATCACCTGCCAAGAAGAGATGCTGAATTCTCAACAGGAAGCATTCCCATTTCCTTGCCTCTGCCTGTTGGCAGGAAGGTGGGGTAGGGGGAGGGAGGGTTGGGGGGCGGGTCATTGTTGGGTAGAAACCCAATAAAGAGACGCCTCTTCCTGCCACAGAAAACCGATTAAGACATTCCTCTCATTACAAGGAGTCTGTAGAATTTTGCATAGTGTACTGGAGGGAGCAAACCTTAACAATATAATTAATAGAGACTGTACTTGAAGTGCTTTGTACAGAATGGGAGGTTTGTTTCTCTGTGGGCGCTTTGCCCTTTGTCAAAACGGATGCCGTCAGGCTCTGATCTATAGGAGTTTACGATCTAAGAAGAACAATGCAGAGGAATATGTTGTAATACTACAGAAAAAAAAAACAGTAAAAATTCCAACCCAGAAATTATACAGAACATTTGCTTTTATTTGCTTTTGATGATAACAAAATTGCCTTATGATTTTCATTTACTCCATTACCTTTCATTGAGTAGCTACAAAATGTCAGAAGTGTCTGAGGAACTGGAGATAGAAAATTGTATCAGACACGGTTCTACTCTGGAGCTCCTGCTCTACCAAGGGCTGTGGAAGTAGGGTGATTTTGAGGCCATCAGGTCAGTGGAGATGTGGACAGATGTGTGAGGCCCTCTGCAAGCCCAGAGCAGAGACTGATTACTCTTCCTTGAAGTTGGGGGAAAGCTTCCGAGGGGGACAGATCTCAGCTGGGTCAGCAAGGAATAGTTATCTAAATGACAATTCCAAGCAGGGGCTAGAGGAGTGAAAAGGCCAAGAATGAGTGAGAACATACGGTTTAATTAGGAAAATTATGACTGAGGTGAGGCAAAAACTATTATTTGTTGTCATTTCCCTTACCGCTCACCAAATCCTACTCCTGTCAGGTGTTGGGAGCCGTGTGCTTCTGAGGACACGAGGCCCGTCTCCAGCTCAGGGGTGTGGTCTTTAACAGCCTAAGTCAATCAAAGGGCATCAGTTCCCTTACCAATGATTGCTTTTGGCTTAGGCTTAGGCTAGTGCATTATGGTACAGTATAGAGATTCCTTAAAAAACTAAAAATAGAGTTACCATATGACCATATGAGTTGAATTGTGTCCCCCCACCAAAAAACAGGTTGGAGTCCTCACCCCTGGTGCCTGCGAATGTGATCTTATTTGGAAACAAGGCCTTTGCAGATGAATCAAGGGAAGATGAGGTCCTTAGGATGGGCCCTAATCCACTATGACAGTGGCTGGCAGCCAAGATGGCAGAGTAGAAGGAGCCAGGGCTCACCAGCTCTCACAAACACAGCAGAATCATGACTAACTGCAGAACAACCATCGATAAAAAGATGGAACCTACTGGAAGAGAGCTCCCATGACTAAAGACATAAAGAAGGAAGCACAAGGAGATGGGTAGGAGGTGGGGTAATCAATGTAATCAAATCCCATGCCCCTGGGTGGGTAGAAGACCTAAACAGACATTTCTCTAACGAAGACATCCAGATGGCCAATAGGCACATGAAAAGATGCTCAGTATTGCTAATTATCAGAGAAATGCAAATCAGAACTACAATAAGGTATCACCTCACGCTAGTCAGAATGGCCATCATTAAAAAGCCCACAAACAACAAATGCTGGAGAGGATGTGGAGAAAAGGGAACCCTCCTACACTGTTGGTGGGAATGTAATTTGGTGCAGCCATTATGGAAAACAGTATAGAGATTCCTTAAAAAACTAAAAATAGAGTTACCATATGACCAGCAATCCCACCCCTGGGTATGTATCTGGAAGGAACTCTAATTTGAAAAGGTACATGCACCTCAATGTTCACAGTAGCACTATTTACAATAGCCAAGACATGGAAGTAACCTAAATGTCCATCAACAGATGACTGGATAAAGAAGGTATGGTGTATTTATATAATGGAATACTACTCAGCCATAAAAAGAATGTTTCCTGTTGCTCCTTCTCACTGAGGCTCTAAAGTCTTGGGGGCCGAGACTGTGAGTGTCCCACTTACTGTTTCATGGCCAAGCTAATCTAAGTCCTATCTTACAGCAGGCACTTGACAAACACGCACTAAACGAATGAAAATAAAAGACGTGGCGGTGCTGACAGTCTTCAGTCTAGAGTTTATCTACAATATTCTAATGAAGGCCATGAAAAAGTGGGACCTGGCCGGGCTCTGGCAAAACACAAGGAGGCAAGTGGGCCTTTGCTCCCAGCCTTGGGGTCCTATGCTGGGATTCCTGCACACTCCTGAGCTTTCCTTTTCCTCCCAACTTCCACCTCTCTTCCCAGTTCCCTTGATCAATTTCTAGGTCTAGGCCTTATTTGACCTAAATAGATTTAAAAAAAAAAAAAAAGAATGATCATGGTTTACCTAGCACGATCAACTAATTTATTACTTCTCCTGGGGAAAAAACAGTTTAAAAATGCTTTAAATACCAGTTAAACTACATGGAACTAAATCTCCAGAAACCTCCTAAAAATGAAGGCAGGAATTTATGGTAGGGCAGAGAAGAGGGAGCAAGTGGGACTTTCACTGTCTTCATAACTTGGTAGGTAAGTGCTTACCTACTTTGGTCCTGGGTTCCAGTAAGGACTTTTGGACGACCATTTCATCTTTGATACTTGAAAATATTTTCCATAATGATCTTGGTGGGGTATTAACCCAATCGAAGGCTATTCATTCCTTAAGGCAGGCCATGCATTTGTTTTGTAGGTTTTTCTTCTATACAAGAAATTATGCAGTGTTCTGGTAGGTATAATAATTCTGATGGTGATTTTTTTTCTTTATTCATTCAAAAAGCATTTGGGTGCTTCCCACGAATGCACCGAGTACTGTGCTACGCATCCAGTCATCAATGGTTGGACAGACAGGAGCTCATCCTGGTGGAGCCTATAGTCTGGCGAGGGGGACCGACTACAATGAAATATATATATGGTACACATTTGCTCCAAATGTGAACGTAAGTAATAGATCTTGAGATAGGGAGTATGGTGCAGGGAAGGCACCTGGTGGGTGATCAGAGACAAATTCCTTAAGAAGGTGACATTTGAGCGGAGACTTACAGGATGAGAAGGAGCCAGGCCTTGGAAATGGGGTCACGTTCACGGTAAGTCAGTTAAAAATAGCCCGCAATCTCCTCAGGGGCCAGGTTGGATATATGGGCAACGAGACCCCACTGCCAGCACTAAAGATGGCGGCCGGGGGGCGGGGCGAGGACGCTGCGTGCCCGCGCCGTGATTGGCCGGCCGGGCGCGGCGTCACGTGGGCGGCCGCGAGCATCCGGGCTTCCGCGGCGGCGCTGCGGAGACTCCCGGGAGCGGGCGGCGCGGGGCGAGCGCGGCGAGCGGCCGGCGAGCGGACCGCTGCGGGGCCTCCCGGGCCGCCCGCGTGGGCCGAGCGGCGCGCGTGCCTAGCATGGCGGGCTCCCTGCCTCCCTGCGTGGTGGACTGCGGCACCGGGTAAGAGCCGCGGGCGCCCACCCCGCTCCCGCGCGGCCCCGCTCCGGCCCCGGGGGCCGAGCACCTGCCCGCCGCCCGCCCTCGCCCTCACGTCACCTGGCGGCGGCCCGCCCCGGGCACACCTGTGCAGGGGGCGGCGGCCGGCCCCGCTCCCCGCCCCGTCCCTCCCGTCCACGCCCGCAGGGGCCACGCACGGCTCGCTCTCCTTGGTGGGGAGAGAGCCGGGGGCCCGGCGGGCCCGGCTCGCCTCGCCTCCCACCTCTCCTCTCGAGCGGCCCGCGGGGACTCCCTGGGCTCGCAGCCTCCCTGGGATGCCCGCTTTCGGGCCGTTGGCGGCGGACCCCCCTGACGTTACTTGCTCTCCCCCTACCTAACCGTACCCCTGCCTTCTCACATTCTTAGAAGTGGCCCTCGTTTTGGGTCCCCAGGCGCATGTCAGTTCTCCTTGCTGGTTATTCTTTATCGCTTACTTGTAGAGGTTTTCACTTTCATCTACCATGTTGGCACCTTTTTCCAGCCCGCTCTGCTCTCTTCCAGTACTGAATGGCACACTCAGGCTAAGCTGCTGTTTTAGTTTGCGTAGAGTTGCCTTTTCACTTAAAAAAATGTTAAAACGGCTCCAGTTTGAAAAACAAAGTCTAAATTTGGGAAATCCGGTTTGTGGGATAGTTCTTCCCCCTACCCCTTTTACATTTTGGGTGTGATTGCTTCTTTTGGTGGTGTTAATATATGCAAAAGTGACCTTAGAAGGTGTCCTGTACTTTTAGTGGCCCGAGCTTAGCTGGTTTTTGGAAGGTGCTCAGTGCATCCATCTAGCTGGTAGTTTAGAAATTCAGGCTTGCCTGCTTGCGTGGTAGATGAAGTACTTCATCAAATAGCCTGGAAATAAATTTAGCTTCTTAAAGATTTTTCAAGGTGGGATTTTAATCATTTTTTCCACAAAATATTCCATGGCATGTTCACCTTAGTCTTGATTCTTTTCTCTAGAGAAATGCACTTGATTCGGTTTCCTTGACAACCTTGTGGGGGTGTCTTCTTTAATTTGCTAGTCCATCTCCTACTGATCCTTCTTTCCTTTTGCTGCTGGAGCCACCAGTAGTGGTTACAGGCTGGAAAAAACTGCCTCTTGGCTTGTACTAATTTTCCTTTTTGAAATACGCCTTGTACCAGAAGTTTTGTGGCTCTTTATTTTAGAAGGTTGTTTCGCTACCCAAAACCCAAGCCAGAAACCAGTATTGATATTAACACCCCTCAGTTGTTGACTTCCTTATCCATCCTCTCCTCCCATGCATGATCTAGTATTCACCCCACATCTACCTGAGGCTAGGTTGTGTCAAGAGTGAAGGAAACAGGTAAAATAATTTTCCTTCTCACATTTGCATGTGCAATTTTTGTTTTTGTGGTTTTGGTCTTGTAAAACTATTGAAACACAAAGCATTTCTTAGTAGAAGCAATAAAATGTGCCCACAGAGTTTGTCATACCTTTAATATTAGTAAGCTGAGGACCTTACTCATCCTTCTTGCTATAAATATCTAAAATGTGGTGCTCAGTTTTGACCTTTTGAGGTAGGTGATATTTCACTTGGAGATGCAACTTCAGGTTATCATTGTTTTAAGGCCCAAATTTATATTACTGTCTTCAGGCTTCAGGCTTTGGTGTCGAGAGTTGGAAACAGTGGCCAGGAATCTTCGCAGTGGGTTTCACATGGACATATTTTGTCATGGAAACAGCCGTGGTTACTCATGAATTCCCAGGGTCCAGTGTATGGCCAGAAGAGCAGTCTGGGAGAGCCTACATTTACTTGAGCATTTTAGTAGTTCTTATATTTCCCGTAGAGCTAACATGGCTTTTGGATTGACTTTTACCTCAAAGTAAGATAAAAAGGGGGTAAAATGCAGATAAAAATAACTAGGACCACGGAAGAGAATGGGCCTGGGGAGTCACCCTTAACTACAGGTCGGTGGTGCAGCCGTCCCGCCTTACCTTTGGCCTTAGTCTTCCTGTCTGAGAAAATTACAGGAGAGTCATGGTCATGTGATTTTCATTTTAAGAAAGGGAGAGAAATACCTGTTTCGTAGGTGAAAAAGCTTTTTCTCGTACCAAATTCTAAAAGAAAATTTCACATTGAATTATGCATGGTAGACATTAATGGTTTAGTAGACAATGTACTAAACAATTTTTTTTTTTATAGCAAATGAATTTCTTCCTAGTATCCTGGCATCCTCTAATAAACCTGGGGCCACCTCAGTGAGCACAGGTGTGCTGGGGGCCAGGATAATAAGGACCAAGGCTCTGCTTGATCCAGAGGAAAAGCTTCGTTTATGCAGAATAGTGTTCAGAGAATATCTCACAGATATGAGTTTCACTTAACTGTGCTTTTTGTATTTTTAAATATTTTTTGTATTTTTTAAACTTATTTTGAAAAAATTTTGAATTACTGAAACGCTGCAAGAAGAGTACCAAAAAAACTGCTATATAATTTTCATCCAGTTTACTATTAACATTTGCTTTGTTGTTCTCTGTGTATCCATATACATTATTATTTTTCTGAACTGTTTGTAAGTTGCAGGCAGCATGCCATTTTATACCAAGATACTTCAGTGTATACTTTGTGAGAACAAGGACTTTCTTTCATGTAATCATTGGCCAACAATCAAAACCAGGAAATGTAACATTTATACAGCAGTGTTATCTAAGATGCCGTCTGGAACCCATGAATGGTCCCATTATGTCTCACGGACACTCAGCTCTCCTCCCTCGTCCAGCACCGTACACTGGTTGCTTGTCATCATGTCTTTTTGGTCTCACTGGACCAGTTCCTTAGCCTTTTTCTGTCTTTCAAGACAGTGGCATTTTTGGCAGCCATTTGTTACGGATAATGCTCCTCAATTCAGGCTCATCTGGGGTTGCCTTAGGATAGATACTGGGTGTGCAGTTTTTGTCACGAGAACCACAGAAGTACCACCAAAGCTGCTTTGTGCATCACTAAGAAGGCCTCTCCCCCAGCTTTACTGAGATATAATTGACATATAACATTGCAAAAGTTCAAGGTTATCATGTGTTGATTTGGTACGTTTACGTATCACAAAATGATTATCATAGTAGCGTTACCAACACCTCCATCACACCACATAATTACCTTTTCCTTTTTTGTGGTGAGAACGTTTAAGATCCAGTTGTCCTGTCAACTTTCAGGTATGTGATACAGTACTGTTAACGGTAGTCAGTGTGCTGTTCATTAGAACCCCAGAACTTATTCATGTCAGAAGGCTTAAGACAGTTGATGAAGTTCAACTGGACGGTGATGTCCACTAGATTTCTCCACTGTGTGCTGTTTTCCCCTTTGTAATTAATGTCATTTGTGGCGAGATAGGAGATTATGTCAATACCCTGTTCTTCCTTAAACTTTCATGCATTATTGTCTGTATGGGTTATTTTGTCCAAAGAATTATGTCATTCTTACTGTATTCCATGGATTATTATTTCTTATTGCCATTATTTGTTTTGATGCTTAAATTTGTCCAGATTGTCCAGAAGCCCATTCAGGCTGTTCCTGGTGTTCTTTTGACGTGTCCCCATCATTTTTTTGAGCACTTTGTTATTATCGAAAGACTGCAACACAGCCTGTGCAGTGCAGACGTCTTTTTGTATGTTTTGTGGGAGTATCTCTGAGATAGGTTTCCAGAAGTAGGATTTCTGGGTCAAAGGGTGAGTGCATATGGAATTTTGCTGGACGGTGTCAAATCCCACTCAGTTGTGTGTCTACATCAGCAATGTCTGAGAGTGCCTGTTTCTTTTTACAGACTCACCAACAGAGTCTGTTGCCAAATTTTTGATTTTTTACCAGTCTATAAGGTAGGAAGTGATACCTTATTGTAGTTTTAATTTGAATTTTTATATTATTATATGGGAAGATGAGCATCTTTTCATATGATTAAGAGGCATTTGCATTTCTGTTTTCTGCCTCTTCATCTTTATCCCATTTTTCTGTGGGTTTTTGGTCTTCTGCTTCTTTATTTTTAGAATCTTTTTGTTTTGGGATGTGTTAAGGGTCCCACAGACCATCCCCAGGTTCAGTGATTCGCTGGGAACAATCACGGGACTGTAGTGAGAAGGTACAAAGCAGAACAGCCAAGGGAAAAGGCACATGAGGCGGAGCCTGCAGGAAACCAGGAGCAAGCTTCCAGGGTCCTTTTCTCAGTGGAGAGTCACACAGACATGCTTACTCAGCATCCAGTAGTGATGGCACGTGTGAAGCATGGTTTACTGGGGAAGCTCCCTTAGAGACTCGGTGTCTGGTGTCTGAGTTTTTATTGGGGGCTGGTCATGACTCCTTCGACCTGGCACATACCCAGATTCCAGAGTCCCAGAAGGAAAGCAGGTGTTCAGCAGAAATGTATTTGCACGGTTTAAGCACAGTGAACCATTCTTAGCACTAGGGGAATGGTGGGGACCCTCCTGAAATCCCAGATGCCAGCCAGAGGCCAGGCTTATAAGCAGACCTTTGAAAGGAAAGCAGTCATAGCCTGTTACCTCTTTTCTGTGCATAGAGGTGTTAACCCTTTATGATACACGTTGCAAATACACTTTCCCTGTGTAGCATTAGTCTTTTGCCATGCAAAGATTTTTTTAAAGCAATCAGATTTATTTATGTTTTCCTTATTGTTTTTGGATTTTGAATCATAGTTAAGACATGTTTTTTCCCCTCATCCCCAGATTTTTATATATATATATAAAATTATATATATATATTTATTTAATGGTTTTATTTTTTCATTTAAATCTCTCATCCACTTGGAATTTATGCTGGAATAAGAGCCCACTCTGCCTTTTCTCCTTTTGGCTCTCTCATTTATCTCAGCATTGCTTATGAAAAGACCTCAGTGCTTGAAGATACCGACTTTATTGTGCACTAAGTTCGTCTGTGCAGTTGTGTTTATTTCTGGATTTTGTTTGGCATGAATCTGTTCATTTGACAGCACCACAGAGTTTTAATTACTGGGGCTTTAGAATGACTTAATATCTGATGGGGCTGGTCTTCCCTGCCAACCTCATTTTATTTTTGAGGGTTTCCCAATCTATTCTTGCTTTTTGTTTCTCCAAACAAACTTTATAATCAGCTTCTTTAGTTCTAGGGGGAAACTTACTTGATGGCATTTTTATTTGGGTTGTATTAAACTCAAAAGTTAGTGAGGACAATTAGATATATGATATTGTCTTCCCACTGAAGCATATGGTATATTCTTTCCATCAGTTGAAGTCTTTTTTGTGTCTTGTTGGGATATTGTGTTTACTGCAGGTTGATTTCTTGTCAGATTTACACCTAGTTATGTGATTTTCTTTTTTTGCTACTGTGAATGGTATCTTTTCTTTTGTTATATTTTGTTTTTCTTGAATATATTAAAGCTATTAATTTCTGTGTTAATTTTCTAATCTGCTGCTTTACAAAGTGCTCTTATTGTTTGTATGAATTTTTCCCTTGATCTTTACAGCTTTCCAGATACAGAATTTTGTCACTGGCAAACAGAGATCGTTTTTCCTCTTCCTTCCCATTTCTGGGAGCTCTAATTGCCTTTTTTTTTTTTTTTTTTGGAAACACTGCCGTGGCATTGCCTCTAAATAAAGTTAAATAGAAGTGGAGTTAGTGGGTATTATCCTTTTGTTCCTTACTCTAGTGGAATAGCGGAATAGAAATATTTAGTGGAATATTCAGTGGAATATGGTGGATTTCCTAATATTGAACCGCTCTTGCATCTGGAATAAATCCCTACTTGATCATGATGCATTACTTTTCGATGTGTAGGTAGATTCTGTTAATATTTTATTTAGATTTTCACATCAGTATTAGTATGAGTTATTGTTTAGTTTTTTGATGCATTCTTTGTCAGATTTTGGGATCAGTGTTACACTGTCTTCATAAAACAAACGAAGACACTTTCTATCTTTTGCTGTGCTCTGGAATAGTTTGGGTAATACTGAGCTTACGCAAGTTGTAAGGTCTTGGTGGGGCTTCCCCAGGGAGGCTGCCTGAGCTCAGTCCTTTCTTGAGAGGAGAGTCCTGCTGTTCTGTATTTCTCTAAGTCTGTTTAGACTTCCCATTGCGAGTGGAGCCAGTTTTGGTATGTTGCATTTGTCTAAAAAAATTCTATTTCATCTAGATTATTTAAATATATGTATATGGTAGCCTCATAATTTTTAAAAATCTCTGTTTTCATGGTCATTTTCCCCTGTATCACTTAAATTATCCACTTTGTTTTCGTCCATTTTCCTTCATGGCTCATCTAATGACTTGTCTGTTTTATGGATCTTGTTTTCAAAGGATAAGCTTTGGGGTTACTTACCAGTTCTATTGTTTTTCTGTTTTTTGACTCATTAATTTTTTCCTTTTAGCTTTTTTTCTTTCCTTTTTTAAAACTTTTGGACTGGGTATTAAATTCACTTTAATTTTCCCTTATATTGAAAAGGAATTTAATCCTGCAAAATTTTGGCTGGTCTGTCTTTAGCTATATGTATTCCTTACACAGGGGTATGGATGTAATTTCTCATTATCATTTTCAACGAATTTCTGTATTTTTCTTCTGAATTTCCCTCACCTCAGTATTTCTATACTACTATGCTTTAAAATTTTTAGGTGAAAGGGGCTTTTTGTTTCTGATTTTGTTTTTAATTTCCAGTTTTATTACATTATGAAAAGGGTGCTGCTTGTGTCCTCTTTAGACTGAGGCCAAGATATGGTCAATTTTGTTAACATTCTGTATGTGCTTGAAAAGAGGTGTGGTCTGGACGGGTGTGTTCAGAGTTCAGCATATATCTATATGAGTTATCTTATTAATGATGTTATTTAGGTCTTCCAGTTATTTTGTCCACTTACTGTCTTTGAGAACGGTGTGTTAAGTGCTCCTCTCATTGGTGTGTTTCTTGTTTATTTCTTCTTGCTTTATGAAAGTTATTGCTGCCTTGAGTGCCTAGATATTAATAACTTGTATCTTCTCCTGAGTTGTTGCTTTAGCATTATGAAGTGTTTTTTTTAGTCTGAATTCTACTTTGTCAAAAAATAAAAATATGCCAACAGATGCAAACTAAAAGAAAGCAGGAGTATTATTTGAATGCAATGCAAAAGGCTTTAAACGGAGCAAGTGGTTCATTTAAAAAATCTGATTTTATCAAAGTAACATGTGCACTAATTTAAAAAGTCAAATAGTGCTGAGAGGCTTATATGAAAACACAGAGGGTGAGTTCTCCCTGCTTTTCTCTGTCCTTTCCCAGAAACAATGACTTTCAACTTAAAATTTTTTTTTCAGGGGGGAATTATGTTTGTTTGTTTATTTATCTATTTAAAAATTTATCTGTTCGTTTTTTTGGGCAGGGGGAGGAAGGTAACTAGGTTTCTTTCTTTATTTTTAGAGGAGGTACTAGGGATTGAACCCAGGACTTTGTGCATACTAAGCACACACTCTCCCACTGAGCTATACCCTCCCCCAACTTTCAACATTTTTTCTAGACCTTCTGACATTTATAGACTTTAGTATTTCTAAATAATATACAAATCGGTGTATCTTTTGACTCTCAATTTTTCAGTGTCTGTTGATTTACTATTGTTAGATGAAGATCTAAATGTTACACTGCCTTCTCTGTTTTTCCTTTCCAGATCTCCTAATAGAGATATATTATTATATTTTCCAGTTGTGTCTGTGATCATTGTTTACATGATTGGCCTATGCTGATATACTTATTCATTGAAGAGTGTCATAATTACTTGTTTTTACTGAAGTTAATGATTACCTTATTTGTTCATTTCTTTTGCTTTCTTTGTATCATTGCTAATTATTTTCTATATTTTCAAGTAGCCAGTCTCTCAGTACAGTTTTCCACAAGGTCAGTCACATTAGAGACCCTGTCAGAGCCACTTTGCTTTTAGAGACATCCCTTTTGCAAACCTGTGTTCTATTTGGGCTTGTTGCTTTCCAGAAAGGTCTGCCGTGCAACCTGGGGCTCCCTTTGCAGTCTTCTGGGTGTTTGCTTTTCTCTTGGATTGAGCCTTTGTTTCCCAAATCACATTTCTTCCTGTTGCCTGCTTTACTCCCTGTGCTGGTGGTCCTTCAGAACGTAACTTTATTAGGTTGAAAGGGTGACTCAGTGGTACAAGACGTCTTGGTGAGTGCCTTTGACGTGCCTGAATCCTGAATCTCACATCCCGTCTGACTGGTGCATGTCTGTCATGCTGGGGTCTCCTTCCATCGTCACTGTGGGGCTTGACTAGCCTCTCTCGTATTTTTTTTTAATAGCCCCTCTTCTTTTTTTTGGTTTTCTCCTTTGTTTTGGTAGAGAGCATCCTCCAGTTGCTCTCTGAGAAGGGATGTGTGGGAGGTAAATTTCTTTGTATTCCTTGCTTGTTGGAAAGTATTTTTTCTTTAATCCCTCACTTGGTTGATCATTGGATATAATATTTGGAGTTGTAAGTAATTTTCTTTCAGAGTTTTGGAGACACTGATCCTTTGTTTTCTTGCTCCTGGTTTTGCTGCTGAGAAATCTGAAGTCTTTATAAATGACTTTGACTCCCCTTCCTCCCCACGTTCTGGAAGCTTGTAGAATTTTCCCTCTGTCACTGGTTTCTGCAATTTTACAAAAGTGTACCTTGAACTGGGTCTGTTTTCCTCCGTTGTGCTGGGTATTTGGTGAACTCCTTCAGTCTGAAAACTGGATTCTTTGAATTTTGGATAATACTTTTGAATTATTTTGTTTGTGTTTGTGTTTTCTTTTTCTGGAACTCCTGTTATTCACGAGCTGAGTTCTTGGGCTGTTTCTCTGATTTTTTTAAACCTTTTATTTTACATCATTTTATCTTTTTTTTTTTTTTTAACTTATAAGATGTTTCTCATCCTTCTCTTTAGTTTTTAAAAATTTTTTTACTTTGGATTTTTAATTTCCAAGAACTCTTTTTTGTTTTCTAAGTGTTTTTTTTTTCTTTTTTCTTTCATAGCATCTTGTTTTTGTTTCTTGGATGTAATATCTTCTTATAGGATATTGATTATAGTGGGTTTTTTTGGTTTGCTTTTTGGAGGTGGTGTTGGTGGAGTTTCTCCCTACAGTGTTTGTTTCCTCCAAGTTGACATTTTGATTTGCCTGTTTTCATCCCTGTGTTTCATGGTAGAGGCTTTCCTCTGATGATGGTCACTTCTGGCTGTCTGCGCATGATTAAAATTCAGAGAATTAAAAAGCGTATTAGACTGTGCATGTGTAGATTTGGCTGATTGATTTTAAACTTCACCAGGGTTGATGTGGGCAAGTTGTTGGGTAATCTCTTGGTCTAATGATCTTCAGATCTTCCCTCTTGAGCTGCTCAGTTTCCCCAGTTTCCTCCTCTGCTTGGAGGTTGGGGTCTGGGTGCTAGTGTCTGAGAGCCAAGTGGTGGGCAGAGAAGCTGTGGGAGAGTGTGTCTCTGCCATCAGCTCTTTACTCAGTCAAGTAACCCCTTTATTTTCAGAACAGTTCCAGGGCTCACTCGTGCTGGGGGACTTAGAGTCCAAAGACCCTTTGTGTTACACTCTCCAGAGTCCGTGTGCGGAGAGCGCTGGGGTCAGGGAAGAGCGGCTGCCTGGCCGTGTGGGGCAGGAGTGGGCTGTCTCACCTAGGCCCTTTCAGTCCCGTCTATCCACAGGGGCCTGTGCGGCCCTTTGGGACCTGGGGTCTGTGCTGGGCTGGTTCTCAGCTTCCCCTGCTGGTTTCCTTACATCTCTGCAGCCACTTCCCACTGACTCATTGTTATTCAGGGCCAAAAATTTGCTGTTGCCTCCTCTTTTTTTCTCCCTATTGTTGTCGTTTATACATCTTAAAATCATTCTGCTTTGGTTTTAGTGGGGCTTCGGGACAGAGTGAAATTAGATCATATGTTTAGTACACCATTTCACCTTGGAAGTCAGAGGCCACACCTATGATCCTGTATGTACCAGACACAGAGCAAAAAATGCTGCCTGTAGAAGAAGAAATGGACAAGTGTATTGGGTCATGTGAAATTTACAGATCAAATAGACAAAAAGAAGAAAGGATTAGATTTAGATAAAATAATGAATAAATTTGAACTTACATATTTAACTCTGTGTCCTGTAAACAGAGACTACCCTTTTCTATATGACACCCGAGGGAGTGTTTGAAGAACTTAATCATATAGTAATTTACAGTGTACGGTGTGGGGAGTGTGTGTTGTTTAGAACTCTATCATTAGTTTTACCAAATTGCTTTCTAGGACAGTGTAGTCACTTTTATTTTTTAACTGGGAAAATCTTAGGGGGGAGTAGAATTATTCTGGTTGAAATTTGCAGTTTGAGACTGGACCTCATAAGGGGTCTCAATCAAAAGAACTTCCCTGCAGGATACAGTTTGAAAAACACTGTTCAAGATGTGACATTTCCACGTTCGAATATAAATTAATTGAGCTTCTATTGTCACCTTCTGCTCTAGACACATGGCTGTAGGAGGAATTTCAGCTCTACATAAGTATGTGGCGTTGACAGTCAGGTTAATCCTCCTCCCAGCCGACAGTTACTGCTGTGGGGAGAGAGTGGCCTTTAACAAGAGGCAAAAAGAAGGACCTTTTAAAATGGGGCAAACAAGGATATATTGTACTTAAAAAAAGAGGCATTAAAGGGATGCACAGAATAGATGGGTGGAAGGCAGAAGTGGGGTAGATGGGTGTGGGAATGGGATTGAGACTTCTCATAGACACCTTTTTATGGTGCTGTGCAGTTTGAATGTAAGAACACATTTGGCTAAAGGCAGAGTTGTAACTCTTGGTATTGCTTTATGCAGCTGTTGATTCTGTTTCCATATTTCTGTCTGTCCTGATTTCCATGAGGAAAGTTCCCAGGATGGGATGCATGGAAGGTGGCGCTGAGTTTGAGAACGTGGCTGGCAATCTGTAAGCAAAGTTTGTGCGTGTTTTTGAGAATGATGCTTGTCTCCACCATGCTGGCTGTCCTTTGGGAAGGTAGTGTTCAAATAAACAAGCAAGAAACCAAAGCCTTTTAATGTGAAACTCATTGATTTTGATTCTTTATGTACATGGGTTTGGGAAAATCTGATTGATGTATCTCTCCATGTACCAGATAAATCAGATATACACAGAACTGGAAGAGAAACAACGTGAAATTTTAGTATAGGGGAGGGACTTTCAGAGTAGAGACTGCAATGGAAATTGTTCAGGAAAATAATTGGTAGATTTGGTCACCTAAGTTGTTTAAACAATTATATTTAAGGAAATGTATAACTGAAGGTATACAAACCGGGAAAAACTAGTAATATAGATGGGCAAGCATTAATATCCTTGGTATGTGAGAGTTTATACAAATTGATAAGACACTAAAACTCTAGAAGAAAAATTACCTAAGGACAATTCTTGGGAGAAACGCATGTCACCATTACATATCAAATAACATTCAGTCATAAAATAAAATTACTGACAAACGAAATCCTTTTACTTTTTTGAATTAGGAGATATTGTCCAGCAAAGGTAATATTTAGTGCTGAGGCGGGAATGCTCGTTGATGAGCTTGTACCAGTGACGAGACTGAAGCAGGGAGGGTTATCTACTTGCCAAAAGTCGCGTAGCTAGTGCTGCTTTTTGAACCCAGCATCGTGGGCCCCGTTAGCTCCCTGACATTATAAGTAGATACTGTTTTGCAACTGTTTTCAAGTCATGTTGTTTATCTGTGTGTGGCCAGTAACATGAATCTGCTCCGTTTTGGATGGTTGTATACATTTTATTTAACGATCGCAGTATAACTTACTCAGTCTATCTTCTGTGGAATGGCATCTG